>NC_064864.1:45316161-45663036 GCF_024139225.1 Suncus etruscus
CTCCCCCCACCCCAAACAGGAGCTGCACTACCATCAACCTCAGCAAGGACTGAGGGGAGGAGACCTCTCCTCTTCCTGATTGGCTCTTGCCAATTAAGAGCATTTTATTAGGCTGCTAATTAAAGGCACTTCGTTAGCAGCAGGAGAGGCCGGGTGGGTGCCTGGTGAGATGGAGCTGAAGCCAGGAGAAATTGTTTTCCTCCCCGATGGAAGCGGAGCCTCTCGGGGAGCCTTTTCTGTCCCCCACCCTCTCCCGCTGCGCCTACCACACCCCTTGCTTTCAATTTGCAGCTCTGAGGGGAGTGTGGTCATTACCAACCCAGGTGGAGATCCCCCCTCTGCCGCAGGCCACACGAAGCCCTGGGGCTGGCCCCTCGTTTGGAGCCTGTGTACATTCCACTCAGAATTGGCCTGTGGCTCCCACCCAGAACCCCCGAACAATCACCTAGCCAAGTGACAAGCAGTCCCTTAATCATACGCCATGATGCTCCATGCCCCTTCCCACCAGAGTAAGGAGTGTGCCCCTTTCTTGGTGAGCACTGGGAGCTGAGTCTAAAGAGTTCCAGGAAGAACAGCCTGCTGGTCCCACTGCCCTTGATATTTGAGGCATTTCCCCCCTGAGTCCCAGGTGAGCCCCAGGCAAGATCCCCTCCAGCCTGAGAGGAAGGCCTGACTATGTGACCTGGCAAGAGGGACTGGCATAGAGGATCAAAAATACCCCCTTTCCATAACCTTCACACCCTCACTTAACTGCAGAATTAGCACCAGCCCAGGCTGGGAGGGCAGATTTATGGCTGGGCCTGCCTCCCTCCATTTAACCCGAGGCCGGCCCGGGCTCCAGACACTAAATTAGATTTTTGACAATTAGAGAGACTAATGGGCACACAGCCATCCCCAGAGCCAGATATCCAGCAAGGCCGTCCTTTAATATCCACCACTGGCCGCCGGCCCCTCCTCAGCCACCCTCCTCTCAGCACTGGGATTTCTCAGCCCACACTGCCCACACTCCTGAGGTGCCCCTGGCTCCCACTCCCCCGGCTGCCTCACCTCAGCCTCTCCCCAGTGCCAAACCCACCTGAGGGCTCCAGCCCACCCCTCCCACCATCCTTCACCTTCTCTGCACCCAGTGACAGAAAGCCCTTTGAGGACAGGGCCTTGTAATGGACCCTGAGGGTTCAGTCCCCCCATGGGTGCCAAGTAAGCATGTGGTTTACTCAGCACCCCTGGCTCCCAATTCCTGCTCCAAGATCTGCTCTCCTGGTCCAGGCCCGCACCGGCAAGCCAGCGTCCCTTTCCCCTCAGCCCCTCACTCCGGCCTGTCCTGTGCTGGATGGGTAATGAGATTGCAGTAAGTGGTGTTGGGGGGCGGGGGGGCTGCTCACATTCACTCAGGCAGACTCATAGCTCTGTCAGGCTGATTGGTCCTGAGTGGAGGCGCAAACGGCCCCCCACGGACACGCTGAGATTGGTTATAAAATTACAAGCATTTGTTCTGCTGTCAGTGGCCTTCCCTCCCTCCCCTTGCCTGCTTGCCTGGGCTCCCCACTCTCCCCCCCCCCATCTTTCCCCTGGGGGCAGCCCACACACCCTGAAGACCCAGCCAGGGGCCCTCATGGCAGGTAGGGCCAAGCTCAGGGCCCCCAGAGCCTCACCTTCCAAGCAGACCTTCATGCCTGAACCCTGGGATGAGCACAATCAGGTGGCCTCCCAGTGACCTGGCCCTGCCCTCGTGGTCTGAGAGGGGGCAGCTGCCTCAGATCCCAGGAGAGGGAACTTGGGGGCAGAGCGTGAGGAGGTGCCCAACTCTCTTCATGTGCTTTGACTCCAGATAAGGACAAATGTCCTCAGGACAGACAGATGGCGAAGCAGTGCAGCTCCCAGCCCTCTAGACTGAGCCCTCAGCCTGGCCCACAGTCAACCCTGGGATAAGAGGCTGGGCCCCAGTGGCACGTCCCCCCTCCCCATATCTGTTGCCCAGTGCTGTTCTCAGACTCCTGCTCCTTGGTGATGTCTCCCCCTCACCTGGGAAACCCAACCCCCTCCCTTTCATTCTACTCTCACTGCTTCCTTCCCATCTTCCTGTCTCCACCCAGGCTCCTGCACTTTCCACACCAGCCTTGCCCTGCCTGGTACCTTCCTGTTGGACTCACCAGCTCACCTTCTATCCAGCTAGGGAGAGGTGCTCAGGGAGGACTCCTGCTTGGAGAGAGAGCCTGGCTGCTGCCTACAAGGTGCCTTCCTGCCATCCGTCATTCACCTCAGCCCAGATGTATTTGTTGTAATTACATCTTTAATTAGGGTGGTGATGGCTCATTGTTCACCAATGATGGATCAGCCCTTCCTGCTTGCCATCCACAGTCTGTCCAGCACGCCCAGGTCAGCTGGCCCTGATTCTGGGAGCAAAGGAAGCATGAGGGATCTACTGTGTCCTCTCATCCACAGAGGCCTGAAGCAGCCTTGCACTCCTCTCCCCATCCCTTCACCCCCCCCCCCAATCACTTTTTCCTTTTCGTCTCCTAGGCTCCCAAGGGACTGGTCCACTCTGTTCTCCACCCAGGACCACCACCAAAAGAGCTGCTGGTCTCCTAGTGGCCACCAGATGTCTCCATGTTCCAAACTGGGGGTGGGGGGGCATCATCATCACCCCAGGCTGGGCCCCTCCCCTCTGGCAGGCACAGAGCTTTTAAACTCAACTGTAGTGTGCATGGGGGTGGGCCAGTCCTCCCCCAGGCTCCCTTAGTTCACTCACCAGATCTTTCCTTTCAGGCACTGACACCGGCCCAGGCAGAGAATGGCTAGTTCCCAGGCAAGGAGAGACAGATTCTGGGGAAGAGTGGTTGGCACCCATACATGACAGAGGGGCCCTGTAGGAGACCTGTGAGGAACAGAGACCTCAATGAGCTAAAAATCCAGCCTACCACCTGCCAAATGGATGTATGAGGGGCATTGGCTTAGCTCTCTCTCTGCTCATGGTCCTACTTCATGGTGCAGACTCACCGAGACCCACCCAGCAGGGTCCAGGCCTCAGGAGGGCTCTTTGGGAGAGGCAGCCAGACCTGTGCCCGCCACACATGGCCCTGGGAGCTGGCATGTAGCCACCAAATTGACTTCCGGAAGACACTGTTCACCAAGAGACCTGTGATAGCCTGGGTGTGGTGAGGTGCACAGCAGTTTCATAGGACAAATTTGGGTACAGATAGTGGCTGCCCTCCATTTGGAACTCTGAAGGGTTCTCCCAATGAGGTAGTCAAGTGACTTCTCAGAGGTTTAGGAGAACCTAAAGCTCAGCAGAGAAATTTAGCTTGCACCCCATCTTTTGGGGGGCTGGGTTCCAGGGAGTCAGAGGGTGAAGAGTCCTATCTATTCTATCTCCAAGTTCTAAGAATTTGTGGTTCCCCTCCCTCCATGGGATCCTGGTACATACCACAAAGCCTCTCCCCTCTCCAGGACAACCTCCTCTGTGTTCCCTCTTCCCCAGTGACCTCCTTCACCCCATAGGACAGCCCCACGGTGACTTCAGGCCCAGGCTGGAAGGATGAGCGTACCTAGCGGTAAGTATGCGCAACATTACATATGTATATTGGAGAGTAAATAACCCCAAAAAGCGCCTTGTAAATAGACTCTGAGTTTATCCTTTATTAATGAGGCACCGAGTGCCCCGCTGTTTTAGAGCAGCGAGACTTTCATAATATCAAAACCTAAATTACACTTGCGTCTCTCATCCCAGGGACGAGCAGCTTTCGGCTCGGTTTGCAGAGTGAGTAAGCAGGGAGGGATCCCCGGCTGCCTGGGATTTGTTGGCACCTCACTGCTGACGGGAGGGTAGGTGGGAAGACAGACTCATGTGTGCACCCCCACAAGTCCTCCAGGCCCCAGGGAGTTCCGAGTCCCGGGCCTTGGGGGCTGCCGAGCAGCAGCCTTGGTTCTGGGAGAGGAACGGGGCTTGGGCCAGGCAGGGGATGGAAGTATTGGGTGAGGCAGTGGCTACTCAGGCATTGCTCCTGCTGTGTCCTGTGAGTCACACAGGATAGTAGCTTCTCATCAGAGGGTTGTGAGGATCCAGAAATGGGAATGGGTTCAAGGTAGGTGCTGGGACAGAGGCGTCAGCAATGTCTGTGGTAGTGATGAGGTGGATGATGACTCTCTTCCCTTTGTGGTACGGGACCCATTGTCCACTAAAACACCACATGTGCCAGCCCCATCCTGCTCAGAGGATCCACCAGGACCCATCTTCGCCCCAGCTGTTCAACCTCGACTCTCCCAGTGCTCCCAGCACTCAGCTCAGCCCCTTGAGGCCCAGGTTCAAGACCCCCTGGGATCCCTCGCTTGTGCCCACCCTACCTCAACCTAGGCCCAGAAGGGCTGGGTGGGCAGGTGGACAGGCGGACGCCATGTGGGCAGGATTTACAGCCTGCCCGGCCAGGCTCCTGGTGCAGGGTGGGCGTCGTGGCGAATCTGTCCCATTATATGGACAGTTGAGTTTAATAGTCATTGTGTGCTCGCTTGGAGCCCAGCAAACATCGCGGGGCGACACCCCCTCCACGCATGCCGCCCGCTCCCCAGCCACACGGCCCATCCGTACAGTAAATTAAAAATATGAATCACTTCTCCCCACTGCCTCCCCAAACGCTCATCTTGTCAGCCTCTATGTTGCCTTCATTTGTATTACCTTAATTTAATGTTAATTATGGTGTTCATTTACAAGGAACAAGCGAGCCCTACTCTGCCAGGGGACCGTCCCCCACCCTTCCCCCTCAGCCCAGGAGGGAGAGGCTGGGGGAGAAGGGGAATTTAAGGGGCTGCAGAAAGAAGAGCAAGTTAGGGGAAGGCTATGCCATGAGGTCTGGCCTGTCAGTGGTGGGGTCCACTCATAGAGGGACTAAGAAGGCCCCGTCCTCTCTTTAGTCTTTCATGCAACAGTTATTTCATGAGCACCTGGTATGTGCTAAGCCAGCAGGAACCAGAGAGATCAGGGAAGAGACCCCCTCCCAAATAAGGTGTCCCCACCCCCTGGCATCCGGAAAGTCGCAGCAGGAAGAACATCTCCATGCCACAGCCCACCCTGCACAAGACAAGGACAAGAAACCTCCCCCATTCAGGCTCCCTTCTTGTAGCTGGTCCCATCCTCGTTGCAGTTGTACTTGCTCAGTCTTCCGGGCCAGAAGTTCTTGCTAGAGTCATTTCTGTGCCCCTCTTGCTGCAACTCTAGAGCAGGGCAGGGAGAGCAAGGGGGTGGCCTGCAGGCCCCTCCATCTCAGGCTGGGGGCTCAGGAGGAAGGCCTGGTTGGTGGGGCACCCCAAGCATCATTCCCTGCGCTTTCCCCTGGCCCTCTAAACGCTGCACACTACTCCAAACCACTGGTGGCAGGGGCCTGGGAGTCCTGAGTGGCCCTTTGGCGGCACCCGCACTGCCAGCAGAGGATTCGCGAGAACCCACGGAGGAGGAGAAGGAGGTGATGTCGGGCGAGCATGCAGTGCCCTGGCCGAGGCCCACCTGCACTGGGGCGCACTCGTGCCAGCAGGGTCCCTCCCTGGCACGCGCCTCCCCGGGGAAGAAGGTCTCCAGCTGGGAATCCCCACTCGCTAGACAGATGAGACTGTTCGGCGCGTGAGCCCAGTGTGTCCCTCTGCCAGGGAGCCCTGACGCGGCACGCACGGACACGAGTGGCCCGGGTTGCGTGTGCCAGTGCCTGCTCGTGTCCAGCAGGCCCGCGTGCGCTTGTGCGCGCCGGAGCCCAGGCACGCGACCCCACCCCCGCCTGTCAGTGGCGCTGATGACATTGGCGCGGAGGAAAGTGATGACAAATGCCCGTTATCAGCGAACGAGGCCGATGACAAATGGGCGGGCGCCCGAGCAGCCCCATTACGCTGTAATAACAGAAGATGGATGGCCTGGCGCCCCCCCACCCACCCGCACCCTCCTGCGCCGGTAACGGGAGCCGATCTGGCTCCGCCCGCCCGGGAGGGGAGCCCCGCCGCCCGCCGCCGGGCCGCCAATCACCGAGGCGCCCGAGACGTCCAGGCCGCCGAGCTGAGAGCCCACGCGGCCGCCTGCGGCCCAGGAACAAAGCGACGCGCTCAGCGGGGGGGCAGGGGCGCAGGGCGTCCAGCCTGCCCGCGGCCAGGACACGCAGCTGTGCACGCACATGGTCCGCACGCGCGCCAGCCGGCTGTGTCCTTGCACACGCTGCACCTGCAGCTCCTGTCCAGGCACACCCCCACCTCGGGGCACGCCTACTTTGTGCCAGATCTCGGCACACGCACGCACACACACACACACACACACACACACACACACACACACACACACACACAAGCGCGCGCAGGGAGCCACCCACGCTGGGCCCGTTGGCGCCCACCGACAGGCGTGGAGGGGGGGACGCGTGTGCTCTGCTGCAAACCCTTACTCAGCTCGGCGGGTGCGCACAATCTCGGGGCTCTGAAAACACCCAAGCTGCGCGCAAACCAAACGATACCCTCAGCTGCATCAACAAACATTAAGCGAGCCCCCGCCGGCGCGTGTCAGCTAGGTGCCGAAGAGCCGAGTGATAGATAGGGCGCCTGTCCCTGTCCTCTAGAGCCTTAAATAGACGAGAGGGGCCAGACAAATGGCTGGGAGTGAAGGCAGGTGATTTGTGTTTGGGCCCAAGTACACTAGGAGGTGTGAAATTTTCAAATGGACAGCCGTGACTTTGAGGCGCAGGGCCCTAGATGTTTCTCCCCAAGAGAGAGATTCCACTAGACCTACCCAGGAGCTTGAGGCTTCCGGGGCTACCCCCTGATATGCTGGGGAGGACCATAAGGTGCTGGCATGCGCCTTAACTAACCCCCTGTAGTAGTTCCAGAAAATCTAAGTCCAGGGCCAGAGCAATAAATTTGGGCGTTTGCCTTATACGCAGGGTTTGATTCTGAGCATCTGATCCTCACCCTGCACCGCCAGGAATGATTCCTGAAAACAGAGCCAGACGTAACCCCTGAGCATCACCAGGTGTGGCATAAACAAACAAATAAATAAATAAAACCCAAGTTCTCTTGGAGAAAATGTCTAAAGGAAAGTAAATTTCCTAAAGGAATTGAGTTCTTAAAAACATGGCAAGGGAATGGCACAAGGAATATAGAGCCAAAGAGAGGGCCAGGCACCCCTTGAAAGGAGGGGGGTAGCTGGGCGTGAGACTTAGCAGCCAGGACACTGGAGTGGGAAAGAGGCTGGAGGTGAGGGGCAGGAGAGGTGAGTAAGGTGAGGTGAGGTGGGCCCAGGCTTCCTGAGACCATGCAGTTCCCCTGCCTGCACTAAGTACCCTGGGCTTGGTTTAAGATGTAATAATGCCTAGAGATGAGGGGCAGAACGACTGGCTCACAATATGAAGCTCACCTCAAGGAGGGATGAGTGCAGTTAGAACACTAACAACTACCATGCCAATGTTAATGAGTGAGAGAATAGAATGCCTGTGTGGAATACAGGCAGGGGGTGTGGGTGGAGAGATATGGGGTGAATTGGTGGTGGGAATGTTGCACTGGTGAAGGTTTGTTTGTGTGTGTGTGTGTGTGTGTGTGTGTGTGACTAAAACCCAACTACAGTCATGCTTGTAATCAAGGTGTTTAAATAAAATTTTTTTAAAAATTTAAAAAATAATTGTTATACCTAAGAGAGAGAGAGAGAGAGAGAGAGGCACCAGACGATAGCACAGCAGTAGGACATTTGCCTTGCATGTGGCTGACCTGGACAGACCTAGGTGCCATCTCTGGCATCCCATAAGGTCCCCCGAGCTGGCCAAGAGCAATTTCTGAGCACAGAGCCAGGAATGACCCCTGAGTGCCGCTGGGTGTGGCCCCAAAATAAACAATAAAAAAATGTGTCTTGAGATTCTTTATAAGATACCTAGACATTTTGCCTTTTACTTGGTGCTAAAAGCCTAAATATTCTTTTTGTGAGTTTTTTTTGTTCTGGGAGAATACCTGGTAATGTTCAGGGGTTTCTTCTGGCCCCGCTCCTTAAGGTGCACAGGGAACCATATGGAATGCCTGGGATCGCACCCAGGTCCATTGGTTGAGTGCAAAGCAAATGTCCTACCCACTGTATTATCACTCCAGCCCCTGGATCTAAACATTCTGGAGACAGTCCTGGCTTAAGGTTGCAGGTGGAATAAGACAAAAAGGGTGGGATTAGGGGAGATGAAATGAGTGGCTGAGGGGATGGGTGAGGCCTGTAATGGAGCCTATGCCTCTTTGCAGGTGTTTCTACTTTTCAGGGAGTTCACACTGCCTAGAGGCAGAGGGAGTATAAGCCACAAGTGCTCCCCTAGACCCTCAGGGCGGGGCACAAGTGCCTGGTGAAAGAACGAGTGAATGCCCCAGTGAGTGGACACCCAACCACCTTCCACCAGGGACATCCATTACCACTGCCCAAGCCTCCTGGGGTTTGGCCACCTGAGGTCTGCTTAGGGAACAGCCTTGTCTCTGGGCAGCTCATCAGTCTCCTTCCTGCCAGACCCGGGAGGGGAGGAGGGGGAGGAGGAGCAGGGACAGGGTCTAGGCCTGGGAGCTGGAGCAGAAGCGGGGTCAGGCGCTGGGGCTCAGACCTGGCTCCTTCCTCAGCTCTGCTTCCTCTCTGAGCTTCAAGTTCATCCACAGAGAGGGTCTCAGATGGAGCTCTGCCCTAGCACTGCCTTGATGCTGATCAGGGAGATCTACGCAACCAGGTCAGGGGACCTCAAACTGGCGCAGCGTTTGTCATCCCTTGAGGCCACTCCCGGAGTGTCTTCAGTTAAGCCGGTTATTGCACTGAGTCAATGTGGGGATAGAGGACACCTCAGAGATGGAGCTGTGGGGAGGGCAGTGTTGTGGAGACTGAGCCTTGTTTTGCTTCTAGGGTGCCACACCCTCCTGGATCACTCCATAACCCCAGCGTTGGTTTCAATGCTGTGACTTTATCCTTCTGCATTTTGGGGACCTTCTGGTCCCACCCCCACTCAGCTGGGTTAAACCCTCACCTCGCATTCCCACAGCAGGTCCAGCCTGGGACACCCCCTACAGGGGAACAAGGTCTCCCCTGGATTGCAAAGCGCTGGAAGGAAGAAATCTCTTCCTCCCTGCTCACCACTTCACTTTTCTCAGTAGCATTCGTGACCTGCCATCAGTTATCCGCCCAAGGTCAGCCGGCCTGGCCAGGCCATAAATCACCGTGTAGGAGGGGGCGCGGCGCAGGTGGCCCTGAGTTTCCTTCTTCCACTCCCCTCCACCCCCTCAAGCTGCTCCTTACCTTCTCCCCCAGCCTCGACTGCAAGGTCAGCAGGGGAGGGGGTCTCTCTTGTGCTCTAGTCCCACCTGGTCTCCCAATTTAGAGCTTCCCGGAGCAAGGATGGAATTTTCCCAAAGGGGAACTGAATACAGACCCTGCAAGAGGAGAGTCTGGATAGGGATCTCACCCCGTCCAATCCTGCACCAAGACCCCCAACCTATGGGGCGGCCTATTGGGAGGGTCTTCCCGAACCCAGGAAGGTGTCCTCGGACCTCGTCCCCATCGGCCGCCTCCTCTAGCTCCATTTCGGCTCGTGTTTCCTCAGCCCGCACCCCGGGCGCAGAGAGAGGTCCCCCAGGTCTAGCTTCTCCCGGCCTCGCCTTCTACACCGCGCCCCAGTCGCCCCCAACCTCGGGGCCTTCTCAAGCGGCCGGGCCTCTTGGCCGGTCCTCGCGCGCCCTCTGCTGGCGAATCCCGGGAAGCGCCGCCGGCCTGATGCCGCCCCGCCCCCAGCCTGAAGGCCTGGCTGAGACCCGGACTCCAGTCCTGCCCCGACCTCGGTAGTGCCCGACGTCCCCATCCCACGGTGTCCCTGGAGCCACCCCTGCGCCCGTCCCAGATCCCGGAGAGACCCATTGCTCTGCTCCTCTAGGGTGAAAAGAAGGTGACTCTCTGCCTATGGAGCAGGGTCCAGAACACTTGTAGTCCACGCCTGAAGCCAAGTGGGGCTCTTCAGGGTTCCCCCCACCCTAGGCTGCTAGTCCTCCTGGTCCTGCAGTTTCCACAGGTGGTCCTCGGGGCAAGAGAACCCCCGTTCTCAACTCTGGCGGAGGCTGCCGTCCTGAGGGTGCATTTGTGTTCTGCAGGAAGGGGAAGAACCTCACCCCCTGTATTGCTGGGTCCTGTAGAAGTGAGATTGAGACCCACAGGACTTTCCTTGCCTTCCCAGGGATCACACACACACACACCACAGAGCTGACCCTGGGCTGAGCCATATGGGAACAAAATCACCACTGGGGAGCATGCTTCGGAGGCATGTGTGGAGGCCCAGGGGTGCTGGAGAGCCAGTGCTCCTGTCTCCACTGGGCTGTAGCCCCCACAGCAACTTCCAGAATGGAGGTGGGAGATGAGAGGTGGTAGGTCGGAGCTCCTATCCCAGGGCAAATGGGCGTTTGCTGATTTAAAATCTCAGGTTTCTGGGCTGGAGAGACACAGCAGGGAGGGTGTTTGCACCACATTTGGTCCTCTGAGCCCACCAGGAGTGATTTCTGAGCACAGAGCCAGGAGCAGCCTCTGACTGAGCATTGTTGGGTGTGGCCCCAAACAAAAACAAAATAAATCTGAGATTTTGTGGGCAGGGAGATGAATGAATGGGCCAAAGATAAGCTTGGCAGCAGGAGGCCTGGGTTCCATCCCTGAACACCAGCCAGATCTCAGAACAAGACACATGTCCTGCAGGGGCCCACAGACTTAAGAACTTGGGGCTCTTTGCTTTGGCTACCTGGGAGAGAGTTTGGGCCAGAATCCTTGTGAGAGAACCAGGGATGTGAGAGCTATGCCAGGGTGGAGCCAGAGAAACCAGCAGGGCCCAGCTCTTTTCCTCACAGGCTGTGTGACATGAGCACAGTGAATTACCTTCTCTGGGCCTCCCCTTCCTCGTTTACAAAATGGGGCTAGGCAGGAGTCTCCCAGCCAGCCTATAGGGAAACACCACCCATAAAATGGTCCCTTCCTGTGGGTCTCCTGTGCCACCCACCAGGAAGTACTTTTGAACACTGGTTGGGAGTGGAGGGGGATGCTGAATGATCACTGACCTGTGGTGGCCAGCTTCTAGAAGGCTCTACCCACGCCTGCTTAGACAAAATTTCCTTTCAAGGGCCTGCCCTAGAAGAGGTGGACTAGCAGACCCCCATTCTGGAGTCACAAATTTGTTTGTTTTGGATTTGAGAACCACACCTGGCTGTGCTCAGGGCTTACTCCTGGCTCAGTGCTCAGGAATCATTTGGTGGAATCTGGGGAACCCTGAATGGGGTGCCGGGGATCAAACCAGGGTCAGCATGTGCAAGGCAAAAGGCCCTGCCCACTACACTACTTCTCTGGCCCCAGAGATGATTTAATCACTAACCTGAGTTTGCTCTCTGGTAAAACAAAGGGAAGCCTGAGGGTTGGCTATAAGAGGATGACTATCAGGTCACTGGCTCCGTAAGTTCCTTCCCTTGAGTCCTATGAACTCATTCCTTATTGGGGGGGGGGGGGGTATTTTGGTTTGGGATCACACTTGGTGATACTCAGGGATTACTCCTGGCTCTACACTCAGGAATCACTCCTAGTGGTGCTTGAGGGACCATATAGGATGCCAGGGATTAAACTCGAGTTGGCCATGTGGAAGGCAAGTGCCCTACTCACTGTACTGTATCTCTCCAGGCCCTGAACTCACACCTTTAAAACAGCTGTTTGGGGGACTAAATAGATAGTAGCAGACTTAAGATTTTAGTGCTACATGCATTGGACCCTTGTTCTTTTTTTTTGGGGGGGGGGGCTACACCTGGCAGTGCTCAGGGGTTACTCCTGGTTCTGGCTCAGGGGACCATGTATGTGCCAGGTATTGAACCCAGGTTGACCTGTGCAAAGCAAACACCCTACCAGCTGTGCTATTACTCTGAACCCTCTCTTCCTTTCTTTGTTTCTTGTTTTTGGGCCATACCTAGTGGTGTTCATGGCTTACTCCTGGCTCTGTGCTCAGGAATCACTCCTGATGGTGCTCAGGGGACAATGTAGATGCTAGAGGAATGAATCTGGGCCAGCCACATGCAAGGCAAACTCCCTCCTGCTGTACTATCACTCCAGCCCTGACCCTTGTTCTTTCAACCATGTTTGATCTTCAGAACTTCAAATGATCCTGAGCACAGAATTCTGAATAGTCCCTCAGCCCCAAGGGGTGTGCCCTCCCTCCTCCACATACCTTTATTGTCTCAGTTTTGGGCCACACCCAGTGGTGCTCAGGGATTTCTTCAGGCTTAATACCACTCCTAGAGATGTGAGGGGTCCCACATGGTGCTGGGGGTCAAAACCACATCGCCTGCATGCAAAGCACGTGCTCATCCTCTGAGCCATCTGCCCCACTGTCAAACAATTCCCTTTCTGTAGCTCAGAACGCTATGGCCAGAAGTCCAGGCCAGAGCCCTGGTCCTGGCTTGGAAGCACTTACCAGATTCTCTGGGTGTTCATCTCCAGCTCATTCCACGCAGGCTCAGTGTCCTATAGTGCCGGCTCAGTTCCTCGATGGCTGTCAGCAGGGTCAGCTCTCAGTACCTGCCCGCCTATCCATTTTCAAAGCCACAGGAGAAAAAGCCCGCAGAGTCCTAGTGTTTTTGTTTGCTTTTGAGAAAACCAATACCACAAAAAAAAAAACCTTAGCAGCCACCATCACCCTGCCCGTTGGGGCTCAACATGTGTTCAATATCTCCCTCCCTTGCTGCAGTTCTGGAACTGTGTCCTGTGACCACAGAAAACTGCCTCCCAGCAGGAGAGCGCTCACGGTCCCCAAACTCTGCAGGTGGGGGGGTGGGAGAGGGCTTGGGCCCAACCAGCAGTTTATGTTCCCCTGAGTACCACTATCTCCCGAGGGATTGTCCCCCAAGGGAAACCCCCAAAGAAAACCAGGTCAGGTGTAAGCACGCCTCACCCTGGCAGAGCAGGCCCTCTGAATCCATCTCCCTGGATCCTCGGATCGCGAGTCAAGCCTGTGGATCTCCCAAAGGGCCACTCGGGCCCTTCCTGACCTTTCACTCAGCCCTCGGCTCTCACGGCAGGGCTGAGCCCAGTAAGTATTCCGGCCCTTGAGCTGTTCTGCCTCAGACATGCTCCTGGGCTGCCCATCCATCACCTCTCCAGCCTCCCAGGAACAGCCTTCTCTTCCCACAACTTGTCTCCCCTCATCAGACCCTCCCAGGCTCCATGGTTCTGCATCCCAGCTCCCCTTCAGGGTCCCTACCTGCCCCCCCAGGCTCCCCTCAAGGCTTAGCAGCAGAGGTGGGGAGCAGTGGAGACCCTCCCCAACTCCATCCGAGCGAGTGAGGGAGCTAGCTAAGAGGCGGGGAAATGAATATTAATTTATCATGATTAGGCAAATCCGGCAGGGAGAGCCGATTCCGGAGGAGGCTAAAAAGATGAATTTCAGCAATAAAATTAAATAAGGACGGACGGGCGGCCCCTCCTCCCTCCTGCTTTGCTGATCTCTCTCTTTCTTACAATTTATGAGGCCAATTATGAAGATGAGGTTGGAAGTTCCTGGAACTTCACTAAATGCAAACGGCGGTCCCTGCTGTTCCCATCAAATTAATTAACCGCACGCTATTGATGGCCGCTCAAGGCTGACGCAGCGCCAGCCCTGTGGCCGCCTCCCGGACCCAGGCCAAGCCAGAGCCTCTGCTTCCTGCCGCACCCCCTGCCCGGCACCACGGGGGATTTCCGGGGACCCTCTTGCAGCCCTGGCCTGCCTGATCTCCGGACAACAGCAGAGCAGGCACAGGTGAAGCTGGGGGTATTGACCACAAGTCATTCTGGATCCAAAATCAGAGTCCCCAGTACGGGGCCAGAACCACTTGCCCCCTGGCCCCCAGTGCAGGAGGCTGAATAGACTGTCTGCTGGTTAGAGGCTCCCAGGGAGGGAGGCTGCTCCCCCACTCTGGGCCCCTCAGGCAGGGGAAAAGGCTCCACAGCCCCCATGGCAGAAAGCAAGACCAGATGGGAGCCGGCAGCCTCCAGTCCTCTGCTCCTCTGGGCTTTATCTGAGTAATCTTTAGTGTTCACAGGGACCTGGTTTCTGAACTGATCTTGGGTGGGGAACATGGAGGATAAGCCTGGGCTCAGACTCTAGACCAGTTTGGAGACTTTAGCTCTGCGGGACCCCAATTCCGGAGCTCTGAGTAGGATTCAGGATTCTGAAAAACTCGCTGGCTGGTGTTCAGGCTAAGGACAGAGAGCTCAAAGGCCTTTGGAGTTCCTGTTCTGGGCCTGGATAGTGTGGCTTCCAGGGATGGCTTGTGTGGGGTGTAAAGGGGGTGCAATGTTGTCTGTCTTCCCTCACCCCAGTACATTTTAAAGGGATCATGAAACTTGCCAGAGAAGTAGGATGAGGGCTGGACTCTTGGTCAGGCCTCAGGTGCCCACACCTGCTCCTCCTTACTCAGGAGACTGGCTCTTACCCTTGCCAGGCAGGTCCTAGAGCCCACAACTGAGGTCTTCACCCCAACCCTGGGAGATGAGGTTTTGAGTCTGGAGGGTGGGAACACAGCAGCTCTGAGGACTGAGTCCTGAGCCCCAAGTCAGAGGGAACTAATCTGGAGGCCAGGTTCAGCATGTGACAGTCAAGAGGTGTTGGGCTCAGGGGCTGGCCTGCCTTGGTGCAAGGCTCCCTCCCTCCTCACCCCACTGTACTGTGGAGGCCACACCAGGGCCCTCTTTAGGGGCACAGCAGATTCTCTGGGTTTTCTGTGATAACATGCCACACACTCAACCTATAGTGCTGCTCAATGCCACTGAAATGAAAAAGGGTACATGGACCAGCCCTTTATAGATATGCTAGGTGAGGGGGCTACTCCGGCCTTTTCCATCTCAGGCAGGTATGCTACTGGGGCTGCCCAATTCCTTCAGTGGGTTCCTTTTCTGTCCCAGGTCAGGACATCACATGTCCATTTACTTTCAGCGGGAATCATGGCTCTGCTTTGATTGGGTGGGAATGGGGGGGGATTCACTGGGCCTCAGTCAGGACTGACTCAGGGCATTGTCTCTTGACTCCTTGACTGTAGCCCTTGCTTTTTAGAGGCCACACCCAGCTGTGATCAGGGTTAACACCTAGCTCTGCACTAAGGGTTCACTCCTGGCAGTGCTTTGAGACCATCTGTGGTGCCAGAGATGGAACTGGGGTTAGCCACATGCAAGGCAAGTACCTCGATCACTGTACTATTTCTCTGGTCCAGACAAATCATTTCTGTGGACTCTCCTCCAAGGTGGCACTGTCACAGGCTCCAGGGATTCAGTGTGGCCATCTTGGGTGGCATGTGTGTAGGTGTGTGGTAAAGATGGGGGGAGCAAGTGGCCAGATGGAGTCCCCTTATTCCCCCCCCCCCCCAGGACCTGTGGTAACTGGGCAGTGATTTGCGGAGGGGAGCATGCCCCATTGCTAAACAGGATGCTGCTGCTTCCATGAGACTCTGAAACTGTCTCAGGAAAGACTGGATTGAGCAACTGCCTGGGAACAGATGAGGTTGAACCCCACTCTGTGCCCCCTCTCCCAGCTAGGCCCTTTCTCAACCCCAGACTGGAGACAGCAGCAAGGAGTCTCAGTCCAGTCTCAGGCTTTCTCTTCAGCTCATCTACCCAAGGCCCCACTCAGGCATTTCATGAGGCTACCTGGCTGGACATGAATGTGAAGGGGCCCCAAACTCCCTGGTTCTGTGTGTGAGGTTTGGTGATGCAGTTGGTGGTGTTGTCACACTGTCATCCTGGCCCCCACATCAGGGTGGAGTCAATTGGGGGCCCACTTGAGGCTGCAGGGGTCTCCTGGCCTTTATAATGGTCAGTTCTGGGACAAGGCAAGTGACCAGTTGTCAGCACCCACCATCACCTCTTCAAGGCTTGCTTTACGCCCCTCCTATGTCTGCCTCAAACTCCCTTCCAGATGCTGGGTGTGCTCCAGATTCAGCCTCCCCCTGTCTCTGTGCCCTCAGACCTGTCCAGACCTTCACTACCAGCGTCCTGACCCGGTGATCCTGCCACCCAACCCATCCTGAACCCATCTGCTCTGTCCATCCAGCCCCTCAGTTCCACTCCCCACCTGGCCTTCTCCTGAGGTTCTTAGTCTTCCCCAAACAGCCTGCTGACCTGCCTCAAACAGGCTAATTCTTTGTCAGCCTGTATCTCCTCCTCTCCTTCAGGCAGCCTGCCTTGACTGCCCAGACCTGCCATTGGTGAACAACTTACCACTGGGTTGTTCTGAATGAGTCCCAGAGGGAGGTTTTGGGGCAGGGCCCAGCAGAGATGCTGATGGGGAAAGAAGCTCCTAATAACTAGGAGCTTGAACTTGGCTTAACTCTTTAACTCAGTTCATTACTGCGTGCCCATCCCTCACCTCACCTCCAGCTCTGATCTACTTGGATAGCTCGTGGCTTTCTGGTCCTCACCTCCAGCCTACCTGGGTGGCAGAAGGCAGGCCGGCTGCGGCAGCTCAGACAGCAGGCAGAATGAATGTCAAGTGCACTTTACTGGGCCCCTGTGCCTTGCCTGTGCCAGGCCAGGGGGACCCCTTGGCTTCAGCTGTGCAGGAAGCAGGGAGAACAGGAAACCAGGGAAGTAGCTGATTTTCCCACTCAGCAGGGACCAGGGCAATGCTAGTTCTCAGGTGCCCACTCCCCTCCTGCAGCCAGACCCCTTCGTGGGATGGGGACGCGGCTCTTTTGAAACCAGCTCAAGACAGGGCTGGAGCCACATCCAAACTCTCCTGGAGTGAAGGCAGGCTGGGCAGACTCTTCCTCCTCCTCCGAGTGGTGGGAGAAATTTCCGCCTGCCCAGCCAGCCCGGGTCACCAGTCGCGCTCGGCGGGCTCACGGTAGGGCAGGCCCAGCAGGCTGAAGACGTCCTTCTCCGTGGGGGTGGGCAGCACTCGGCCTGGCCCCACCTTAAGGCCACGTGGGCTCCGGACCACAGCGCTGCTGAGCGCATGCTCGGACAGGCTCATGCCCTTGGTCTTGGCCAGGGCGCGCATGGAGCGGTTGAAGTGCGCTGAGCCAGTGAAGTAGAGCAGGGCGCAGGCAAACTCGCTGTAGGGCACCGTGATGATGTCCAGCCGCCTGTGCCGCCGTGCAGGCCCTGGCAGCCGGCACACGCCCAGGTACTTCTGCTGCTGGCCGTTTACCTCCTGGCTCACCAGGTCATCGGTCAGGAATCCTGTCCACAGGGGAGGAAGAGGGAGAGGGCTAGCAGGGCCACTGCTAGGTCAGGGGCCCCTAATCCCTGGTACCCCGGTTATCTTAACATGCTGTCAACTTGTCCACCTATTTTCCAGTTAGTCCCTCCTGCTCAGGCTCGGCCCCTAAAATGTAAAGCACAGCCCTCCCCCACGGATATTTCTGGCCATCTTTCTGGGAAAAGTGGCTCTGCCCAGGAAACACATGGGCTCTCACCAAGCAATCACCTTGCCCTCTGCCTTGGGTTACATGGGGGGTAATGGGGTGGCCGGCTCCGCCCTGCACCCACCCTGTCCAAGCCAGGCCAGAGCTTTTACCTTGCTTCCGAAGACTGTCTAGGAGGCGGCTGAGGATACCTTGGTGAGAGCGACCATCCGGGTGAGTGACCAGCACATCCACGTCCCCACAGCTGGCCTTGCCCCGTCGGTACGAGCCACACGCCACACACAGCAGCCCAGGGCACAAGGCCTGAGCTGACTCCAGGACCTGGGAGAAAACAGCGAGCAGGGGAGGCTGGAAAACCTTGCTCTCCCCACCAGGCACCTGGGCTCTCACCAGGGAGCAGAGACATGGACCAGGATCTGGGACAGGAAGGAAACTGCTCTCCCATCCCTGGGGGACAGAGTTAGGAGTTGTGCACTCTGATTCTGCGAGAAATGGTATTTCCCCTCTAGGGCTTGGCTTTCTCTGTTCCTGCCTCCCTTCATGCCCAGTCTGGGAAATTCTGCTTAGGACAAAGGGTTTGGAAGCAGGGGCCAGAACTCTGCAGCCGGGAATGCAAGTGTGGGATGGGAAGGAAGGCAGGGGTTCAAGCAGAGGTACCAGGGCCCTACAGCTTGCAGGAGCAATGTTCCTGCTCCCAGGCTGGGGAGAATGGAGCACAGACATTCCCCAGGAAAGAAAAAAATGGCAAAGGGGGGCGAGAGAAAGAGCTCGAGGGACTGAGTGCAACTTTTGTACACTGGAAAGCCAGATTCAATTTGACACGCCATGCTATCAAATTAGGTGTCAAATTAGGAGCACTAGGACTGTCTCCTACCAAGCACAGAACCCAAGTAGGCCCTGGGAATAGCCAGGTATGGCCCAATGAAGCAAAAAGAAAAAAAAAAAAGCAGACTGGCAAGGCCCAGATTAGTGCCTGGAGGAGGAGCAGTGGCCTGGAGGGGAGGAAGACAGCAGAGCTGCTCAGGAGGGGGGTAAACCCATTAGCCTTCTGACTGGACAGGACACGGGGCCTTTCATATGCAGATGGCATCTGCCTCCACCCTAGAATGCAGGAACTTCTGAGGGTCCTGGATACCAGAAGTCAGGACACCTCAATTCCCCTGACAGACAGGCAAACTAATCCCCTCTCTTGTTGAGGATGGGCGGAGGCCTAGGGTAAGTAATCCCATCACAAATAAAAAAGCCTCAGGCTGGGGGGGCTCTGAGTTAGGGGAGAAGGCCAGGTGGGCAGGCACTACTATCCCTGAGAGGGGTTGGTGGGTTGGCTGGAGCATTCTCTGTGCCTGGACACCGTGGCTGAGTGACAGTGTCATCACTTGCACCAAGGCCTGTGATGGATGGACAAAGTGGCCTGTCTATCCATGCTGCTTGGTGGGAGCTCAACGGCTGATTTCAACTGAACAGTCACAACTGCCTCAAGCTCTGTCCATGGCAGCCTGCCCCTCCAGGCACCGACACAGTCCACCTCAGACCCTACCTGGATGCCAGCCTCTCACTAATAAAGGTTTTTATCAGAATCTAATCCCCAGCCAACTCTAAGTCGAACCTTAGCCATATTTTATTTTGAGAATGAATTTTAACACCAAAGCATCCACCACTAAGGAATTGGAGGTCAGGGGCAGAATCATAGAACAGGGGGGTGAGGCATTTGCCTTTGCATGCAGCTGATGCATCAAAACTGGTTTAAATCCCTGCACTGCACATGATCCCCAAGCACAATCAGGGGACACTCCTGAGCACAGAGCCAGAAACAGTATTGAGCAATTCCAGATGTGTCTCCAAAATGCAAGAAAAACCCCTCAAAATTCTACTCCTAAATTCAGGCCTAACCTCAGTCCTGCTGTTGATCTGCTTTCCTCAGGGCACAAACCTAACCCTAGGGCCCCATGTACTACAACAGCTGTAATTCAAACCCAGCCCGGCCCCACACACATCATTAAGAGTGGAATCTTTGCACCCCTAGCACATGCTGGAGTGAGTCCTTGGGTTTCATCAGATTGGCAAAGAATTTTGCAAATCAAAAAATGTTAAGAACCAGGGCCAGACCTATAGCATAGAAGGTAGAACATCCTCCATGCACACACAGACCTGGATTTGATCCCCAGCATCCATATGGTACCCCAAGCCTGCCAGGAGTAATTTCTGACTACAGAGCCAGGAGTAATCTCTGAGCACAGCTGTGTGTGCAGCTGTGTATGGCCCCAAAACAAAAAGGTTAAGAACTTCTGTGTGGAAGTATCCTCAAGTAGTCCTGACCATAATCTAATATAGCTCTAATGTGTAAACTTTTTTTTTTTGCTTTTTTTTTGGGGGGGTCACACCTAGCAGTGTTTGAGACTTACTCCAGGCTCTGTGCTCAGGGATCACTCCTGGCAGTGCTCAGGGAGACCATTCATGGTGACAGGGATCAAACCTAGGTCAGCCACATGTGAGGCAAATAACCATTGTACTATCTCTTGGGCCTCCATTCATTCAATCTTAACAGCATTCAAGCTTCTAAGCCAATCTGGCAACCAGGAACCCTCCCCAGAGAGCTGGTGCTGTCACCCCATAGCCAAGTTAGCACTCCAAGACACAGATGCTGGCTCAATTTGCCACTTCCCTCTGTTTGCCACTCTAGTGACCCATTTTCTACACCTGGACTCCTGTGACCTGAGGAACAGGCTCAGCTTTCCTCCCTGACTGGGCCCTGCTTACTGTCTGCTCAATGTCTGCAGCCTCCTCCCTGGGCATGCGCTCCAGGAAGTCATCGTAGTGCTTCAAGCCAATGGTCTGCTGAGTGGTCAGTGGTGCCTTGTGGCGAATGTCATCTAAGCTCCGGAAGCCCTGGAAAAAAGATGTGGGGGTTTAGGAGGGCAATGAAGATGCAGACCAATGAGAAGAGTGAGTAAGCATGCATGCAAGGCTTCCATCACCCCCAGACCACATGGCTGACTGAGGCAGGCCCAAGCCCAGAAGGGGCAAGCTGTGGCCATGGAAAGGACCCCCCAGTGCAGCCCGCCACCACCCTAATGAGTAGTTCCCAGCCCTAGCATGGGGATGATTCTGGGATAGTCAGAGAAGCATTGCTCTAGGCTTTCAGCCCCTGGTCCCTCTAGAAGGCCTGGCTGGGCTAGGGGTCAGACAACAGACTTCCTATGTCTGCTTGCACAACAGATGAATGTCTTTCTGGGATCCAGGAGGGTCTCCTTAGCAAGTGGCCTCCCTATAGTCCAAGTTCACACCCATCAGGGCACAAGGTAAGAACTATAACAAGGGCTCAAAGACACAGTAAAGATCAAGTGACCTGCTGATACCACATCTGGGCAGTCTTGGTGCCAGCGCCCCAGATGTTGGAGAAGAGTTCTAAGACTGGCACACTCTCGTTGATGTGGTCCAGCTTCCGCAGGTGCCCACTCTCTAAGATCTCCATGATCTTCTCGGCCATCCGCTTCCCAACCCCAGGGATGCTGCAGGCCTCCTGGAGGAAGCAGAGAGGAAGGGCAGGATGTGTGGATCCCAACACCAAAAGCAAGTAGGAATAGGGAGTCTGGGCTAGAAGCCTTTGCAGAGGGCCAGTAGGGCATGATGTTTGGAAGATGAGCTGTTGTCTACCAGGGTGCTGTAACTCTCAGTTCCCAGAGAGGGAAGAGCTTGGCAGAAGTGGGGGAAGAGGCATGAACAATTCTGGCCGCTGCCAGCACTATCATGGCCATAGCAGAATCCAAAGACACTGAGCTTTATTGCACCAGATCCTGCACTCTGGGCACCCTTACCTCACAGGGAACTCGCCCTGAAAAGACACATGCTCAAAGGGTTTCCCTAAGCTGCCTAAAGCCACACCGTGAGCCCCAATCTCTGGGTTTGCTGGTCCCTAGACCCTAACTTTTAATTATAAATACAAAGTTGTGAGAAAAGGGGATAGAGCCTACTTCAATATATATCTAGTGTTTGCCAGCCCACTTTCATCACTCATCCTTTCTATGGTACAAACCTTAGACCTCATCAATTTTTTGTTTGTTTCAGGACTACATCTGGTCATGATTAGGTCTTACTCCTGTTTGTGCTCAGGAATTACTCCTAGAGTGCTGGGGACCATATGGCATGCTGAGGATTGAACCTGGGTCAGCCATGTGCAAGGCAAGCACCCTACCTATTGTACTGCTTCTCCAGCCCCAGACTTTATTAAACCTTAACCACTACACCTGAACCTTATTTAGGCCTGTGCATCCACCTACCTCTGGCCAGTCTGAGCAGCCCCCCACACTCCCTTTCTCAGCCCCAGGTACCTGGTAGGTGGTGACAGGCTTGTGGAAGCTCTTGAGGGCATTGATGGCCTTGGCATAGCCCAGGGCCCGCCACTTGTCTCCCTGCACGCTGTATGCTTTGGCCAGCACTTCCAGCTTCTCTGTGATGTGGGGGTTGTGGTTGGTCGCTTTCTGGCTTGAAGGCTGTGCACAGACCCACTTATCCAAGCCCTTGTGGACTAGGCTGGGCTCCCCTTCTCCCTCAGGTGGGCTGCGGTAGTGGCCACTGATCAAGGCTTCCAGGTCAGCTGCACTAACCAAGGCCTCCTCCCCATCAGTGGTTTTGTCATCAGAGCTGGACTGGAGGTGAGGAAGGAGATGACATCATCAATTCCTGCCCCCACCCTGTGGGGAAGACTCCACAAAAGTGGGGGAGAGTCACTTCATCAGCCCAAGAGTGAGGCTATATCTGAGGTGTGTGAGAGAGCCCCACAGGCTGCTAGGATCCTGGGCACGATAGGAAGAGCTAAGTGGCTCACAGAAGAGACCTGGAGCCACGCCCTATTTATCAGCTCCAGTTCTTAGGGAGGCTCCTAACCTGGGCTTGGGTGCTGGGAGCTTCTTCTGCCCTCTGTGGAAGAGACACAGGCCTGGGCACAGGGGCTGGGGTGGAAGGGGCTGTTGTGTGAGGAGGAGGAGAGGCATGGCTGGCCTGGTTGAGCTGGGGGTGGTCCAGGAACCTGCAGGGAACACGATGCAGGTTAGACACCAAAGGTCTTACCTCTGTTTCCTATCCTCCTCTACTCGGAAATCCTGGTTTTCCAATTGTGGCCCATAAGACAGTGAGACTTCTTTTGAATTTTTGTTTGTTTTTGGTTTGGGGACCACACCTGGCAGTGCTCAAGGGTCTACTCCCTGCTGTTTTGGGGGTCACTCCTGGTGGTATACCACAAGGACCATACAAGGCAGGGGATAGAACCTGGTCTACTGTAGTCAAAAACACTGCATCTCATTGTCTTGGGGCCTTTGAGCTATCCCTCTAGCCCCAAGACAGACTATGGAGGGGAAAAGCAACATTCAGTGATCCTTAAGGGCTATTTCTGATTCTGTATTCAGGGAATCATGTGTGGTACAAGGTACCACTATCTCTCCAGCCTGAAAAAACATTTTGGGGGCTGAGGTAGAGGAATCACACATAGTGGTGCTCAGGGCATATTCCTGGTGTGGCTCAAGGGCACATAGGTGGTGCTGGAGATTGAATCCAGGTCAGCAGTGTGCAAGGCAAGCACTTTAACCGCTGTATTATCTCCCTCACCCCCAACACTTCTGATGACCAAAGAAGAGGCAGAAATGCTGCCAAACACATTAAAGGAAAGACTGGGACAGCCCACCTGTCAGGGACAGAGATGCTGAATCCTGCTGTATCCACCAGCTTTCCCTCCTGCAGGCACAAGCTCAGCCAGGCTGACTTCACCAGCTGAGTGGTTGGGGGCAGTCGGGGCAGCCTCAGCAGGCGGAGGGCTCGCTCACAGTCCATGCTGTCATCCAGCACAATATGCGTAACTCCTGGGCACTGGGCTGAGCATACTTGGCCACCATGCTGGACAATCTGCCTCTCAAACAGTTCTGCACGGGCTCGCCCAAGGCCAGCAGGCACAACATGGGCCTGCACGGAGCTCAGCCACGCTGTGGAGGGGACATCCAGGTGCCTGTTGTCATCACTCTCAGCTGAGTTGGATGGGCCATAAAGTTCCCTGCCCCCACACAATCCTTTCCTTCTACCCAGCCCTGCCTGCCTCCTAGAGTTTCACCACAAGCATCCGGCTAATTTTCCCATGAGCATTCACTTGAACTAGCACAGAGGATTCTGTTTGTTTGGTTTGATTTGGTTTTGGTTTGGAGGCCACACCTGGCTCTGCACTCAGGAATCACTTTTGGTGAGCTTGGGGGACCATATGAGATATCAGGATTAAACCTGGTCAGATGAATGCAAGGCAAACACCCTCCCACTGTACTATTGCTCCAACCCTGCAGAGAAGATTCTGATATGTCCTGTTCCTTGCTGTGAACTGAAAGAGTATCCTAGAACCACTCTGGCTAAGAATACTTCCCACAAATATTAATAGGCATCTACTGTGTGCCAGGCACATGGATGGAGGTTTTACAATCTCACTGTCTAACTGAGCTTCTCCTTAACCATCTGTGCCATCTGAGCCTTTGTCATCCACCTGCAAATCAGAATACAAACGACAGAACTTTTCGGATCCCAGACCTCATTTGCTCACCTCCTGATGCTTCTCCTTCTTCCCTCTTGGGAATCTTCGCAGGGGCTCTTGATGAGGGATGGGCATGAATTTTCTTCCTTTTAGGAAATGCCTTCAAGATGCCTCGAGGGTCCATGGAATGATGACGGAAATTTTGGTCTATCTGAGGAGTTGGCCAAGGGGTTGATCATGTGGAAAACCAAGTCCTTTACCTCGAATGTGGAATGACCACTAACAGTCTTGGAGGGAAGTAATCTATATAAAAAAGAAAGGGGGGAGGGGGCCGGAGAGATAGCATGGAGGTAAGGCGTTTGCCTTTCATGCAGAAGGTCATCAGTTCAAATCCCGGCGTCCCATATGGTCCCCCGTGCCTGCCAGGAGCAATTTCTGAGCCAGGAATAACCCCTGAGCACCGCCGGGTGTGACCCAAAAACCAAAAAAAAAAAAAAAAAAAAAAAAAAAAAAAAAAAAAGAAAGGGGGGGGGGTTTGTCTCACAATATGCAACCGAATTTCAGTGGTTTTGCTTCACTCTGACCCATTAACCTTTAAAAGTCAGAGAACTGGAGGAAGTAGAGTAGCGATCTACTGAGAATGTTTGGAGGGTGTTAGAAATCTCATTCCTCAGAGGGTTCTCCAGATGGGGACGGGGCACTGGGCACATCATTTCCAAAGGGCTTTCCAGAAAGGAGATGCCAGGCTAGAAAACAGAGGGGGGAGGCACAAACATCAGTGCTCAAGGGTCACTCCTGATGATGCTCAAAGGCCCCTATTTGTATGAGGTCCTTCGAACAAGGTCAGTGGCAGGCAAATCATACAGCGCTATGGCCTTCTTAAAAGAGCTTAGACTGTACTAAATAACTGAACTAAACCTTCACATTCCACTTCCCCAAAGAAGAGTAGCAAAGGGGGTAAGATGTGCGGGTGCTGTGGGAGGCAGCGAAGAAACTCCTGCACCTGCTCCTTTCGCTGGCTTCCCGGCTCGGGGTTGTTCAGCCCCGGCAGCTGCGAGGAGTTGGGGCTCGGCCGCAGCAGGTGTTGGGGTGCCCTCTGCGGTCGGGGGAGCTTTAACCTGACAGCTGGGGGTAGGGTGAAATAGATGGCAGCAGCAGGTGTGGGAATACGCAGCTGGAGGGCACCAGGCCTGCCCAGCTGCGGGGGAACACAGGGTTAGCAGGAATGTCTCGAACCTTCCCCCCAAGAACCCTCTCTCGACTCCCGGAGGAATCTAGCTGCTGCTCTGGGTCTCAGACCCCGCGGGGCACCGGGTAGGACTTACCTGGGCAGCCAATGAGCGAGGAAGAAGAGTCGAATGGGGGAGAGCAGGGGAAAGAAAGGCCTGGCTCAGAACTTCTTCCGGGTCAACCGGAAGTGACCCTTGACCAGCGGTTGCCATGGCGGCGCCCAGCCGCGCGGCCCGGCCGAGGGAAGATGGCGGTCGCGGGCTGGCTGGAGAGTCTGCGGGCGGCCGAGAAGACGGCGCTGCTGCAGGACGGTAACCCGAGGCACCCCCCCTCCCCGACACCCGAGCTCTCTCGTCTATGTTTTCTCCCCCTACCCCGGGATGTGGCTTCCGGGAAGGGCCTTAGGGCCTGGGACTGCAGAACCGGGTGGGTGGGGGGATCCTGCGTTTGCAAGAGGAGGGACTCGGGCCCGCAGAGAGGACGCGGCTCTGCTCCTAAGAATTGCTCCTGGGGCCGGAGCAAAGCATAGCGGGGAGGGCGTTGCCTTGCACGCGGCCGACCCTGGTTCGATTCCCTGCATCCCATATATAGCCCCCCCCCCCCAGCCTACCAGGAGTGATCTCTTTTGCGGGGAAGTCACACCCAGCAGCACTCAGGGGTTCCTCCTGGCTCTACGCTCAGAAATCGCTCCTGGCAGGCTCGGGGGACCATATGGGATGCCGGGATTCGAACCACCATCCTTCTGCATGCAAGGCAAACGCCTTACCTCCATGCTATCTCTCCGGGCCCCCTCCCCTTTTTTTTAAATTTTTATTGTGGACGAAGTGAATTACAAATCTTTCACAATCATATTTAAGTTACCTAGTGAACAATGAATCAGGAGCATTCCCACCACCAGTGATGATCTCCCTTCACCCCTGTTCCCAGCATGCATCCCATATCTCCCTCCTTTACCACCCCCCATCCAGAATACTAGTGTAACTGGTGTCCCCCCCCCCCACTTGTACAGCTTGCTGTGAATTAGGCATAGACTGTTGTCGTTGACTTTGGGTTCACTGATTGTTCATCGAGTGTCTTATTTCTGAGCGGTGTGGCTCAAAAGCAAGATCAAACTATTTAATCATTTTGCTTTCCTAATGTCATTTACTCCCCCACCTCCCTCACACGAGGCTTTACTTTTCCTCCCCCCCTTTCTGAAATCAGTTTATGAGTAGCCCCCCCCCACACACACGCCTCATCCCACGAACCGGGTCAGGGGCTCTGTTGCCAAAAGACCCTCCACTACACACACACACACACACACACACACCCTCTCAATCTTTTCTCTGGACACACGCGCACGCGCACACATACACACCCCTCAGTCTTTTAATTTCATTGGATATCACTTTCCTCATTTTTACCACGAGTGGACGTGCTGAGGTCCTTTCCAACTCTCCTGTGTTTCACAGGTTTTTTTCTTGAGGCCCTACCCAACTATGCTTAGTGCATATTCCTTACTCAGTGCTCTTGGATTATTCCTGGCGAGGCTCAGGGAACCATTGTTGGTACCCAAGATCGAACACGGTGACTGCATACACATATTTACCCACCTTTACTATCACTCCCGCCCACTCTAACATAGTTGTTTTATGTTTGTTTGTTTTGTGTGTGTGTGTGTGTGTGTGTCACACCCAGCAGCGCCCAGGGGTTACTCCCGGCTCTACACTCAAAAATCACTCCTGGCAGGCTCAGGGGACCAAATGGGATGCCGGGATTCGAACCACCATCCTCTGCCTCTAAGGCAAATGCCCTACCGCTGTACTATCTCTCCGGCCCTAACATAGTGTTTTTAAGTGAATCTCTTAAGTGTTCTCTTAAGTAATTTCCCGGCGTGTTCAGTGGGGGACAGCAGCGCTCAGGGGTTCCTCCTGGCTCTACGCTCAGAAATCGCTCCTGGCAGGCTTGGGGGACCATATGGGATGCCGGGATTTGAACCACTGTCCTTCTGCATGCAAGGCAAATGCCCTTCCTCCATGCTGTCTCTCTGGCCCCCCAAAATTTTTTTAACTAAGGCTTTTTTTCCCTAAAAGAGAAAAAAAAAACTCCCGGCATGTTAAGCTGTGCTTTCTCCAGCATTCTGTAGATGGTGCCGCTGTGTGAGCCAGGGCCCGCAGCAGGTGTTACCTCCACCTGGAATCACTGCCCTTGGTAATATGAACCCAATATATTTCTTTTTTTTTTTTTAACCTAATATATTTCTATTTTTATGAAACAATGATTGAGGTTCTGTGATTTACAATACTATTATTGTAATGCACATAATTCCTGCCCCATATCCCATCAACCTGTGTACACACCTCCCTCCCCCAAGGGCCCCAGTGGCCCTTTCAAGTCCTCCTTGCCCCAACTGTGTGGATCAGTTCCTCCAATGTTGAAGTGTAATAGATTATAGGCGATGCAGTTATATTAGGCTGTGTGAGAATACACTGTGCTTAAGGATCACTTCTGATGCTCTAGGAACTAGATGGTAATCAAACTAGGTTGACTACATGTTAGACAAGGCCTTCCTGCTGTACTATGTCTCCAGCCCTCAATCATTATTTAGTTTAACACCTGACATATGCTGGGTACTGTGTTTGGTTTTAGGGAGACTGTGGACAGGGAGACTAAAATCCCTTCTAGTAAGACAGGTCATAAGCATACAAATGTAAAGTCAACCAAGTAAATGCCAGGAGGAATTCCCTGGTATCCTGGTGTGAGAAGGACTCTGGTGGGACAGACAATAGGGGGAGGCGATAATATCAGGAGACCTAAGACACAGCCTGATCACAGAGGCTGCCTTTAGCATCTGCCATGCTTTTATTTACTTACTTATTTATTTATTTATTTATTTATTTATTTATTTATTTATTTATTTATTTATTTATTTAGTGTTTGGGTCATACCTGGCAGCACTCAGGGGTTACTCCTGGTTCTACACTCAGAAATTGCTCCTGACAGGCTCAGGGGACCATATGGGATGCCAGGATTCAAACCACCGACCTTCTGCATGCAAGGCAAATGCCCTACCTTCATGCTATCTCTCCGGCCCCCTGTCATGCTTTTAAAGGAATTGGAAGGTTATTGGTTATCAGTGTTCCACTGAAGTGCTGAACAAAGCATGGGAAGCACCAACAGGAAATGATAAATTCTGGCAAGGTAGCTGAGCATGATAATCAAGAAGAGCTTCCTAGTGGAAGTAGCAGTTGAGCTGGCTCTGCTGGGTGTGTAAGGTCTCCTCAGGTGAGAAGGGGTCTGGGGCTGCTACTGGCTATGGAAACAGCTGTGCAGAGACCTCCTCAGTTTTTCAGAAAGGCATTGAGGCTTGGGCTGGTGGGGAACAGTGGCCTGTGGGGGGTGGGGGGGCAGGTAGCTAGAGTAGGGGACCAACCGTGGCCCTGTAGGGTTTCTCAGGAGATCTGAGGCTCTTGGTAGAGCCCAGGTAGAGTTCCTGATCTGGAAATTGCAGGCAAGAGGAGACTTTATAGAACATAGATATAGGGGCCGGTAAGGTGGCGCTAGAGGTAAGGTGCCTGCCTTCCAAGTGCTAGCCAAGGTAGGACTGCGGTTCAATCCCCCGGTGTCCCATATGGCCCCCCCAAGCCAGGGGCAATTTCTGAGCGCTTAGCCAGGAGTAACCCCTGAGCATCAAATGGGTGTGGCCCCCCCCCAAAAAAAGGAACATAGATATAAGGGTGACCCCCCCCTGGGGGTGGAGGTGGGGTACAGGGGCCACTCAGCCCAGTAGTGCAGGCCTGAAGGTTCAGTGCTCAGCCTAGAATTGCAGTGCTGGCACCCAGCAGTGTTTGGGGCCCAGGAGGAACTGAGGGGAGCCCTCTGCTTTGTGCAGGGAGAAGAAAGGTGCACTACCTGTTCCCAGATGGGAAGGAGATGGCCGAAGAGTATGACGAGAAAACCTGTGAACTACTGGGTAAGTGACAGGGCTTCCTGATGACCCTACCAAATTCTTGGGGGTAACCTACACACAGTGGAACGCTTCTAGCCTGTGACCTGAGGAAGAAACTCAGCACCCAGTGTAGATGTTCAGGTACACAGAGGACCCCAAGGGAGGCCAGATATTTTTAAGAATTAGCTGGACATCAGAAGTGAAGTGAGTCTATTTGACCAGCCCACCCTCCACCCCTGGCCCCCAACATAAAGTTGTGACCTTGTGAGTGAGTGCTTCAGAGGGGGTCAGGATTGGAGGGGGTGGGAGGGAGACTCCCACTGGAAACTGGAAGTGGGTCTCACTGGAGGAGCAGTGGTAGGGTAGCTTTCCCATGTGTTTTTTCTGTTCTTTGGATTTCTGCAGCCACTCCAGGGGCAAAACTCAGAGCCGCTTGGGGGGGTGTGTGTGTGGCTTTATTCAGTTTGGAGCAGTCTGGATACAGGTGGTGGTAGCTGAGAGAAAAGGTGGCTTTCTTTTTTTCCATTCCTTCAGAACAGGCTCCTGCAGCTCAGATGTCTGAATTATTTGATTTGTCCATTCTCTGTTCCCAAGTCCGCATGTTAACATTAACCGCCTTCCCAGAGCTCTGGGGCTGGTGTCTGACCCGGAGCCTAAAGCTGTCAGCATTGGGAGTTGGTCTCTTTATTAAGTTCTACCTGAAATACTAAGACCAATGATGGAATCATGGGCTGGGTTATTTTCTTGTCATTATTCTTGACTTTAATTTCTTCCTGGGCCTGATCGACAGGTAGTATTGGCTAGGGAATTTCTTTTTCCCCTTTTCTGACAGCTCATAAATGTCTTGAACCGACAACACAGATTATACTGGTTTGTATTCTCTTAGTTTCCATTCTTAAAACATGTATCCTGCGCATGTTCAGTCGCAAACTAAAGTGTTGATTCCCTCCTTATTATGAGCTGCTTGGGCTCCAGTCCCAATTGGTTTAGTCTGGTGCTATTAAAAATCTTGATGTGTTTAGCATATGACACTGATTTGGTGGAAACCAATACAGTAGTAATATCCTCACAATGCATTGTAATTTATAGCGCTCCCAGGGGGTGACAGCCCTGGAATGCCTAACTGGGGCGAGCTTATGAAAGCCGAGGTCACGTGGGCTAACCACCACCGTCACCATGCCAGAGACTCGCTGCAGCTCCTCTGCCCCAGCTCCAGCATCACCTCTCCCCTCTACGCAGAGCAAATAAAACGGCCATAGCCGCTGTGGTTATAAAAATAGCAAACAAATAAAGCCCAGGTCTCTTAGTTGTGCTTGGATGTGAAATTAAAATGAAAAATAAGTTCGGGTCCCTTCATTTGTCACTTCCCACATTAATCTTCCACTTCTCTCTGTCTCTCTGTCTCTGTCACTTCCCACATTAATCTTCCACTTCTCTCTGTCTGTCTGTCTGTCAGTCTGTCTCTCTCTCTCTCTCTCTCTCTCTCTCTCTCTCTCTCTCTCTCTCTCTCTCTCTCTCTCGTGTCTGTGTATTTGGATTTGGGGAGGGGGTTGAACCCCACCTAGCTGTACTCAGGAATCATTCCTGATAACTATATAGAGTATCAAGGATAGAACCCAGGTTAGCGGAGCGGCGAGGTGGCGCTAGAGGTAAGGTGTCTGCCTTGAGAGTGCTAGCCAAGGAAGGACCGCGGTTTGATCCCCCGGCGTCCCATATGGTCCCCCACCAAGCCAGGGGCAAAAAAAAAAAAAAAAAAAAAAAAAAAAGAACCCAGGTTAGCCATATGGCCTTACCTGCTGTACTGTCTGCCCATTCCCCTTTTCTACTTGCTGTTGGGGACTAGATAGCACCTTCTAATTCCTTTCTCTAAAGTGCAGAAATAGAGGTTCATAGAATACAATTGACCAAAGTTTACCTGGTAATGATATGGATGCAATAGTTTTTATTGGGCACCATGCTAAGTATGTAGGTGAATCATCCATTGAGCCATCCTCAGTTGGTACTATTGCCCCATTGTACAGATGGGGAAAAGTTAGATACTCCAAGAGGTTTAGTTTCTTGCTCAGAACCAGATAGCAGGCCAGTTTCTGAACTGGGATTTGAGCCCAGGGGTCTAGACGTGCACAGTTTAGTCCACAGATACCACTCAGTTGAAAATATTCAACCCCCCCTTTTTCCTAAATGTTACTGTCTCTAGATGAGCTCACATTGGGCTGGAGGGAGCAGTCAGGGATGTGCAGCTCACCTGACTCCAGCTGCCGGGGCCTTTTGGAGCCACATCTGATTGTGCTTAGGGACCCCTTCAAGTACTTTGCCTGGGGTCACTCCTGGCAGTGCTCAGGGAACCGTGTGGTGCTGGGGATAGAACCTGGCCTCCTGCATGTGAAGTGTGTGCTCATCTCTTCCAACACTCCTGCTAGGCCTCTGAACACCTGCTCCGTCTCCAGCTACCTACCAGCCCGTGCCAGCTACCCCTGCAGTGTACTACTCATTACTAACTTAAGAATAATCATAGGGCCCCTGACTGATCTGACTTTTATCAGTGCTTTCTATGCTGTAAATATAGGCAGGGATTTTGTAGTGGTAAGTGGAAATCATTTCCATTTTTTTCTCCCCAGATACCTAGACAAATGTGATCACAGCCAAACTGGTTTTCTCTTAGAAAAATTCAGAGTACTCACTGAGGAGACTTGACTGGGGCGCGTTTGCTGAGGGCAGAGCCCCTCTAGTTAGTGTGAATAAGCAGTGCAGTGTCATTTTTCCCTGCCTTCTCAGCGCTGTTCATTCCCGCCCCCACAATGCAGGCTGTCTGTGTTCTTGGAGGGGGGGGCATTGAAGGGCCCCACAACAATGATCGGAACATCAAACCGGCCCCCAAAGAACACAGCATGTTCAGGGGGCCAGAGGCTGAAGGGCAGCCACCCCCTGCGATTACATTCGGATTACCGGCCTAATCTGCTTTGGTATTTGACCGCCAGCCTAACCACCACCACCGAGGCTGCAGTGGAGGCTCCGGAGCACTTTCATCCCCCAGCACTTCACCCGCTTTACAAATGACCCACTCGATTCCCTTCAGCCTCCTCAGGGATGGGCTGTGGCAGCTGTTTAATAGCCACAGAGCAACGTTTCAGTGTTTTAAGGCAGAAAAGAAGAATCCTGCATCCAGTCTAAGCTGTAGGGAGGATTTAGGAAAGGGGAATGTAATTAGCCACGTTGGAAGTGCGCCAGGCTCAGAGCTTTGGGGGAAGGCCTTGAGGAGCTTCACTTTCCAGCCCACCTGAAAGCAGGGCCTCCTTTCAGCAGTCTGGGGTCTCAGCCTGCTCCCTGCCGACTTAGAAGCCCCTGGGTGCAGCCCCAGGCTCAGAGTGGAGCCATTCCCCACAGCCCGAGTCCTTTAAGGCTGCCCTTCCCTAAACTGGCCTGGCTCAGCCGGGAAGACATGCCAGCATCCTAGGGAGCGGCCCAAGTGCGCCAGTTTGGGTTTAACATATAATCAAATCAGAATGACAGCAGGTGGAACAGTCTTTACTTGCCGCAGGAGCTTGTCCTTGAGTTCAGGAACAAAGCCAGGACGAGAAGGATAAGCCAGCTTGTGTATCTGCACATGCACATTCATGCCCACCCACAGGGCAGAAATAACCAAGGACTTGTACCATCATTGGCTCAGAAAGGGATGAACACAGAGAACTTGGTCTTCCTGCTAACAAAGCATTTAGTTCTGCAGGGTTACAAAGCAGAAAGGTGAGACAGCCAAGGGGACCAAGTCCCCGTGTTGAGAGGCTAGAAGGCCAGTAGCAAAGAAGCCAGTAGAAAGCTGTGGAAAGTCTACAGAACCAGGTGTGGCGGCATCGAGAGAGAGGATGGGAAACCCGGCTGGGGATGTCGTCCAAGGGCAGATGGCTCGGCCAGGCTCCGGGCACAGTGGCACTTCACTTAGCTTGGCCCTCAAGGAAGGGGTCCACATTCATTTCATATTTAGTCAGCTTTTCTCTCAAGAACTAAAACTGAGGAAAAGAAGGGGGTAGGGACTGATCTGTAGAAAAGATAGGACCCTTTCTAAACATGTGCTTACTGAACATTATAGAGCACAATTTAACCTTTTATTAAAATTTTGGACTTGGGAGTTAGGAGATCTGAATATCAGCGGTGTACTTGCTAGTTGCTTCTCTGAGCTGTGATTCCTTTGTGTTCTTTGTGTTGTTTTGTTTGTTTTGGGCCCATACCTGGCTTTGTTCAGGGATTACTCCTGGAGGACTCTGGGGACCATATGGGGTGCTGGAGATCGAACCTGAGTGCAAGGCAAGCATCTTCCCTACTGTACTAATATTCCAGCCCCCAGCCTGTCATTCTTTATCTTCTGAACCCTGGAGCCTGATGGTAAGGTCAGAAGTGGACAAGTGGGGAAGAAATGCTCCTTCTCAACTTGAAAATTCAGGCAGGGCTTTCAGTGCTTTCTAAAGACAAGTCATTACAGCCTCTGTTAGACAGCTGGGGGCTGTTAGAGTAGGATGTGCCCTTTGATGGGCTAGGGCTCTCATGATGCTCTCAGGGTGGGAAGAATTCATTTCCTGCTTTCTCTGCACACCATCTTTTCTACGGTACCCAATGAAGCACTGGTCACAATATACAGGTGCTAGGAGGCCTTTGTCACTTCTGAGTTTGTGACTGTGACAGAGGCCCCCTAGCAGGCTGGCTTCCAGGTAATCGGGATGTTGCATGACTGCATTTGGATAGTCTCCCGGTCACAGTCTGTTCACTTCAGTAAGTACAGGTATTTATTGGGGGAAAGAAAGTCGCCTCGAAAGCATACTTCCAAGTTTTACTCTTCCTTATTAATTTTCATTACAAAGTTGCCAATGTATTTTTAGGGAGCATGTTTGGCCCTAAGACGTAATAAAAATCACACTGCAGAGTGCAGCAGACCTTATAAAAGCGCATATTTGGGGAGATTCTCATTTTACTGCGCACTTTGTACTTGCCTAGCGTGCCTGAGTCAGAGCCAGGCAGGCACTTGGTTTGCCCGCTGTTCTAGGAGCTCACAGACCTCGCCTGCTCCCCAAAATTTCAGCTGCACCCCAGGTCCTTGGGCAGTTGTTTAGCTTTGTACACCAGCCTCAGGGCGGTTGCTGGCATGCCCAGCCTGGAGGGTACCATAGCATAGCAGGGAGGAAAACAGGGATCGGGATCACAGTTTGGAAGAAGGCCCGGGCCAGGACAGTTTGCTGTATGGCAGCACCCCAGTGGAGTGGGTTCAAGAAATTCCAGCAGGAGCAAGCAGGTAATGGCCCCTGGAGGAATTTCCACTGTTTCTGTTCTGTGTGCACCTTACTCAGACAGAAGTCTAGTGCAAACATCTGGGCTCCAATGCAAGATAAAAAGTGGTTGCCTGCATTATTGAAGGATGGCTCTACTTTATAAAAATTACCATTCGCTTTTCAGAAACAGTACATTTAATATATGATGTGTACCCAAAATTCCTTTACTCAACTTTGGCGCTGCTATTTTAAGCCAGATATCCCCAAAATGAGTGAATTTCATTATTTGAATGAAGCAAATCTGCTTCTCAGCTTTCATCCCCTTTACTCATTTTTCCTTTGTATATTCCTAGTAAGAAAAAGTAGATGTCTGCCACATGATATGTTGGGGGCTCCAGATTTCCCCTACCACTAGACCTCCTTTGATGCTCAGGTCCCCTTGATAAAGCCACATCTGGGGCTCTTCATCCCTGTCGGCTTCTGTCAGCATTCGTTCCAATTCCCTCAGTCTAGCCACCTGGAACACAAGCATTTCAGGGTGTGCATACAGCTTTGGACTGAGGGTCCCAGACTGCAGCCTCCTGCATCTGGACAGTGCCCAGGAAAGGCCTGCAGCTCCCACATCCATCCTGCTCTGCCTGCAGGCTACATCGATGATTTGGAAGAAACGAGCTCAGCTGCCCTCTTACCCACAATCTCACTGCTTCCTTCTCTCCCCAGTGAGAAAGTGGCGTGTGAAAAATACCCTCGGAGCCTTGGGCCAGTGGCAGACTGAGGTGGGAGAGCCAGCACCCCCAGGAGCAGGGAGCCTGGGGCCTGAACTCATCAAGGAGAGCACTGCCAACGTAGGTCTTGTATCATCCCGGTGTCTGCTGCGGGCAGGACCTCCCCTCAAGTTACCCCCTAGACACAGCACCCCAAAGAAATGTTTAATTGAATGAATATGAAGGGCCTGGAATGTCCCCAGTAGGGCAGCCTTAGAGGGGTGCTGTTTAGATTTCCTGGAATAGGGCTTTGTGGGACTCCTTCCTCCCTGTCCCAAGAACAGTCTTGGAATTAGATTTGCCTCCTGCAGCCCATCTTCATGCGCAAGGATACCAAGACGAGCTTCCAGTGGCGGATTCGCAACCTGCCCTACCCAAAAGATGTCTATAGTATGTGTGTGGACCAGAAGGAGCGCTGCATTGTCGTCAGAACCACCAACAAAAAGTAAGCTGCACAGTGGACTCTGGCTGTGTGATGGTGCTGGGGCACAGGCGATGACCCAGGATCTGACCTGGGTCAGGGCTCTCAGCCTGCTCCAGTGGAGGGTGGTGGCTGTACTAGAAGCATTGAGGGACTCCCCTTCTCAGGACCAGCTTGAAGAATGTCACCAGCTCCAGCAGGCTAGGGGAACTGGCATGACAAGTGTCTGCCAAGACCTGGCCCTTTTTGGGGTGCAGCCAAAATGTGCTGAGTAAATGTGGAAATCACTTGGCTATTCACTTGGGCTTTTCAGCAGTTCTGTGTAAGGTTATTGGACCTTGGCCTGCTGGCTGGATCCAGTCCCCAGTGAGCTGCTGATGTCACTGAGTGCTGTCAGGGAGCCAACTTGGAAGCTCACATCTTTGAGACGGCTCCCCTGGGCCTTTAAAGCAGTGACAGGGGCTTTGGAAGGCTCCCTCAGTTTCAGAATGGTAAAAAGACTCAGTTTCTCTTTGCTCTTCTCCTTGTGGTTTGCTATGGGGGAGTGACAGTGTGTGGGGAGAGATTGGGACAAAGATGGCCCTGCAGAGATGTGACCCTGGCACATCTATTTGGGTGCTGTTTGACTGCAAAGCAGGGCCCTGAGCTAGAGGCATGCAGTGTGGGTCGAACCTCCATGCAACAGTTTTGGAGCTCTGAGGTGGGAGGTTCAGGAGGTACTGGCTCACGAGCTGGCCCACTCAGCATGCCTCTTGGGGTGCTGTGATTAGGCTGGATGTGCCCATGCAGTCAGGGGAAACCCAGCTCTTGTGCCTGGTGCCAGCATCCCCTCCAAGGTCCATAAGGAAGCAGCAAGACCCCTGGTTCTCTCACTGCAGCCCAGAGTTTTTCCTGCCCAAGGACTCCTCACCCTGTCTCTCTTTGGCAGGGTTAAGGGGATGGAGAAGGGCTAGAGATGAATGAATTAATTTCAGGCTTATTGCTGTACATGCAGCCGCAGCCCCTGTAGTGGGTCTTGTCTATAAATATAAAGTCATAATAATAAGGGTTTGCGTTTATAAAGCACTTTGAAGCCCTCAGATAAAAGGCAGTTTATTTCCGTTATTGTTCTCATCATTAACAGGAGTCAGTGCCTAAAGTGGAATTTAGCAATTTCAGACAACAAAGAGATTGCCTTTAGGAAAACAAACTCCGTGCTTCAGCAAGCATTCCCCCGCGTGAAAGGCCCTGGGTCCAAACTGGGAACAAAAGTGCTTCTGATAGCACTTGAATCTGCAGCCCAGCAGTTTGTGGAGCTGGCTGCGGCCTCCCTTTTGTCCCCCAGAGGTCACTGTCGAATACAGATATCAGACAGAAATGTGATTACTGGCAAGGGAGAGGAGAGAGGCTAGCTAACTCACCAAAAATTTCATCTGCCGGCACATCCTGGGGGGCTCATCTCCTGCCCGGATCCGGCCATAGGTGGCGCTGTCGGCCAGCAGCTCTGGGGCTCCCTTGCTCTAGCACTCCAAAGACATTTTGAGCCCATGGGTGAGGCCAGATGAGGTAGTGGGGGAATAGGGTTCAGCCTGGCTCAGAGTAACCTTCCTCAGCTCCCTCTGCTGGGAAGAAGGTGAGCAAAGACATATCCTTAACTAGCTCTTCCCTGCCACCTTGTGATTTTATTTACTGTTTTGATGGTGGTGGTGGTGGTGGTGGTGGTGGTGGTGGTAGTGGTGAGGTCCTCACAAGTAGTGCTTATGGGGCCTGGAGGAACTGTTTTAGAAATGCAGCCCACATCAGCCATTTGCAAGGCATACACCTTAACTAACCCCTGTGCAGTCTGTCTGCATCTCTACCTGGAGTACCAGTCTCCTACTTTTGTCCCACTAAGTCCACAGAATGCTGTGGTGGTTCCTTTTTAAGCAGTGTGATGATGGTTATATAAGACATCTGGGGCAAAATGAGGTGACTTGCAGAAGGAACAGTGAGGCTTCCCTGCCCATCTTCTTCCTCACCTACTACTACTACTATGAGTTCCTCCTTCACTCAGATCTTTCATGTCTGTCCCTAGTCCTGATATTTAGAATGTGGTAGCTAATAAAAGTTCAAATTTCATGTACCTACCTGGCCTTATCCCTGAAAAATGGGTTGGCCACTTCATTTTTTTTTTCCAGTGTTTAACTTCTTTTTTTTTTTGGGGGGGGGGTTTCGGCCCACACCCGTTTGATGCTCAGGGGTTACTCCTGGCTAAGCGCTCAGAAATTGCCCCTGGCTTGGGGGGACCAAATGGGACGCCGGGGGATCGAACCGCGGTCCTTCCTTGGCTAGCGCTTGCAAGGCAGACACCTTACCTCTAGCGCCACCTCGCCGGCCCCCATGTTTAACTTCTTTTTTTTTTTTTTTTTTTTTTTTTTTTGGTTTTTGGGCCACACCCTGTGACGCTCAGGGGTTACTCCTGGCTATGCGCTCAGAAGTTGCTCCTGGCTTCTTGGGGGACCATATGGGACGCCGGGGGATCGAACCGCGGTCCGTCCTAGGCTAGCGCAGGCAAGGCAGGCACCTTACCTCCAGCGCCACCGCCCGGCCCCTATGTTTAACTTCTTGATGGAGTTGATCCTTGGCCTCAGGTGTTTGTGAGGGATGATCCAGGGGAGAAAAAAAGAGGCTTTCCAGGAGCCCAGTGTGGCACCAGCTAGTCCCAGTTTTTTAGTACAGGAAGAAGGTACTTGTGCTGAACCAGGTTGTTAGATTTGACCTCTGTCCTGTGTCAGCCATGTTGGGCCTAGTTCCCTCACTTGAGATGGGGTAGTTTGACTGGTGCACAGCACAGTGGCAGACCTGAGGAGACTCCCTGAGGATCTTGAGCCACTGGCACTTGAAGACTTGACTGACTCACCATGAGTGAGGCTACCAGTTCTATAGAAAAAGTATTCTCTGGCAGAACTTCTGAGCCTGGAATGAGTTGATGTGTATTATGACCTGAGGGGCACACTAGGCAAGGGTCACCAGTTTGCTTGAAAAACTTTGGGTATTTTAGAAAGAAGGCAGATTTGGAGCCGGAGTGATAGTACAGCAGGTAGAGTGCTTGCCTTGCACATGGCTGACATGGGCTCTAATCTTGGTATCCCATATAGTCTCCCAAGCACTGCCAGGTGTGGCTTTACACACCCCCATTGCCGCAAAAAAAAAAAAAAAAAAAAAAAAAGGAGAGAGGTTTGGTGATTGACTTTCTCAGTTTGGGATGGGTCAAAGCATCATCTCTGGATTTCTGGCTGACCTGTATAATAAGGGTGCAGGGCACCTCTGGAGATGCCAGGGGCAGAACACAAAACTGTCCATAGCTGCTCTTCAGACTCCGGCCTCCTGAGCAGTCTCAGCTCAGTTTTGGAGAACAGGGGTGAAGTGGGGTAGAAGTGGGGGGGGGGCACTGCTTTAGCACATGGCTGATCTGTATTTGATCCCCAGCATCCTATTTGATCTTCTGAGCCTGCCCACAGTGATTCAAAATATGCCCAAAATAATAATTTAAACAAGTAAAAACAAAGGTATGGAGCTGGAGCAGCAGTACAGTAGGTGGGCATTTGCCTTGCATTCAGCTGATTCGGGACTGACCCAGATTCGATCCCCGGGCTCCCATATGATCCCCTGAGCCTGCCAGGAACGATTTCTGAGCACAAAGCCAGGAGTAACCCCTGAGCGCCACTGGGTGTGGCCCCAACCGCCCCAAAATAATAAAATAAATAAAAACAAAGGTGATCATTCCACTTGCTAGGCACTTAACTCCTGGCTTCCTATTTCCACGGAACTCTCTGGACCCTTTCACACTCAGAAGGAAGCCCACTGTGTTGAAAAAGATCAGGTGGCTGGATCTGGGGGAAACAGCCCCATCTGCCCTATCCTGTGGCAGATGTAGGAAAGCCTCACAGGTACACTTGGAAACAGGCATCTTCATTTGCCTGCTGGGAAGATGGCGAACTTCCTTAGGCCTTAGTTTCCATTTCAGCGACCAAAGATGACAGAAATAGCCACCTGACAGAATTGTTCGGGGTGCCAGGCCCAGAATAAGCATTAATAAATGTTGCCATTTCAGTGGGTAGAAGTGGGGATGTGGTATGGACTGTAGGGACCAAGGTGGCTCCCCACTTGGAGGGGGTTAGCTTGGCACAGCAGCAGGGCCTCGAGGAGGGGTGCAACTTGCCACTTGTCCTGAAATCAGGCCTAGGGCACCAGTGGGGCCACATGATCATATGGCTAAGGCATCCAGAGCTCCAGATACAAGTGAGAAAGTCAAGGCCAGCTCCTTTCAAGACAGACCCCAAGGCCAGGAAACAAAGTCAGGGTGGGCTGTTCCCAGAGCAGTGACAGCCTGTCCAGAGTCTCTGAGAATTGTCTGACCACAACCAGCAAATTTGGCCCATTAGAATGGACTCTGAACAAGGCCCCCAAGCCTCCAGATTGGCCTCCATCCCCCAGCCTAGCACCTCAAGTTCCCTTTGATCTGTGCCTTGCTGCTGAGCCCAAGCCCTGGGATTACATTAAGTCCCATTGCTCTGGGTTGGGGGATGTGGCTTGTTGGTGCCCCTTGGAGGAAGAGGGATGTGTCCCTATGGCCCCCACCCCGCAAGGCCCAGCGCTCAGCTCATTAGGCAGAAAAGCTGTCTCCACGCTCACGCAAGGCTCGTCCTTGGCAGAGCCCTGTGCCTCTCGACCCTTCTACTTCTTGTATTTGCAGGGAAAATGTTAACGTTTTGGAACCAACCTTTGTGCTCATCTAATCTCTCCTGTTTAACCTTTGACTTCTCCCTATTATCAGTGTCTGCCACCTTTGCTGGCCTGACCAAGGGCCCCAGGAAGAGCCGTCTGCCTGTGCTGGCTTGGAGAGGATGCGGGAATTCCACTAGGCTTGCAGGCAGATGTATGCAGTCCTCTTCCCCCGGGCAGAGCTTTGGAAAATAAAGGGCCTCGGTGCCATTAGGACTCCCCAGCCCCCACTCCTTTTGAACTGTCAGCCTTTAAGCATTCTTTTCCTGCCTGGGTCCCAACACCTTGACTTGGGGGGGGGGGCAGCGGGGAGAGAGGGGAACCTGCTGGAGAGGGGCCCTACAAACCTTAGAGCTGAGGGATTTGGGCCAGGAGAGTGGGCAGAGGAGCTGCATTGATGTCAGCCCTGTGAGACCTCAGGGCATTGGGGCTTTTGAAGTGGACTTGGGGAAGCTGTCACTAGGACTGGGCCCCTCTCAAGTAAGAAAAGCCCCAAGTCCTCCAGGCTTCTCCAGTGAATTCATAGCTGCCTACAGGATTTCTGCCCCCCACCCCCACCTCACCCCAGGCCTAAACTCAGCAGCAGTGTCTCTGTGCCAGAGCACAGGGGTGGAAGATCACCCTTCCACTAGGAAAATGCCAGATGGGCTTATTGGTAGAGTTCACAGAGACTGTGCTCTGGCATACTGAGTCAGAAGCAAGAAACTTGAATCCGAACTCCACTGGCAACTGGCTGTGACATCAGGCAAGATAGGTCACCTCTGTGTGTCCAAGTTTCCTCTCCAGTAAAGGGGTCAAATTTCCTGCAAAGTCCAATTACATACATTGTGAGCTGGCTGTTGCTATCTTGGTTTATTTTGACTTTGTTGTTTTGTTTTTGCTACTAAAGGGATCATTAGTCTCTGGACTAACACCTGCAGATGGGAAAGGCCATGTGAGATGTGTGGAAAGACAGGAGTGAGGGTCCAGGCTGGCAAACTAGTCCAAAGCCTCGGCAATCTAGCATTTGTGATAAGTTAGATGATTTGTCCTTGTAGGCCAGAGATACCAAGACCTTAAAGGATCCCTTAAGAGGAAATGGTAATTGAGTCCTGAATGGAAATACCAGGTAAAGGGCAACTGTAGGTCCAGATTTGTTGGCACATGTTTGCTTTTCAGGTGCAAAGATGGCACAACTTGCCTGAGCAACCTTGTATTGTCCTTGTGTATTCCAGGCAGCTTCTTTTGGGTGATCTAGGGAACCTGACCAGAATTGTAGGGGACTCTAGCCAGGCTACCTGGGAATTATGTTCTTTTTTTTTTTTTTTTTTGGGGGGGGGGGTTGGGCCACATCCGGTGATGCTCAGGGGTTACTCCTGGCTGTCTGCTCAGAAATAGCTCCTGGCAGGCACGGGGGACCATATGGGATACTGGGATTCTAACCAACCACCTCTGGTCCTAGATTGACTGCTTGCAAGGCAAACACCGCTGTGCTATCTCTCCAGGCCCTGGGAATTATGTTCTTTCCAGCCCACTAGCTCTGGAATTCTGGTGGATGGGCTGGTTCCCTTCTCCCTCCTGATGTGTGGAAGTAGAGAAGAGGGCCTGCTGCCTAACTTTGGGGGCCACCTGCTCAGTGTCCCCTGGCCTCTTGATGTCCCCATAGGTACTACAAGAAGTTCTCCATTCCTGACCTAGACAGATACCAGCTACCTCTGGATGATTCTTCACTGAGCTTTGCTCATGCCAACTGCACCTTGATCATCTCTGTAAGAGTTATTCAGACTTATTGCCGGTGTCTCAGGGAGGAGCTTCCTCTCCCCTCATCCTAGTTCTGATCCTGATGCCTGGAGCACTTGGGAGAAACAGGAATCTCATGGGAGTGGGGGTGAAGGAGGATCTTACAAATCAGGTGCAAGAAGCTGGAAAGTGGGGGGAGATATGGGAATCAAAGAATGGGGTTATCGTCCAAGGCCTACCTCTACTCTGGATGTGACTTTAGGCGATTCATCCATCCTTATGGGCCCAAATTTCCTTGTTTTCAAATAAAGGGGTGAGAGGGAGAAGGGAAAGGAGAGAAACTCAATTGACCCTTTCTCCATCCATAGTACCAGAAGCCCAAGGAAGTCTTATTGGCAGAGTCTGAGCTGCAGAAGGAGTTGAAGAAGGTCAAGACAGCACACAGTGGTGATGGGGACTGCAAGACCCAGTAGACCCCTGAGCCTGCACCCTCTGGTGGACAATGGTTGAGATGCTGCTTCTTGCCTGCCTGAGACTTGAGGCCAAGGCCTTTCCTACACAGGCCGCACCACTTCTAGGAGCTTCTGAGGCTCAGTAAGAACCAGAGACTGGACTATCATTGTGTCCCCCTAACCCCCAAGTAAATACATTGTCGTGTAACTGTTAACTACCAGTCTGTCTCCTCTTCCATTTTTTTTTGAGGGGAGGGGGGACTACAAGGGGTACCAGGGATCAAACCCAGTCTGCTGAGGCAAGCCTGACCTGCCCCCCTTGTCCGCTTCTTGATGGGCTTGTTGCCATGTGACATGTCCTTTTGCTCTCCTAGTGCTTCTCAACCTAAATCCGTCCTTATGAGTTTTAAGATGGGAAGTAAACCTAGGCTGGAAAGGGCCTTGTGCACCTTAGCTTGCAAAAGTGTCCCAGAAGGACAGGGACTTCTGAGACAAGGTGTGGACAAAAAACTTTCTAGAAACCTGGGCAACAAAGCTCAGACTACTAAGATACTATGAGTAAAAAGCCAGAATAAGGCTGGTACTTGCATGTTGAAGAGTCACTGCAGATGGACAGTGGCTGTTTCCCTGACAACAACCTCAATCCCTCCCCTCCATGGGCCCCTCTCCACAGCCGATAATTCTTCCACCCAAAGGTGGGTAGCCCCAAGAGGCCCATTGTCTGGGTTACTTGGCCACGAGGTTGCTCTGCCTTCTCCATATCTCAGCCCCAGTTTGAACTCCCTGGAGCCTCCCAGGGCTCTCCAGCCAGTGAAGAGCCAGGTCTGTGAACAATCAAGCTTTACTTTTACAAAACTGAATGGTGCAGCACGTCCTGATAGAAAGCCTAAGGCTGGACTTGGCTCAGAACTTTGTCCTCTCTTGGTTTCAAAGAAAGACCAGGCACAGCATGCCCAGCACTGAAAGCTTGGCTGGTGAAGGTCGGGAGGTGGGGGTGGGGGTTTGTCTGATCGAGGAGGTGTGGCCTCATCCCAGGTTCAGAGGGGACAGCAGGGTAGGCTTGTGCAGGCCAAATCCTTCCCGAGCCCAGCTCTGCCCTCCCCGGCAGCAGGCACCTTTTCTCCATCTGGTTCCTGTGTGGGGACTGTGCCTCGGGTATTCCCACATCCATGTCTGTAGTCCTTAGCCTATGGTGGGTGCCCAAGCTCTGCCGGCACAGGGGTGGGGTGGGGGTATCACTGTACCCTCCAGGAGGAGAGTCCCTGAGTAGCTGCTTTCCTGCCCACAGGCTGGTGGGCCTGCCTGTCACGGGCTCTGAAAGTCCAGGAGGTGGAGGTTGTAGGATAGCGCGGCATAGAGGTGCTTGGTGGTGAGGCGCAGGCAGTACACAGGGCTGCTGAGGGGCGTCGATGTCAGCGGGAAGGCCTGTGGGGAGGACAGAAATGGAGCTGAAATGGAGCTGGGGCTTGGCGGCCAAACCCGGGAATCTCCAGGGACCTCCCAGCAGGTGCTTACGTGTAGGCAAGCCCGCTGGCGCCGATCCCACAGGCGTACCACACCGTAGTAGGAGGATCCAGTGGCCAGCAGGTGGTTGCCGTCTGTTTGCAGGCAGTACAGGGTGCTGTCGTGTGGCTCCTCCCACTCCATGACACATTTCCTGTCGGGGCACAGATGTGGTGGTTGGGGGGCACCTACCTCCACCCCAGCTTCTTCCAGGAGCTCAAAAGGCTAAGCGGTTGTTTGGGTTCGAGGCTGGCACTATATGGTTCCCCCAATAGTCCATGCCAGTTATAGCCTCAGGCACCAAGTCACAATGAAATTCACCGATTTAAATCACAGTGAACTCCAGACACCTCACTGGGGAAACCCTGTGAAGGGTGAGGGCACCTGCATGCATCTCATGTAGAGGCTGCACTCCCACCCCTGGCTACTTTGAGAAATTCCATAGGACCACAGAGGCTGCCCAGAGTGGGGGAGGGTTCCCTCTGCCCAGCACTCACCGGACACTGGCACGCAGGTCCCAGTATCGTATGTAGGTGTCGTAGCCACAGGACAGCAGTGTGAAGGGGGATTCATACATGACGTCCAGCACCCCTGCCCCAGGGGGGAAGTCACTGCCCAGGTGTGTCATCAGCTGCCCACTGGGGAGAAAGGGCACAGGTTAAGCAGCATACGGCCTTTTGCCCTATAGCCGTTTACCTCCCATGGCACCAGCCCCTGGGCAAGAGCAGGTTTCCTTGGGCCAGAATGAGTCGACGCAGGGGGATGCCCCCCAGCTTGTCACACCTGCATGTTGGCCACTAGTGCAGCCACCCCTCCTCAGGAGGATGAATGGGCCTTGCGCAGGGGTCGTTCTCCCTCCCACATACATTTGGTTACTTTATACTCCTTGATCCTGCAGGTCATGCAGCTCTGAGCTGCCCGAGTCCAATGCCTTAATTCCCGCCTGTAATCTGGGGCTCAAACCTCATTGGGGATAAAGACCACACAAAGGGAAAAGGGGAGACCTAGGAGATGTTAAAACAAGTAAACACCTTTGTGTCTGGGGAGAGAAATTGCTGAGAAAGCAGCTTAGTGGGCTGGTCCCTGGTGTTCTTGGGCCTCTGGCCCCCAGCCCAGGGCTAGCACGCCTCTGTGATCACAGCCCCCAGCCTGCTGGGCTCCAGCCTGCTCCCCCATCCTTGCCCCTCACGGTGGCCGAGAGATTACTGAGAAGAACAATTTCTTTGTGACTGTGTAATTCCCTCCGTGACCGCGGCAGTGGGCAGACCCCTTGCCCTGATACCAGACCCCTAGCAACCACGTAGGGGGGCCCCTAGCCCTAGCAACTACCCCTCAACATCAAGTGCACCCGCTAATCCCTGTAGCTGGGATGGGTAGAGGCAATGAGTTTCTGCAGAAATTGGAGGAATGAAGAAGATGTGGGGCACCTCCAGGGCTGGTTCTTGATTTTACCACCATGATGGCAGGCTCTCTCCATGGCCTGGCAGGAGAATGAGAAATAACAGGCCTGGTAGCTGTAGCCCCAGCAAAGCTCCTCCAGAGCTGGAGGTAGAAGGACGAGGCTGCGGCATATAAGTCCCTGGGCCAGCACAGCCCCCACCTCTTCCTATCGAGGAAAATGACCATTTCCTGGAGGGCAGATTGGAGGCCCTGGGATCTAATCTACAGCTTTTTCCCCTTGAGTCCTGGCATTGTGGGAACAGGAACATCCAACTCCACCTCAGAGAAATGCTCCCCCGGTCCAGGTGGAAGGTAACAAAGCTAGGTTTTTGTTTTGGGGACACACTGGGTGGTGCTCAGGGGCTATTGCTAGCTTGATGCTCAGGGATCAGTCTTGGAGGTGCAGGGGAATCGAACTGGGTCAGCCACATGCAAGGCAAGTGCCTTACCTCCTGTTCTAAGGATAAGCCTGTGTTGACTCTAGGGTTCAGCATTTTGGGGCGTTGCTTTTGACTCCCAGGCCCAATTCACCTGACTGATAGGCTGAACCTTGGGCACTGGTCTCTCCCTACGGCATCCACCCCACTGGGAAGTTGCTTTTATTTCACATTCCCTCTCCTTCCAGATTTGGGAGCCCTGCCCCCTCCATTAGTGAGACCTTCAGGAATGACTGAGGAGCTGTCCCCTTTAATCTATAGGAGTAATTTCATGTTTGTCTGTCTGAAATAGAAGATGAAAGGCAGCAGATCTGGGGGCGTGAAGCCCAGAACGGCTTTGCCTGCCACTGCTGGTCCCAGGCTGGAGATGGGAGGGGGCTAAGTGCCCAGGGCCTCCACAGGGACAGTAGGGGCCCACTCAGATGGCACTGCCAGCCTGCACTACCACTGGAAAGTATCTGGTACCTCAGCTTCTGCAGTCAGAAACCATGGTGGGACCAAGCTGTCAGTGCAGTGGGTAAGGTGCTTGCCTTGCACTCAGCTGATCCGGGTTCAGTTCACAGCGCTGAGCCCACCAGGAGTGATTCCTGAGCGAAGAGCCAGGAGTTATCCCTGAGCACCACTGGGTGTTGTTCAAAACCCATTAACCAGTGAGCCAATACAAACAAACAAACATAAGAAACAGAATCCTACTATTTGGGGCAGGCCCAAATGGGCAGTAACCCCTGGGGGACAGGACCAGAGCTGGTGGCCACACCTGACCTGGGCAGCAGAGTTGGTCACCCCACCGTTCTCAGGTTCCCTGAAAAGGCCACACACACTTTAAACGAGCCAATAAAAGATACAATTTCTTTTGCCTGAGGCTGGACGGAGGCTGTGTTGTGGGAGCTGCGAGGTTAAGTTCAGAGCAGGAACGGACACCCCAGGCTCTGGGAACCAGCCTGACTCTGCCAATGAGGCCCTGCCGTGCCACAGGAGCCCTGCTGGGGCTTTGAGCTGGGAAAACAAACAGAAATGGCACCGTGGGCCCTTGGTGGCCCCACTCCACGACCAATTTAACTAGACAAGTCCAGCTCAACTGCTCTGATGGAGGGAGAGAGATTCTCTGACAATAGCCCCAAACTTTGGGGGGAAGAGGGGACAAAACAAGCTGTCTCTCTGTTAGCCCCTCCTCCGGGCTCCTTTTCTTATTGCAAGTGTGTTCTTGCAAAAACGATTAGATTGCAATTTGTATAACGCGGTGACCCCCAAATTCAGACATTTCACCCCTTTTCTCTAGAAAGAATGTCAAGAATGCTTCTCGGCCTCTCACCGTGGGGGGCAGAAGGAGGGTGCACAGCCTTGGCTGTCGTACAACTTGTGTGGGAAGAGGGTTGTTGCTCTGAGCCCCAGGCCAAGACAGAGCAAGGGCCCGACCTATCACTATAGAGCCAGACAAAAAGTTCCTCTTCCCTTCCAGCCCCTGTGCACAAAGCCCAGACGGGCCACACTGCAGTCCCCCCAGAGACTGATTCCAGCAGTTCTCTCTTGGCCCAAGGAAAGATGAAGACAAACAGCCGCCCCTGTTAGACTGATGAATGAGACCTCAGCTGGAGGGCAACCCAAAGGGCACCTGTTCCTGGGCAGGGCAAGTCAGCAGAGGGGCAGCCCTTGGAGCTCCCAGCAGAATTGGGTGTGAGAGCCAGGTGTACCTTGGATCAGATCAATATGCTCTCCAAAAAGCCAGGGAGGAAGTCCCTGTCAGGGTGAGGGAAGATTCAAGAAGACACTTCAGTCCCCAAACACTGGCTCTTTGGGTGCAAGGCTAGTCCTTGGCAAGTTCTCCTTCACTCCCTTCTTAAATTGGGCCCTGTAGAAACTGAGTGGCCAGTCCTGGCCTTCACTTCCTGGCCCTGTGTTGTGGGACCCCCAAGGGCCCTGGCACCACCTGTGCCCACGGTGAAGCATGCAGGGGCCCCATGTTCTCCATCTCTTTGTTAGCATACTGGCTTTTGACCTCCCTAGACAGCTTTGGGTGCTTTTGCATCCCTTGGATGTGAGGCTAGCCAGTGACACACCAAAATACAACAGTGGTTTTGGGGGAGGGAGTGGATAGAATGGTTACAAGCAGTTCACTTCCCATGTCCCCTCTCCCAGAGGCCACAGATCCTGAGATGCAAGCTGGGCGCAGTACAGCAGAGAAAAAGGGGAGGTACTTCCTCCCTCCTTGTCTTTAAAGAACAGCCGTTTCTTTTTTTGTTTTTGTTTTTTGTTTTTTGGGCCACACCCAGCAGTGCTCAGGGGTTACTCCTGGCTGTCTGCTCAGAAATAGCTCCTGGCAGGCACGGGGGACCATATGGGACACCAGGATTCGAACCAACCACCTTTGGTCCTGGATCGGCTGATTGCAAGGCAAATGCTGCTGTGCTATCTCTCTGGGCCCTGAACACCCATTTCTTGAGCACCTTCTGTATTCAAGACATTGTGCTTCTATTCATAATAACAAGAATCTGGAAACAATCCAAATGCCCAAGAACAGATGAGTGGATACAGAAATTATATATATCTACACAATGGAGTATTATGCAGCCTTAGGAAAAATGAAGTCGTGAAATTTACTTATACATGGACAGACATGGAGAGTATCATGCTGAATAAAATGAGTCAGAGAGAGGGACAGACTGAATGTTCTCATCTGCAGGATAAAAATTAAATAATAAAACCCACAGTATGGGGCCAGAGAGATATCACAGCAGTAGGGCATTTGCCTTGCATGCAGAAGGACAGTGGTTTGAATCCCAACATCCCATATGGTCCCACGAGCCTGCCGGGGGCGATTTCTGAGCAAAGAGCCAGGAGTAGCCCCTGATCGCTGCCGAGCGTGACCCAAAAACCAAATAAATAAATAAATAAAATCCACAGTATGAGAATAAGAACTAAAGACAATAGAAATGTTGGGTGGGAAGTGCAGTTCAGACAGAAGGGACCACTATGGCAATAACAGTAGGAAATGATCACTCTGGACAAGAATTGGGAATTGAAAGGAAGTAAAGTGGAACTGAAGGTGGTACAAATGGTACGGTGTTTGCTTTGCATGCGCTAACCTAGGATGGACTGCAGTTTGAACCCCTGGCATCCCATATGGTCCCCCAAGCCAGGAGTGATTTCTGAGTGCATAGCCAGGAGTGACCCCTAAACGACCTGAGTGTCACCGGATGTGGCCCAAAAAGCAAAAGAAAAAAAAAAGGAAGTAAAGTGAATATCCCCTCAGTACCAATATTGCAAAACAGTGTCTAGAAAGGACAAAAGTAAGAAAAAGAGAGAAGAAAAGTATCTGCCACAGGGGCAGGGTGGTCATAAGAGCAGGGAGGGTGACCGGAGGGTAACTGGGGAAATTGGTGGGACACTGGTGAACACTGGTGGAGGGATGGGTGCTGGAACACTACGAAACTCAACTATCAACTTTTTAATGCTGTATCTTATGGCGATTTAATAATAATAAAAAGACACTGTACTAAATAGAAATGGCAGGGAGGAGGCTGGAATGATAGCACTGCAGGGAGGGCATTTGCCTTGCAAGTGGTTGACCGGACTTCGATCCCTAGCATCCCAAATGGTCCCCGAAGCCTGCCAGGAGTGAATGATTTTTTGAGTACAGAGCCAGCAGTAATGCTTGGGTGCTGCCAGGTGTGGCCCAAAAGCAAAATCAAAGAACAACAACAAAACCTGAAGGGAAATGTGAAGGGAACACTATTCCTGTTTTTTAGGACATACCATTTTGGGGGCAACCCCCAGCAATGCCCAGGGGCCATTTCTGACTCTGCTTAGGGATCACTCTTGGTGATCTTGGGGAAGCATATGGGATGCAGGGTCGAACCCTAGTTGATCCAAGGCAAGTGTCCTGCCCACTGTATTATCACTGTAGGCCTCTCAGAATTTTGGGGTTTATTTTGGGGCCATACCCAGTGGTGCTCAGGGGTTACTCCTGGCTCTGCTCTTAGGAATACTGGTGGGCTCAGAGGACCATATGGGATGTTGGAGATTGAATCTGAGTTATCACGTGCAAGGCAAACACCCTACCCACTGTGCTATCACTCTGGCCCCCTCAAGAAGACTTACCCTAGTGAGATGAGATGTGGCTTCGTGTTCAGCTAGAGAGAGATGAGAAATTTTATACAGATGATAAGACTTTATTAACAGGATGGTGCCAGGGAATGGGGGAGAGGTTAGAAACAGTCCAGTGAAGGGTCAGCAATAAGATGCAGAGCTGTCCAGATCAGATTTGGCTGGGGACTGAATTCATGAGAGCTGGGCTAGCGGTACGCAGTGTCCAACAGCATGCACTTCATGGTGGCAGAGAGGTGGGGTTTAGGAAAGACTGAGAGTATTCCAGTCCAGCCAGCCAGTGAGGGAGAGAGAAAGAGAGAGTGAGTGAGTGAGTGAGTGAGTGAGTGAGTGAGTGAGTGAGTGAGTGAGTGAGTGAGTGGAGGGGAAGTAAAGTCCAGAGGTGCCAAGGGAACATGGGGTGAAGCCTGCTGCAGGCCCACAGGTAAGGGAAGGTCCTTCCCCACACATGCATGTGTGCGCGTGCACAGCCCTAGAGCCTGCCCGAGCACACGTGTTCAGACACAATGGCTCAAAGGCCAGGCAGCCAGGCAGCCCACTTTGTACTGCTAACAAGGGGACCGTAATTACAGGAAGGGGCAGCCGGGCAGATAAAAGGATACAAAATTTCAACATCTGTCGCCATAAAGGGATAAGGAGAAGTGAAACGCAAAGTATCAGTTTGGTGTCAGCAGGCAGAGAGCCAATTTCAAAGAGTTCAGGGGGACAGAAGGGACAAGAAATAAAAAGAAAAGGAGGGGGCAAGAAAGAAAGAAAGAAATTACAGGGTTCCTTAAAGAGGTAAAGAAAAACGAAAATGAAAAAAGCTGTCAGCAATACTTTCAAAGGAGAAGGCAGGTACTTTAAAGGGGCGATTCCCATAATCACCCTGACTGAGGGCCAGGTCCCCTGTCCGGGGTGCAGGCGGAGGGCCGGCAGACAAAGGCGCACCTGGGCGGTATGGCATAAAGGTGCCCAGAGCACCACTCCCTCTCGCAACCTTTCTAAGTGCCCTTCGAGCTCCTCACATGGTGGCCGATGAGGTGGCCTAAGCCGCAGGAGGCTCCATGGAGAGGGTCCTTATTGTAGCCACACAGCTGGCTTTTTGGAGGGGGGCTTTAAGACAAGCAGAGTGGGGTATCCCAGGATCGGCACCTGACACAGCCAGAAAGTCGCTGTCCTGCCTTTACTAAAGAAGAGACGGAGAGGCTTGGGAGAGAAGAAAGGAGGATGGGGAGCAGGGATGAATGAGGCCAGGCACATGATATCAAGGACTCACCCCCAGTACCCTTGGAGAGAGGTGCAGTGGGACTGTGGGCAGCCACCTGGCATACCAGCACCTTCAGACCTGGGCCTACAGCCCCTCCTTCCTAGTATCCACCTGCCCACTGCCACCAGGGCACTCACTGTGCCCTCCTTAGAGCCAACTCATATGCCACTTGACAGACAGTGTAACCCAAGGCAAGAGCCAGCCTCCTGGAGTGCACGTGTGTGCTGGCTCATCAGGCAGCTCCCTCAAAGCCATCCAGAGGCAACTTGGTAAGTCCCTAAGAACTAGCCAAGGGTCTGCTTGGATGTAAATAATGCAAGATGGACCTGATTTCTCTAGACCAGGCTCAGGAATGGGTAGGCCTTGGACTCTGTGGGTCCTAGCTAATGGTCCTTAACACAACCTGTCAAGGCAAGCAAAGCCTAGGGACAGGCATGAAGACCGCCTGCCCTGAGAAGCAGAAACTCTGAGAACTCCATCTTTCTCTCTGTCTGGTTTAGACAAGTTAGAAATGTTACCTATAGTGCAGAGCTTGGAAGAGGGATGGAAGAAGGGAGCTAAGCTATCATCTGCCAGTCAACAAGTGTAAAGAAATTGAAACTGGTGTAGACATTGATGTCTGTGCTGACCTCTGACCTGTGCTTCAGCCAGCACCTTCCCTTCCTCACCCAGAGGGAGAGTTGCATCTTAGGGGTCTTAATGGAACTGAGTGGAAGGGATGCTGGTGATGCACACCAGGGTTCTGGGCACTGGGAGAAGTAGCTGAGGCCGCCTGGGAAACATGAAAGCTGGGGTGCCAGTGCCTGGCAGCACACCTCCATCTTACCCAGCATCCTAAGGGCAGCCCCTGCAGGAGTGAAGCTCAGAGCAAAACTGCCCCTCGGGTTCTCCTCCCCCTCTCCCAAGTCAGAGCACACACATAAAAGAGAAAATCCTGGCACTCCTCAAGTTTCAGCAGTGACAGATTAAAAGCCAAGAATCCATCCAGCATTGCACACCGCCCCGCCGCCGAGTCCTGCCGGCAGTGTTGCTCCACCTTCCAGATTGGCCTGTCACTCAGGCTTTGGCATTATTGAAAGATCAAACTCTGTCCTGCCTGTTCATTACCTTAATCCTATTTTCTACATGGCTTTATTATCTGCTTGGGCTTCTCTGGGAAAGAGCTACAGATAGTTGTCCTGTCCGTCCGTTTCCTCCCACCAGAAGTAGACCCTCCGCAGGGCATCCTTCCCTCTGTCCTGCACCACCATCTCCAAGCTTCCCTGAGGGCAGAAGAGATGCTGCAACCAGGCCTGCCCCTCTTGGGAGAGGAGGGGGATGTGGACGGTCAGGACAAGTAATGCCAAGGGCAACCCTACCACCAGGCTGGTCAGTTAGCCTGTGGCCATAGCCATCTTGTGTCCCTTTTCAGCAGGGTTCTGTAAAGACTTCGTTTTGCGGGTTAATAATGGAGGATCCCATGTGAGAATTCTGTTCAAGGACTCAGTGTCAGAACACTACCTGTACCTGAGTACCCCACACCGAACAACTTGAGGAGCCAGACTCAAAGATGACTCCATCTCTGAGATGAACAGTCTCCCATCATCCTGGGTCCAGGCCAAGCACAAGTGCAACTAACTCCATGACTAAGTAAGAGTGCTTTTCAGTAGTGACACCCATTTCTATGACTTAAAGCCTCTGACTAAGAGGCCAATAGGTTTGTTCCCACTCAACAGGTCACAGGGCCACATATAATTGAGCTGAGGCCTCCCACAATTTTTTTTTTTTTTTGGTTTTTTGGGTCTAACCCAGCAGCGCTCAGGGGTCACTCCTGGCTCTACGCTCAGAAATCGCTCCCTGCAGGCTTGGGGGACCATATGGGATGCTAGGATTCAAATCACCGTCCTTCTGCATGCAAGGCAAACACCTTACTACCTCCATGCTATCTCTCTGGCCCCTAAACTCCACAATTCTAATAGAGAGATATGTGGTTGGGGAGAAAGAGAATGTACAGTGGCCCCCAAGATACTATGGCACTAGTATCTTTTTTCTAGCCTAGTTCTGTGAGGTTGGAATGAATTCAGTCTCGCTTATCAATGTGGAAATGGTCTAGAGAGACCCCCAGATTAAAGAGGGTCTTTCTAGCTACAAGGGCCTGGCTACCTATGTGGCTATTCACAGCCTCCCAGTGGCCTGTCAGAGGTGCTCTCCTGCCCAGGCCCAGGCAGAAGAAAGATACAGCCTTGACACAGGTTGAATAACTGAGCTGGAAACAGCTTATACAGACCTGCTGCTCCCAGGGCTAAAGAACAGAGGAGTCCCTAGTAGTCTATTTCTGCCAGGAGAGGTGATGACACCAGGGGCTACACTGATGAAACTTAGTATAGAGTAACAGGGTACAGAGCAGCGCCACTCCTCAGCCCGAACCTGGTCTGTTTGCAACTCCATTTTGAAAACCCCATTTAAAAAGGGATCTCCCAAGTGAGAGTGGTCCTGGAGCCAATGTAAATCCCATTGAAGGTCACCTATCTAAATGCTATTCCTCACCACCTTTCCTGCTGGTCAAAACCTGAACCCATCACCCCCAACCCCAATCCCACTAATGTGTATAGGGGACACTGGGCTTTTTCCAGGTCTGGAAGGTAAATTTTGTATTCATGCTTTGGGGATACAAGTGCATGTAGTGCCAACCACATGCAAGGAAAGTGCCTTAACCCCCAATACTGATACCCAAAAGGTTCATCTTGACTGGGGTTCATTTCCTTGCCATATCAGGTCAGTACTGGAAGACAGTCGACTCAATTTTGGAGAAATCTGTTTGGGGGCTTCTAGGAAAAACTTCCTCATTTTAAAAATAACCCCAGACAGGGATATGTTCTTTTCCTTCTCTTCTGAATGTGCCTTATGAGATAATGAAACATTTGGAAACAAGTCTGAGGACAAGGGCATAAGTCACTACAGCAGCAAAATCCAGAACTGAGAAGACAGGCTTTCATGATCCCACACCAGTCTAGACTTCTGCCATTTCCAACAGTGACAACAGTGACCTTTTATTGTTTCAGCCAATTTGATTTGAGGTCTATTTATATTTTTATAATAGCCAGAAGATTCTAGCTGATCTACTCTTTTAATGCACAGCAATGAAAGGACTTCAGACTTTTAGTCTTAGAAAGAGAAAACCTTAAAGTAGGACCACAGTTTTCAGATAGTTCAGAGTCTATTCTTCAGAGAAGAAGTTAAACTTATCCAAGATCTCAGATCAAGAAGCAGATCAGCCTTCAGTGAAAGGCAGGCATTCCAAAGATACAATGTGGTGTGGAGGGAATGAATGAGTCTAAGACTGGATGACCGACCATTGAGAATGTTGTGGAGAAAACCATTTTTATTTAATACTCTTCATGTGTTTTTGAAAAATCTGGAAAAATGGATGGCATAATGAATTTTTTTTTTCAGAAATAAAAATATACAACTTATCTTTCCTGGGACCTGGAGAGAAAACTGAGGCAGGAAACAAGCGAGAAGAGCATTTCCTGACCATCCTGTGAATGATGAAACTGAAACCTGAACATGGGCATCAAGTACTGGAAAAGTTCTTAGACTTAATGCCAAAAACACAATCAGTAAAGGAGAAAAAGGGTAGAAGGACTTCACTTAAATTTAAACTTTGAGGGGCTGGAGAGATAGCACAGTGATAGGGCAATTTGCCTTGCATGCAGCCGAGTCAGGATAAATGGAGGTTCGAATCCTGGCATATGGTTTACCGTGCCTGCCAGGAGCTATTTCTGAGTGCAGAGCCAGGAGTAGCCCCTAAGCACCGCTAGGTATGACTCAAAAACACCAAAAAAAAAAAAAAAAAAGAAAAACGAAAACAAAAAAAACATTTTAAACTTTTCTCTGTCTCAAAGAGATGAGACTGTTCGAAAGAATAAAGAGATGAGTTACAGACTATAAGAGACATTCACACATGACATACCTGACAATGGACTGATACTGGAACACACGAAAAACTCACAAAACACACAATGAAAAAAAAACAAGTGATCCAGTTAGAAAATGAACAAGAGGATATTTAATCAAAAAGAGGGGCTACCTTCAGTAACAATATTGCAAATTGCAGTGTCTAAAAAAATAATTACAAAAATTAAGGGGGGCAGGCAATGGGGAGGATGGGAGGGGAACTGGGGACACTGGTGGCAGGAAATGTGCACTGGTAAAGGGCGTTAGACATTGTGTGACTGAAACTCAATCATGAACAATTATGTAACTGGATCTTACAGTGATTCAATTAAAAATTATTAAAAAAAAATAAAACAAAAGAGGTGCCAGAAGTGTTCTAAGGCTGAGTCAGGCTTTGTGGGCAAAAGGCCTATGCATTCTGTCAGCTCTGCATGGTGTCTTGAGCATGGCCAGAGCTATTCTCTAGCACAGAGATCACCAAACACCCAAGCATCACCAGGTGTGGCTCAGCTCCTCCCCCAAAAAGAAAGGTCACTGGGGCCAAAGCAATAGCATAGTGAGTTGGGTGTTTGCCTTTGTACATGGCTGACCAGGGTTTGATTCCCCAGTACCTCATGTGGTTCCTGAGCACTGCTAAGTATGACCCAAAAAACAAAAACAAAACAAAAAATAAACAGGGAGGCCAGAGAAATAGTTTAATGAGTGATGTATGTGGTTTGCATGGAAAAGGCCCAGGCTCAAGCCTTCGTACCATATATGGTTTCCTAACACCACTAGAAGTGGCCCCCAACACAGAGCCCCTGAATAGCCCCAAACAAAAAAGAATATAAGACAACAAATAGGTACATGAAGATATGTTCAATATATTAGCTATTAGGAAACCAAATTAAAACAGTTTAAAAAATTGTGACAATACCAAATGCTATCAAATATACAAAGAAATTTGATTTCTCTATATATACATGGGGTTGGAATATTAAATGGTAACCAGATTGGCAAGTAAAAATATAAACATAGGGGGCCGGAGAAATAGCATGGAGGTAAGGCATTTGCCTTTCATGCAGGAGGTCATCGGTTCGAATCCCGGCGTCCCATATGGTCCCCCAGGCCTGCCAGGAGCAATTTCTGAGCATGGAGCACTGCCGGGTGTGACACAAAAACCACCCCCCACCCAAAAAAAAAAAATATATATATATATAAACATAGGACCATAGTGATAGCACAGTGGGTAGGGCATTTGCCTTGTATGCAGCTGATCCAGGTTTGATTTTCAACATCCCATATGGTCCCCTGAGCACCTCCAAGAGTAACCCCTGAGCACCACCACATATGACCCAAAAACAATATATGTACTTAACTAAATGGCATAAACATATGTCACATACTCAATGACTCCTGGGCATTATTTTAGAAAGCTCATCTTGGAGACAGCTGGGATTTTATGTAGCCCCATAGTCAGATGCTCCTTGGGTATAAGTTCAAACTGTTACAAATTTAGCATGAAAAAATTGTACCTATAGAAACCATGGTTTCCTCAACTAACCTGGACTGACCATGTACAAAGGTACCACAGCAGAAGGTGCTGATGTGCAGCATTCCAGGACTGCTTCCCATCCTCCTCCGGGACCCAGCTGAAGCCTCCTGGTTTAGTGGCTCTTTCCTTGCCTCCCAGGTGACTCCAGCACCATCCCACTGAACGCCTTAGTGGGCTTAGGAATGAATCTCTTACCTGTTGAGGTCCCAGATTCTTAGGGGTGAGTAGTGCCCACAACAAGCCGTCCCTGTAACAAAAGAGCTGCAAGACAAAAGGAGAGCAGAGTCAGTTCTGGCCTGTCAGAACTTGTGGGGGAAATGGCTACACAATGGAAAGTGTCATGCTAATTCTCCAGGGGATTGTGGGGTTAAGCCAGGATGAGAGAAGCAGCCAAGAGAGCCATCAGAGGAGTTTGGGAATGCCAGCTGGCAGCAGGGTGTGGGCTCTCATTTATTTCCCAGAGAACTGAGGCTACATGATGGCTGGACTGGCTCACTGGGTCATGTTGGCCTCACCATCAAAATGGGCTTCTAGATGGGTGACTCTGAGGCAAAGGGAGAGCAAGTCTATTGACTTCCTTTGTAAGAATACATGCACAGTGCCACCACAGTCTTCTGGAGAGAGGATGCTGAGTGCTGGAAGGTGACATTCTGGTCCAGAGGCCAGAGGCCTGCAGGGGCAGAAGCATCACTATATGAGCTAGGAGCTGGGGAATTTGGTAATATAGTATACACATTGGGCAGTTATAAAGGCACCAGGTGGGAAAAGGAAAAACAAGTAACAGTATGTCAAGATGAAACAGGTGACAGGCCTGTCAGAGAGGGTGAAAAGGAAGTGAAGGGCCAGGCAGCCACTCAGGGTAGAACTGTCAAGAAAAGCAGAATTAGGGGACAATGAGACTGACCTTATTTCCCAGATTATCTCTTAAACCATAAAAACTTCAACAATTAAATCTTCATAGTGTCAGTTGAAGTGGAGGCACAAGCCAGTATAAAGAATCAGCGAACAGAGTAAGGCTGGCAATAGAACTAGGCCTAGAACTTGAACCTCTGCGCCACACCACTCCTTTGTTAGAGGATTGGCTGGGGGGTGGGGGTGAGGGGGAAGGAGCCTGCAGAAACCCAGGATAACTGACAAGTGAGAGAGTTGAAAGCAATTGTGTCACTCAGGAGCTCTGAGGCAGGGAAGGGCCATGTCCCTACATGTCAGGTGTGGGGAGAAAAAGACTGGACATACTAATGATACGTTAGCAATGTGAGGGCAGTAGCTCATCCGCCCAGGCCCTGCCCAGCACCTGTGGCTCTCTGATCCCAAGTGTGTCAGTGGGGGAGATGGATTTCCGCAGAGAGGTTCTAAAGAAGCCAGTGGCATTAGCTGGAGGGGCTGGGGGTTGGAGAATTGGTCTGCCAGTTGCTGATTGGGGAAATGTTAGGGCAGGTATAGCCAAGCCACTGATTTACAATTAAAATTGGGGGGCAGGTGTCTAGTTTCTCAATCCCAGATGGATGAAGAGGCTACTCTGGGGCTTCCCTGCCCTAAGACAAAAACTCCATCTAGAGATATACTGTATCCTCTCAGCTTCCTCTTGATTCCAGGGATGTCAGCAGCCACTAAGCCAGAGTGGCATGCCAAAACAGTCACTCCATCAAGTCCTGTGTCATTCCAGGCCTAGGAAGCAGTTGCTGGATACTCAGGCCCCAACTACCAGGAGGTGTTGATCTCACTTCCCTCCCCATATGACATTTTTCTCTTGAGGGTAATCCATTAATAACTAGTAAAGCCAATTACCTTGGGTTGGGAACGTAATAGCCACTTGGAGATCTTTAGAGCAGGCAATTGAACTCTCTATACATTCCAGGAGTGGCAACCAGGTGAGGGGCCTATCACAGACAACTCTCAGGAGGCCTATGGCAGGCCTCTGACTAAATTACTCTTAAGAAAAGTCAACAGAGAGACCAGAGTGATGATAACACAGCCAAAGGGCGTTCACCTTGCACACTGCTGACCACGGGCCTGGATTTGATCCCCAACAACCCATATAGTCCCCTGAGCCTGCCAGGAGCGAGTTCTGAGTGCAAAGCCAGTAGTAACTCCTGAGCACCACTGTGTGTGGCCCTCCCAAAAAAGAAGGTCAACAGAGAAAGGAAGCCCTGGAACCTGAATCTTTGCTGCTCTGACCTTCCAGCAGGTGAGTGGGTAAAACCTTTCCTTGGCATCTGTGGCCTTTTCTATTCCTACCCACCATCCTCACCCTGTCATTTGTCAACAGGCATACTGCCTACCTATCCAGACCCAGAAGGCCTTTCTTTTTTTTTTTTTTTTTTTTTTTTTTTTTTTTGGTTTTTGGGCCACACCCTGTGACGCTCAGGGGTTACTCCTGGCTATGCGCTCAGAAGTTGCTCCTGGCTTCTTGGGGGACCATATGGGACGCCGGGGGATCGAACCGAGGTCCGTCCTAGGTTAGCGCAGGCAAGGCAGGCACCTTACCTCCAGCGCCACCGCCCGGCCCCACAGAAGGCCTTTCTTAATGTATGGGCATAACACTCATAAATATTTCTTTCCAAAAGCTGCCCTCTTCTTGTCTAACAGGGAGAGATTGGAGGAGGAAAAACAAATGCACACCCCCACTGATATTTTATTTATTTTTGTTTGGTTTTGGTTTTGGATCACACCAGGCACGCTCAGGGGTTACTCCTGGCTCTATGCTCAGAAATCGCCCCTGGCAGGCACGGGGGACCATATGGGATACTGGGATTCGAACCACTGTCCTTCTGCATGGAAGGCAAACACCTTACCTCCATGCTATCTCTCCCACCCCCCACCCCGCTGATATTTATAAAAATTCTTTTGTTTTGTTCTGTTGTTTTGGGGCCACATCTGCTGATTCTCAGAGGCCATTCCCAGCTATGTGCTCAGAAATTGCTCCTAACTCAGGGGACCATATAGGATGCTGGGGATTGAACCCACGTCCGTCCTGGATCAGCTATGTGCAAGGCAAACGCTCTACCGCTGTGCTATTTGCTCCAGCCCCTGAAGATATCTTCGGGCCCCTGAAGATAAAATTTAACACAGTAAGAAATCAAGTAAAAAGCAAATCTGGAATGAGATCCTTCTGGGACTCCCCAAGATTCATGCCCAAACCATGGGTACTCCTGTGGTAATGCTGGCTACACACATAGACCATCCATGCCTCTAACTGCTCTCCCTACTTGCAGCCATACTTGTGTGCTGCCCTTTCCTTTACTTCCATGGATTTTAAGGAGCATGAAGCAATAGCCACAGAACAGTGACATAAGAGTCAGACTGAAAAGTGTATCTAAGTCTGTAACCGCAAAAGCACAGACACAGAAGCAGAGGTGAGAAGGAATTCACTACCTTGGAACCCAACGGAGACTTCATATCCCACAATGAATCATGGCATAAGTATTCTTCTCATTGCACAAAAAGGAAGTTAAAATGTCAACCACACTTCCAGGAGTTTACCCAAATTGCTGCCACTCCCTGTCACACTCGGCCTTTGTCAAGAAGTAAAATGTTCTGAAAAGGGGAGAACAGGATGGGATCCATGCATGTTCCATTCCTTCTTTGGTCCCTCCTAAGGGACACTCAAGCATCTTCCAGTTAAAGTGTGTTGGCTATAATCTTAAACATCTAAGCTATAGCCCAGCTCAGTGCAAGATTGGAAGTTAACTGAAAAAGCAGCTTTCCTAGAAAGGAAAGAAAATTCCAGTGGCTTCTGCCCTCAGTTCTATCCCGACCCTTAGGGAAATCCCCAAAACAGTCACAGTCTGTTTCTCTGAATGGGAAGAGGAAGGAGCCAGTTACTTCCTCCAGAGGTTTGAGTCCCTATCTGAGTCTAGCTCACTTTACTCTCACTCTCCAGAGACAAGTGATATATTGGGGGTTAGTTAGCGTCCCATCTTACGTACTTCCTGTAGCTTCTGTACACACCAGTGCCCAGCAAAGGGCCTAGCCTGAACAAAGTGTCCTGTCCTGCAGGAGTGAACTGTCTGCCTTCCAGAGCTCAAAGTCAGTGAGGCTGGGGAAATGACTACTTTGGGCTACAAAGGGAATCTTTGCTGCTATGTGTCTTTGTTTATTTGGGGGACATATGCAGTATAACTTAGTGCTGGGGAACCATTAATACTAGGGATGAAAACTGGGCCTCTGCATGCACAGTATATCCTTAGACTATTGATCCAGCTTCCGGTCCCAGAAAATAACTCCAAAATAAAAATCAAATGGCATATATATGATACAATCATATATTATTGAAGCAAAAAAAAAATCCTCATAAGTACCATATCAGATAACAGAAGTTCAACCATACACATAGATGTAGTTTTGGCCAAGAGTATGATGTTATTTGGGTTGTCTGCAAACCATCCTGACTCCATAAACTCTATTCTTTTAAGGCCAAGAAGTCCTTTCAAGAAGCAATCTTTAGGACCAGAGGGATAGCACAGAAGGTAGGGTACTTGCCTTGCACATTGCTGATCCAGGTTCAATCCTCAGCATCCCATGTGGTCCCCCAAACCCCACCAGGAGTAATCCCTGAGTGCAGAGCCAAGAGTAAATCTATACATCTGTGAGTGTGACTCAAAAACAAAGCCTCCAAAAGAAGCCCTCTTTCCATCTTATTCCTGACAACATGACAGACAGAGCTCCTGGGCCCAGCTCTGGCACACCAGGCATCTCAGAGACCATCAGGCCCAATACATAGAAGCCCTCTCCTCATAGAGACTTGGGGACTATGGTATTTAAGTTAAGGAATAGGAAATAACAAAGTATAGAAAATAGGAGAGGCTGGAGAGACAGTGTAGCAAGTGAGGTCTTATATGCAGCTGATGTAGGTCTGATCCCTGGCACAACATATGGCACCCTCCCTACCTCTACTAGAAGTGATTCCTAAGTGCAGAGCCAGGAGCAAACTCTGAGCATTGCCAGAAGTAACTCAAAAACCAAAAACAAATAAAAGGAAGAGAAGGGCAGAAAGGAACTCAATTGATTGTGGAAAGGTGAAAAGAAATTACAGTACTACTTTCTCTGCTTTAGTTGAGGCCCCTTTATTTGTAATTTACTAAGTACCTACACGTACCAGGTCTGAGTAAACATTTAAAATGCATTATTTTAGGGCCAGAGAGATAGCACAGCGGCATTTGCCTTGCAAGCAGCCTACCCAGGACCTAAGGTGGTTGGTTCGAATCCCGGCGTCCCATATGGTCCCCCGTGCCTGCCAGGAGCTATTTCTGAGCAGATAGCCAGGAGTAACCCCTGAGCACCGCTGGGTGTGGCCCAAAACCCAAAAACAAACAAACAAACAAACAAACAAACAAAAATTTCAGGGCCAGAGAGTTAGTCCAGTGGGTAGGGCACTTGCTATGCATGCAGCAACCTGGGTTTTACCCCGACACTACTTACGGTTCCCTGAGCATATCCAGGAATGATCCATAAGCACCTATCCTAGCCAATCCACGTAACGTGTATAGTATATACCTTCCCCCACTCTTTTACAGATGAAATTGAGGTACACAGAAGTAGTGTAACTTGCTCTAACTCCCATAGAAAGCAAATCAGATAGGACTAGAATTTGAAACTAGTCATCTTGATTCCAGGGTCCAAGTTATTTTTACTGCCTTTGCCCATAATTTTGCTTCCAAGCACCTCGTATAACACTGGGTGCATGATAAAAACTCTCTTGCTTGCTGAATGATTGAAGGAAGCAATGAATAAATGACTCCACCTGAAAGAAGAAAGGAGCAACAGCGAGGCTCTGAGGAGGGCAGCAGAGTGGCGTGCTCGGCAGCTGTGCCCCGTGCTGGCCCAGAGCCGTCCAGCTGGCCAGACCCCAGCCACCTCTAAACAGGGGCTGACACACTTTGGCAAGGGAGGCCACCAGAGTTGTCACATCATTCACCAACATGCCCATCAAGTGTATTCAGCTCTCTTCAACCCGCATTGGCATTTTAATTACTGTTGGGTAAACTAATTTGTACAAATGAAGGCTGGGCTGCCTAATAGAATATGCAAGCTCTCTGACCTCTGACAGGCGCTGACACGAGATACAAAGGCCGCCGAGGAAAGCTTTTTATCTGAGCCTTATTACTCTCTATTACTCCAATTAGTCAGGCTCCAATGCTCCTAATTGGAGGAAAAATTGCAATTAAATCAATTTTTGATGGGCTGCAAGTGGGCTCCAGAACCGCCCTGCTTGTGAAACACTGATATTATAGCAGCAAAGGTCACAGGTCTCATCGGCACCTGGGGGCCCTCTGATTTCCCTAGGCCCTTTCTAAAATGCCTCAAGGAAGCCCCAGCATCCCCCTCCCCCACTGGCCCAGCCAGCATGAGTAAGAAGGAGGGAGTCATTAGAACATGTCAGGTCTCACTGCTGTCGCCACCAGCTGCTAACCTGCGCACTGGCATCATTCCTCAGCTAAGTCCTGAAACACGGCTGTAGTGTGCAGGTCACACACACAGAAGTGAAGCCAGTAGCAGCAGTGCAGTGACAGCGCCATCAGGGAGGATCTGGGGGACTGGGGCAGGGGGTCAGTAGAAGTCAGGAAGAGCGGAAATACAGGTTGGCACAGGTAGAAATGTGAGGTAGCCAGTTCTCAAGATCCAGCTAATAGGGCACCTGGGACATCCAAGAAATAAAGAGACAAATTTTAGTCACTTGGCAGCATACATCCTACCTGAGAGCTGGGAAAACATCCACCTGAGTTCCTTAGAAGGACCAGAGGACAGAGTCCCATCACTGACAGGGCTCCACCTACAGAGGCCAGGGAAAGGGAATGTGAATTAAAATAGAAGACCCCAAGAGGGAAAAGTAAGGACAACCATGTTTATCAAACTAAAAGAAAAAATCAAGAGGCCAGTATGAACCTTGAATGAGCAATATTTAAGGTAAAAAAAAGTTTTGTTTCATTTCATTTCACTTCACATAGCAACATACTTCACAATTACCTCAGAGAGAGATAGACTAGTTAGAAAATATAAATTCACATGAAATTGTGCTCGCTTCGGCAGCACAAATAAACGATACAGAGAAGATTAGCATGGCTCCTGCGCAAGGATGACATGCAAACTCGTGAAGCGTTCCATATTTAAAAAAAAAATTCACATGGAATTTAGCAAGCCTCACAGATTGGCTGACACCTTCCAAGGGTCAGGACCAAAAGCCTTTAATAAATAGTACCCATTCATATTTTTTATGGTTTATCAAAAAAATAGAATGTTTTCAGATAATACAGGCAAGATGTTTATGATGTACAATTATAAGAAGAAAAAAAAAGGGTACAAACAGTATTAACACAATTGTTTTAAAAATTGCCTGTGAGGGCTGGAGAGATAGCATGGAGGTAAGGCGTTTGCCTTACAAGCAGAAGAATGGTGGTTTGAATTCCGGAATCCCATATGGTCTCAGAGCCTGCCAGGAGCGATTTCTGAGCAAGAGCCAGGAGTAACCCCTGAGCACCACTGCTAGGTGTGGCCCAAAAACCAAAAAAAAAAAAAAATTTGCCTTTGAGGGGCCAGAGTGGTGACGCAAGCAGTCAGGTGTCTACCTTGCATGCGCTAACCTAAGACAGACCTTGATTCAATCCCCCCAGTCCCATATGGTCCCCCAAGCCAAGAGCAATTTATGAGCATATAGCCAGGAGTAACCCCTGAGCATCACCGGGTGTGGCCCAAAAACAAACAAAAAAAAATTGCCTGTGAGTAAGAAAGAAGGAAGAAACTTGTTAGCATGTGTGCAAATGTCATAGTGTTTTTGGGAAGTAGCATGATTAACAATTCTTCCTTCAAATTTTCATTATTTTCCAAATACTGTTTAATGAGCATGGGAGTGTTGGGTCACAGCCTGTAGTGCTCAGGTCTTTTTCTTGGCTAGGTGCTCAGAGATCACTCCTGATGGTGCTTGCAGGAACATATAGTATGCCAGGGATCAAACCCAGTCAATTGTGTGTGAGGTAAATCCCTTAACTTAGGGGTCCTCAAACTTTTAAAACATGGGGCCAGTTCACTGTTCCTTAGACCATTAGAGGGCCAGACTATAATTTTAAAAAACTCTGAACAAATTCCTTTGCACACTGCACATATCTTATTTTGAAGTAAAAATAAATATTTAAAATGAAGAACAAATAAAGTTAAACCAACAAATTTGCCAGTATTTCAATGGGAACTATGGGCATGCTTTTGGTGGGCCACAGTTTGAGGACCCCTGCCTGAGACTGAGAGGAGTAGAGAAACAGAGAGAAGGAGGGGAATCAGACCACACATATGCACTGTGGGCCCAAGACGAGTTGGCTGCTAAGCAGGACAGGCAGCAATGACAAAAACACCCAGCAGGCCGGATAAATGTCCTCAGTGGGCCTCATGTGGTCCGTGGGCCATAGTTTGGGGACCCCCTGCTTTAACCACTGTATTAATCACTCTAACACACATGTACTGCTTTTATTTGGGGGGGAGAGCACATCTGGCAGTGCTCAGAACTTATTCATGGCTTTGTATTCAGAAAATCACTCCTGGTAGATTTGGGGATATCTTCTGGGGTACTAGGGATTGAATGGGGCAGGCCACATGCAAGACAAGTTTCTTACCTGTTGTAATCTAGCCATGACCCCATGTGCTACTTTTCAAAGGGAAAAATATACTTGTATCTTTCATGAGAACACACAACATGTTCAAACATTGCTGTCCAGGACTCAGGGCTCAAGGCCAAGAACAGGGTACCCACTAAAGTACAAGTGTCACAAAGATGGCCTTGGAACTAATCAATAGCCCAAGGTTAGGGCAGGAAATCTCAGGTTAATTAGCGCTCCATTGACCTCTTTGTCCCACTAATCACTGGCCATAGACAATAGGACAACTATGGGACTCCCTGAGCTCCCACAGTTGACAGAGGCCAGTCTCAAACACTCTCACAGTCACACACGTGGCCTTTCTCTTAGCTCAGTGCATCATGTCAGGATGGTACCAGTTTCCTCCTGGTTCTGCACTCAGGAATCTCTTGGAAGTAGATCATATGAGATGCTGGGGATAGAACCCAATTTGGCTAAGCACCTTACTCGACATACAATCAATCTTTCCACAATTCCAACTTTAAGATAAACCATTTTATTCTCTCAAGGAGGTTTATATTGGCATCATAGTAGTGAAAAGGTCCCTAAGCTTGGGTCACTAGCAGTGAAAACACCACTTGGGCATGGGTAGGTCACATGTTTTTGGTGATTATTGGAGAGACAGTCGAAATCTGATGTTTTTCCATGTTTGTTGATGAGCAAAAGTGGCTGAACTGGTGGGGTAGCAATGAGAAACATTAGGATCAACTGTGACTCCACAGACAAATCTTTTCTGGTGGTGTCAGGGATCAAACCTAGGTGTGCATGAGACATCCCCTGTGCCAGACACAAATTCAACAACGTCAACCCATATAGTCCCCAAATCCCACCAGGAGTGATCCCTGAGAGCAGAGACAGGAAGTAAGCCCTAAGCAGTCAAGTGTGGCCCAAAAACAATAATAAAATTTGATCCTATTATTTTTACTATATTCTATTTAGTCTTATGATGGATGACCAATGCTCACACACTTAGCTATGGTGCTCATCCACACTTGGTTGTGGTATATGAGTTGTTTTTTTTATACACACTTGGTGTGGTGCTGACCCAGTTGGTTACGGTATGCTTGAGACCATACTGTCATGAAAGTCAGTGTCTGGGACTGACACCTCAAGCCTGCATGGTAGAGCCTTTATCACCAAACGATACTCCAGGCCCCTAAAATTTTCTTTCAAAAATATCAATAAACCACAGAGGGCTCCTGGACCTCACACTTTATGCAGATTTGGTGAGGAGTATTAAGTATTTTTTATCACAACTGGAGAACAGAGATGAGGTCAAGTCACAGAAAAATCTGTGTTATCTATGATTCCTGCAGTACAGCAGAGTATCCCCTAGAGTTTTAGCCTGGCTCTTATTTTATATTCAATGCTCCATAACATCAATGTGAAGCAGCACTTACTTTTTTTTTGTTTGTTTGTTTTTGGGTCACACCCGGCTTTGCTAAGGGGTTACTCCTTGCTCTACACTCAGAAATTGCTCCTGACAGGCTTGGGAGACCATATGGGATACCAGGCTTTAAACCACCGTCCTTCTGCATGCAAGACAAACAGCCTACCTCCATGCTATCTCTTCGGCCCATCTAGGAAATTTCTATGAGAAAATCTATGAGGAAAAAAATAGGAGAGTCTAAGCAAGAGAAAGAGATGAACTTGACTGTCAAGTCTATCTGAGTAATGTGGCATTTCCCACCACTAAAGGCTATTGGATGGGATGTACTTAAGAGTGTCAAGGCCAGTCAACTTGTTGACTATATACTAAACAAACCACAGATATAAAAGTAGGTTCCATGATAAGAATGAAGGAATGAGGGACTAGAGAAATAGTAAAGCTGATAGGGCTCTTGCAGTGGATGACTAGGGTTCACTCAAGCCCTACCAGTAGTAGTCCCAGATCACAGAGCCCAGGAGTAAGCCCTGTTCACTGCCAGGTATAAATACCCCTGAAAAATAAGAATAAATGAATGTTCCTCTGATGCAGTAAAATCTATTAGTTAGAAAGTAGAGCTCCGGGGCCGGGCGGTGGCGCTGGAGGTAAGGTGCCTGCCTTGCCTGCACTAGCCTAGGACGGACCGCGGTTCGATCCCCCGGCGTCCCATATGGTCCCCCAAGAAGCCAGGAGCAACTTCTGAGCGCATAGCCAGGAGTAACCCCTGAGCGTCACAGGGTGTGGCCCAAAAACAAAAAAAAATAAAAATAAAAAAAAAATAAAAAAAAGAAAGTAGAGCTCCACTGCAGATGTCGCTGAACAGCAAACTTGATGTGCAATTCTAGAGAGAAGCTTTTTGGAACTAAAGAGATAGTACAGGAGGTAAGATGTTTCCTTCCATGTGGCCAACCAGAGTTCGATCCCTGGCATCCCATATGTCCTCTGAGCCCTCCAGGAGCAATTCCTGAGTGCAGAGCCAGGATCAACTCCTGAGAACTGAAAGGTATGTACACCCCTCAAAAAAGGTTTATATTTGCTTCTGTCTTGGGGTCACACCCAATGATGCTCAGAGCTTAAGAGGCAGTGGACCCAGAGATATAGCACAGCGGCGCTTGCCTTGCAAGCAGCCGATCCAGGACCAAAGGTGGTTGGTTTGAATCCCGGTGTCCCATATGGTCCCCCGTGCCTGCCAGGAGCTATTTCTGAGCAGACAGCCAGGAGTAACCACTGAGCACTGCAGGGTGTGGCCCAAAAACAAAAACAAAAACAAAAAAAAAAGAGGCAGGAGCCTCTTTCACCTATTCTACAAAATAAACTACTCCTGAAGTCTAATTGAGGCCATCTACTAGGTCATTTTTCTCCAGGAAGTTCAGCCAGGCAAGACCTGTACCATCCTAGGATGTGAGTCCAGTCTTTGACCTATTGGGCTCCATTTCTGAAGCACTACTCATGAGTCCAGCCTCAGGCATGTGCATTCAGTGCATGTCACATTAAGGAAGTGACAAATTTTTCCTAAAAACACCTTCAGTAGCTGATAAAAAGAGGAATCTCAAATCAGCAGGACAATAAGGAGTAAGGAAAAGGATAAAGGATCTGTGACGTCCCTTCCAGATCTAGGGAAAGAATATCATAGAGAAATTTAGCTTTTATGAAAATAGCAGACACCTATTTTTTCTTGACTCTACTTACACTCTTTCCATTCACATGATGTTGAGAAACTAGCCATGTTCTTTCTTATACTTTCCCTTTCTAACCACAGTTATTTATCGGGATGTGAGCAGCTGCCCTCAGTTAAGCTGGTGAGTCCCTGATTTGGATTCAGGGGTTTTTTTTGGGAGGGAGGTTGGGAGATGTACACCCAGCAATGCTCCTGGTTTTGAGCTCAGGGACCAGTATTAGAGGGAACCATATGGGTGCTGAGGACTGAACCCAGGTTGACTGCATGCAAGGCAAATGCCCTAGCCACTGTCCGGTGGCTTCAGTCCCCAAATTTAGGAATTCTTGGCAGTATCTGGAAACAACTGATCACATTTAAAAAAGGGGGGGGGGGGCTGATATCCAGAAAGAAACAGAGATAAATAATTGAGCCCACTGGCCTCTGGGTTCAGCTAATCCTAAACCCAGCTCTATCTGCTTCTTCTTTAGCTTAGTTTCTCAGCTTTGACCTTGGATTTCAAGAGCCACACATTGATGATTTGATTGAAGTTCCTTTGAATTTGGTTTCTGTCACTTACAACCAATTCCTCCTGACTCTTTTAGAGCCTCTGTTTAGTAGCTTCTGGGCTTCTCAACTACTTGAATATCCTCACTGACAGATGAACAAAGAGCTTTGTGAAACACCTATGTTACACCCTGAGGCCTGGCTAAGAGGAGACACTTCAACCATGAAATCAGTTGTGGTGAGTCTGGTAGGAGAGCAGATAGAACAGGACAGCACAGGCTGGCCTGGAATTTCAGAAGGGGGATAAAGTGTTTCCTTATACCTATATCCAAGAAGAGTACTTGGAAAACATGTACTCTCCCACCTGCAATGAGAAACGAAAGATGGTCTGAACAAAAGCAAATAAGTAAACTCATGGGAGGAGGGGGAAATATATTTTCTAGGGATAAATACCTTCTATTCAGAGATTTGACCTCCTCTTCTATTCCTTTATTTCTTTGATTCTCTGGGCCACACCTGGCAATGCTCAGGGGTTATTCTTGGCTTTGTGCATTGGGATCACCCTTAGCAGTTCCTGGGGGGCCATTTGGTGCCAGGAATCAAACTATCACTTCCCACTTGCCAAGCACAGACTGCAACTCATTGAATTATCTCTCATCTTTCCTGGACCTAATTTATACAAAGGAAGATAAGTGAAAGTTCTGTTGGGGAAAAAAAAGGAGAATCACTCTGAGGAGCATAGTTTAGTCCACCCTCAACTCTTCCTTTCTCAGTAACTACAGTGCCAATCGTCTCAGAGACAAGTGAGCTGTTTGTTTGGGCACATCTAGCTGTGCTCAGGACTTATTTCATCTCTGTGCTCACTCAAGGATCACTCTTGATAATGGTACTCCAGGGATCATATGCAGTGCTGGGGATCAAACGTGGGTCTGCTGCATGCATAGTAAATGCCTTTCCCGCTGTACTCTCCAACCCCAAGACAAGTAGTTTAAAGATATTTTCAGAGGCCTGGGGAGATGGTTCAATGGAATGGGGCACAAGCAAAGGTTATATTTCTGGCATGATCAGCAGCCATCCCCAACCATCATTAGGTGTGGTCCAACCCAGAAAAAAAGGGGGAAAAATGTGTTCTTCAAATATTTACTGAGTTGAATAAAGATAATCAAAATAGTAAGATAATTACAAAAGCACAGAAGTTAACTTTACTATTTTTTCTTGTTAGAGTTTGAAATTATTCAATATTAGAATTTAAAAATGCACATACATTCCTTTATACAAAGGAGTGGCTATATAGAGGTGAAAGGGATCAAAGAGTCTATCCCATTTAAAATAGTGTCAAAAACCTAGGAATCAACCTAACAAAAGAGGTGAGAGACCAGGGACCGGAGAAATAGCACAGCGGGTAGGGCATTTGCCTTGCCCCTGCAAAATTTGGGTTTGAACCCCAGAATCCCATATGGTCCCCCAAGCCTGCCAGGAGTAATTTCTGAGGGCAGAGCCAGGAGTAACCCAGGAGTAACGCTGCCGGGTGTGGACCAAAAACCAAAACAAACAAAAAGAGGTGAAAGACCTATACTATGAAAACTTCAAAATACTTAAGTTGAAGAAGACCTAAGGAAGTGGAAAAACATTCCATGCTCATGGATAGGAAGAACCAATGCTATCAAAATGACCATCTTACCTAACCTACTATGTAGATTTAATGTGATCCCTATCCAAATTCAGACAACATTCTTCAAGGATAGAAGAATAGGATAGGATAGAATAGGAATAGGATAGAGGCCTAGGATAGACAAAACCACATTGAAAAACAAGAAACTGGGAGGCATCTCTTCACCTAACTTGAAGCTTTACTACAAAGCCATAGTGATAAAAACAGCATGGTATTAGAACAAAGACAGACTTACAGACCAATGGGTCAGAATAGAATATCCAGTGATTAACACCCAAGTCAACTAGTCTGACAAAGGAGCCAAGAACATGAAATGGAATAAAGACAGTCTCTTCAACAAATGATGCTGGGACAATTGGATAACCATGTGCAAAACATTAAAGATCAACCCATTTCTCACACTTTACACAAAAGTCAATTCAAAATGGATCAAAGACCTTGATATTAGACAGGAACCCATAAAATTCATTGAAGAAAATATGAATCTTCAATGATAGGATGCCAATGGCAAGGGCTATAGCATCAAATCTGATTAAATGGAACTACATCAAACTAAAAAGTTTCTGTATGGCAAAAGAAACCATGGGCTAAAATTAACTGAGTGGGAGAAAATATTTGCACATCAGACAAAAAAAAAAAAAAAGACATTTGATATCGAGAATATACAAAGTACTCACAATGGTTACTCACAAAACCTAAAAACCCCATCAAAAATAGGGAGAAGAAAAGAACAGACACTCTTTTTGTTTTGTTTTGTTTTGTTTTGGGCCACACCGACGGTGTTCAGGGGTTACTCTTGGCTCTGCCAGGCTTAGGGGACCAAATGGAATGCCAGGAATTGAACAGGGATCCATTCAATGTTAGCCACCTGCAAGGCAAATGCCCTATCATTGTACTATAGTCGGGCTCTGCCCCTGAAGACATTTTTTGGAGGAAGAACAACAGGTGGCCAACAGGCACACAGGCACAAAGATAAAGCTTTGTAAGCCCAAGTTACATCTTTGTTGCAACTGTTATCTTGTCTCTACTCAGTACAAATGAATTCAAAATCAAGGGGAAAATAAGGACCAGAGCAATAATACAGCAGATAGGATATTTGCTTTGTATATGGACAACCCAGGTTCAATCTCAGGCACCACCCATATTTTCCTTCAACTCTCTCCAGGAGTAATCCCTGAGTACAGAGCCAGGAGTACTATTGAGTGAGCACTACCAGGTGTATTTTCACATAAAGAATCAAAGAGATGCTGCCTGCTTTTTTTCTATCCCTCTGTATCACTCTCTTGAACAGGGCCTCCCCCGGCCACCTCTAGCCAGTGAATTTCTCACTCTCCATCTCCCTCTCTGAAACTTCTGGGCAGCAGTGGCAGGCCTCAGGAAGCTAAAAAGAATATTTGGTTTTTCTTTTCCTTTCTTTTGTTTTTGTTTTTGGGCCACACCCGGTGATGTTCAGGGGTTACTCCTGGCTATGTGCTCAGAAATCACTCCTGGCTTGGGGGACCATATGGGACGCCAGGGGATTGAACCATGGTCCGTCCTAGGTTAGTGTGTGCAAGGCAAAAATGCCCTGCTGCTTGAACCACCACTCTGTCCTTCCTTCCTTCCTTCCTTCCTCCCTTCCTTCCTCCCTTCCTTCCTTCCCTTCCTCCCTTCCTTCCTTCCTTCCTTCCCTTCCTTCCTTCCCTCCTTCCTTCCTTCCCTCCTTCCTTCCTTCCCTTCCTTCCTTCCTTCCCTTCCTTTCTTCCTTCCCTTCTTTCCTTCCTTCCTTCCTTCCTTCCTTCCTTCCTTCCTTCCTTCCTTCCTTCCTTCCTTCCTTCCTTCCCTTTTTCTTTCCCTTTCCCTTTCCTTTCTCCTTTCTCCTTTCTCCCTTCTCCCTTCCCTTCCTTTCCTTTCTCTTCCCCCTCCCTCCCTCTCTTCCTCTCTCTTTCCTCCCTCCCTCCCTCTCCCTTTCTCCCTCTCAGTCCCTGGTGGGTAGTCCCTACAAATTGGGTCTCTGGGTGGGCTCTTGGCTCCAACCAGCAGCTGGGCCCCATGGATCTCTGCAAGCCTTGCAGCCTTGGGCCTCTGTAGCCTTGCAGCAGCCAAGCAGCAGGCAGACTTACCGTTTATTTTGCAGTTTATTTCAGTAGCCTGCAGAAGCCTAGCAACCATGTAGATTACTACAGGTAATCTACCTGTGGTCTACAAAATTCTACAAAATCACACACACACAAACATACACACACACAGACTATATGAGTAAACTAAAATATTCCCTCGACAAATCCCTCTAAGTAACAAGACTACCCGCAAAAAATATGCAGGGAGAATGAAGCAGATAACACAGAACATGTAAAATTTTGTTTTCGTCAAAAAACAAAATTCTTGGATTAGAGGCCACTGAGTGGGTATGGTGCATGCTTTACCTGCAGGAAATCAGGTTCTTTGCCAAGCATTTCTAGTAGTGACCCCAGAGCAAGTGCCAGGTGTGTCCCCTAAACCAAAAAAAAAATACTATACCTATGTAGAACAGTCAAGCAAAATGTTCACTAACAAAAGTTAAACTGGGGGCTGGAACCATAATGCCAGCGGTAGGGCATTTGCCTTGCAGGCTGCTGACCCAGGACAGACCTCAGTTAGAGCCCTGGCGTCCCGTATGGTCCTCCAAGCCAGGAGTGATTTCTGAGCGCTTAGCCAGGAGTAACTCCCGAGTGTCACAGGGCGTGGCCCAAAAACCAAATAAGAAAGTTAAACTGATTCCAAATCATAAAAATATTTAAAGTCGGGCCCGGAGAGATAGCACAGTGGTGTTTGCCTTGCAAGCAGCCAATCCAGGACCAAAGGTGGTTGGTTCGAATCCCGGTGTCCCATATGGTCCCCCGTGCCTGCCAGGAGCTATTTCTGAGCAGACAGCCAGGAGTAACCCCTGAGCACTGCCGGGTGTGGCCCAAAAACAAAACAAAACAAAAAAATATATATATATTTAAAGTCTGGGGCCGGAGAGGTGGCGCTAGAGGTAAGGTGTCTGCCTTGCAAGCGCAGGCCAAGGAAGTACCGCGGTTCGATTCCCCGGCATCCCACATGATCCCCCCCAAGCCAGGGGCAATTTCTGAGCGCTTAGCCAGGAGTAACCCCTGAGTATCAAACAGGTGTGGCCCGAAAAAACAAAACAAAAAAAAAAAATTTAAAGTCATATCAGGTATTAGGTGTGAACAAGCTAAGACCTATTCTAGAAAACAGCATTTGGCCCACCAAATTGTCATATAATGATTACAAATATATTGGGGCTGGAGCAATAACAAAGCACGTAGGGCATTTACTGCACTCGAAGCCAACCTCGGCTTTTTTTTTTTTTCTGGGGTTGGGGGGGAGGCATATCTGGTGGTGCTCAGGGGTTACTCCTGGCTCTGTACTCAGAAATCACTCCTGGGAGGCTTGGGGGACCATATGGAATGCCAGGAATTGAACCCAGGGCCGTCCTGAGTTGGCTGCATACAAAGCAAACTCCCCGCCACTGTGCTATCTCTCCAGCCCCAAAACCCGGGTTTAATATCTGGCATCCCATATGATTCCCTGAGCCTGATGGGAGTCATTTCTGAGCACAGAGTCAGGAGTCATGCCTGAGCACTGTCGAATGGGGCCCCCAAACCAAAAATAAATAAATATATTTCTAAATATTATATACACATCTGTGTATAATATAAAGCTACTGATTATGACATTTGGGGGGGCACATCTGGCTTTTAATCAACATCTGGCAGTACTCAGGGCTAAATCCTAGCAGTACTTGGAGGACCATATGGAGAGCTGGGTTGGCTATGTGCAAGGCAAGTGCCAAACCTCTATGGCCCCTGACATAGAACATTTTTAACCCAGAAGAGACAGGCATTTGGGCTTCAATTTCCCCTGAAGACCATCTTCTCTCAGGCATCCATGAGCCCGCCATGGTGAGCAACCAACCCTTGTCCTTCCTTTCCCCAATTTCCAACCAGCTCTTGCTCACCATAAGCACTCAATTCTGTGTGTTGGCAGAATTGTGTCAACAGCCCTCACCTCCAATTGCCTGTCTGTGGGTATCATATTCTACCTAAGGCCTCTTACTAGACAAATTACTTTCATGTAATTTCACCTCTTTGAATTATCTCTCTGGTCTTCCAAATTACACTTTCAATGAACAAGTCTTCCTCCTTCCACCACTGCCCTCTACAGTAAAGTAAAATAAGGTCACCTTATGTTCCCAACTTGAGCTTTTCCTCAGAAATTGGGAGATAAGATGTTTAGGATAGTCTCAACTTTTGATACCAAAATGGAGATCAAGAAAGCACTGGCGGTAGGTTTGGTTTCTGTTCTATTCAGTTTCCACACCTCACTCCCCCGTAGTATCACAGGGAAGAGCACTGTAGGGCTTAGCGTGTCCATTTATCATCCCTGAACACCATTAGTTGACTGCGATAGAAGGTGACTGAAGGCCATTCAGGCCTTAGTTGCTGTCTAGACAGAAAGATAACGCTGTGGCTTAACTCTCAGGGATTGGGAATTGGTTCCTGGAGGAAAGAAAATATGGATCCAGTCAAAGTCTAGAGAAGAAGTGAATACCCAGCTGGATTGTACTGTCCTTGGCATAACTTTGCTGTGAGGCATGTGCACACACACACACACACACACAGAGGATCTCATCACAGATGTGCCCACTGGATGGTCCCTCCACTTGCGATGAGGAAGGAAGAGCAGATCCGTGGGTACCTGCATGGGCACTCAAACCCCTCATCCACCCTGGGCGAGCACTGTGTGCTCAACTGCTGGACAGCTGTGAGTTTCTGTCATCTCAGGTGTTAAACCACCGTTTTCTTCCCCTCCAGCTTGTCTGCCCCTCCCTCTGCCCTCCCACACTAAGTACTTTCAGGCCACACAATGAGTGGAAGGAGGAGAAACACTTCTATTGAGGAAGGCGTTTTGTTGTTTCATCCCCAAGGGGGGCTGTAGTAGAGGATGGGGGGGGGCCCCACAAAATTTCTAATAAGCAGTTTTCTCTCCTCAAAGCTAAAATGATTTTCTTTAATTGCTTGGTGGGAACAGTTTATTGTGGGGGTCTCTGCCCTCCCCCCCCCAGCCTAATTGACTTACTGAAGTTTAACAGGGGCTTTCACCTGGAGAGACTGCAATTATTCTCCCCATCCCACATTCGTACCTGGGCTCTCCCCACAGGGGGCCTTTGTTCCCCCTAAATACAGCAGTGACACAAATGTCCTCAGCAGCAGGGGAACACAGGGAAGTGGTAATTTTCAGCCCAATGCAATTAGCTGAGGGCTTTTCAGTCTTCCAGTGAATGGTGGGGAAACTTCAGGGGCATGTGGGAATGGTGAGCTGGGCTGCTCCATGCAAGTCAAACAAAAGAGGCCTCTGAATTGGCCCCGTGGTGAGTCAGTCCAGAACTGGCAGGGCCAGCTGGGACTGAGGCCTGGTTAAGGGACCTACACTGCCACCCACCCAATTGTGTCTTCACTCAAGTCAGTGATCCCAAACTGTTTTCTGAGAAGTGGGGACAACCCAAGGTGGTTGATGTGTACCTAGTACCACAGCCTTACATTAAGGAAGCAAAAATATGGAAAGTGTGATGAGCTGGGTCAGGTGAGAGGGCCACTGTGCTGGGTTGGGATGACCCTTCTCAGAGGGGTTGGGTCTGTCACTAACATTATGTTTTGGATCTTCCTGCAATAGGAAATGTTAGGAAGCACCATATCCTGGCAGTAGAGACCTAGAACAGCTCTTATTTGTCCGCTCTTTAGGTGCAAACAAGCAATTCCTATTGCCCAGCTCTGGGATGGTTTGGAGGTTAGGGTGAAAACAGCATAGGACTCAACTTAGGTCAGTGCCAGGTGTCCAAAGGCTAGACTATGGGCCTCAGCAGTGGCCCATACATGCAGCCCAGAAGAGCCATGAATCCAGGCTACAGAGAGAGATGATCTACCTTACAAACATGAGTACAAAAAAACAGAAGGACTGGCTGACAGTGAGCTGTGCTGGGTGAGAGTGAGAACAAAGACCAGAGATGGCTGCTGGGTCAAAACGCCCCCAAAGCAGGCAGCATGGTAGTGCCCAGGAAAGAGCTTAGAGTGGAGGCTAGAAGGCCAGTACTCAGTACTAGCTCAGAGGCTCTCAAGCTGCCTATCCCACCCAGGGCCTTGAATTCTTAGCTATAAAATGTCAAACAGTTCTAGTAGGAAAACACTGTTTAACTTGGATATTGTTGTTTTGTTTTGTTTTGTTTTGTTTTGTTTTGTTTGGGGGCCACACCTGGATGTGCTCAGTGGTTGCACCTGGCTCTGTACTCAGGAATCATTCCTGGCGGGCTCAGGGGACCATATAAGATGACAGGACTCAAACACAGACTGGCATCATGCAAGGCAAATGCTCTATCTACTGTATTATCACTCTAGACCTTGTTTCATTTTTTAAAACATCAGATAATCACTTATGTGGAGCAAGAGTCGAGGGAGAATGCTTAAGTCATGGAAGGTTGAGGACACTTCAATGGCGGTGGGTAGAGTAGTTTTATATATAAATACCATAAATTTTACCTTATTTTTGTTTTTGAGCCACATCCATGTGATCCAGTTTTCCAGTTTTGCAACCTTGCATATAACTGTCTCCAGTTATCTGAACAGAAGGAATAAATAATACCCCAATTTACCACCAAAAGCCTCACCATTATTACATAGTCTCTGAGAATTCCATGTAGAATAGGTAGAGCAACCTTGGCAGACTAGTTGTAGGCATTAATCAGGTCAAACTTTTCACCTGTTTATCCATCACTGAGATGTCATCATGAAAACTTTTGCAACAGAATTGTGCTTACCCCATCCTACATCCTCACTGGCCTGTGCTAGTTATTAGGAATTACTGCTCCTGCCCTGACTCACATCTCTTGCTTGCCAAAAGAGGTTCATTCCTACAAGTTCCCTACAGCAAGCCTACAAAGTCAAGGGTGGCTTTACATCACAATTCAGAGACCGAAAAGCGGTCTCTCTCTTCACAGCTGTTCACTTCTGCAACAGCCTCTCCCCTCTTGGAGCAGTCAGACCAACCACCTCAGAGAGCAGCAGGCTGTGCTCATTGGCCCACTCACATCAGATTAGGTCTCTGCTGTTACCCTTGCACCACCTTACCACCACCCTCCCCCTCTGCCGAAAGCTTCTGTTCCACAGTGACCATTCTTTCACAGACGAAGACCTTTCAGGAAATTTCTTTTTTTTTTTTCTTTTTTTTGGTTTTTGGGTCACACCCGGCAGTGCTCAGGGGTTACTCCTGGCTGTCTGCTCAGAAATAGCTCCTGGCAGGCACGGGGGACCATATGGGACACCGGGATTCGAACCAACCACCTTTGGTCCTGGATCGGCTGCTTGCAAGGCAAACACCGCTGTGCTATCTCTCCAGGCCCTCAGGAAATTTCTGAGCTAGAAACAACAGAGAAGGCCTTCATTCCTTCAACAAATAACCAACATTGAGCTTGGATTCATATATTGAGAAAATACAAAATCCCATAAATTTACCCTTAAGTAGCTTAAGCTCCAACCACAAAGCCAGTTTTTTTTGTTGTTGTTTTGGTTTTGGCTCACACCTGGTGGTGCTCAGCGGTTAATCCTGGCTCTGCACTCAGGAATCACTCCTGGCGGGCTCAAGAAACCATCTAGGATACTAGGGATTGAACCTGGGTCGGCTATATGTAAGGCAAACACCCTACTCAGTGTACTACCACTCTGGCCCAACCAAGTCAAATTTTATGTAAGTGTGTATACATATATATGTGTGGGTATAATTTAAAAGTTCTTTTACTGAAGTAACTGTGATTTACAACATTATGTAAGTTTCAGGTCTATAGCATAAGTATCTGTATCTAACACATTATATTCTCCACTAAGTGGCTGATTCAGGTTCAATCCCTGGCGTTCCAATATGGTTCCCTGATTACTGCCAGGAGTGATTCTTAAGTGCAGAGCCAGAAGTAACCCCTGAGCATTACTGGATATAATAAAAATATTTCATTTTTTCTTTTTCTTATGTTTTTGAGCCATACCTAGCAGTGCTCAAGACTTACTTTGGCTCTGCACTCAGGGATCACTCCTAGCAAGCTTGTATGATCATATGAATGGTGCTGGGGATCAACGTGGGTCAACTGCGTGCAAGGTAAATGCCTTTTGCACAATACTGTTGCTAAAGCCACTTATTTTCTTTAATAACTGAGCAGCATTCCATTGAGTGTAAAAGCACTACTTCCTTATCTACTTACTCATCAGTTGTTGGACACTTGGGCTTTTTCTAAATCTTGGCTACTGCAAGTAGTACATCAATGACCATAGGTGTACATACATGTCCTTTTGAGTTAATTAATGGTTCTTTTTTTTTGTTCGTTTGGTTTTTTGTTTTTGGTTTTTGGGCCACACCCAGCGATGCTCAGGGTTTACTCCTAGCTCTGTGCTCAGAAATCGTTCCTGGAAGGCTCGGGGGATCATATGGGATGCAGGGAATCAAACCCAGGCAAAAGCCCTACTGCTTTGCTATCTCTCCAGCCCCAAATTAATTAATGTTCCATGTGTTCTTGTAATAGATGCCAAGGATTGGTATTGCTGGGTCATATGGAAAAATTATTTTTAATATTTTGATAAGTGTTTATAATATACATTTACATACATGTACATATACACATATAAGTATAGATATATGAGCAATTCAATAAAAGCATTCCCCTCCTGCGCACCAAGAACTGAGTAGGAAAAGTGACCTCAAGTTCCATATTCCTATTCCGCAGACTGTTTTAGAAAAGAACTGTCAAAGCTAATGACAGACAGGAAAAATTTAATCAGAGCAGAAGATCTTCAGCCAACCACTGTCTTTAAGGAGCAGATTGAAATTTGTGGCCCCTCAAACTGACCACAGTCCTTACTCTTTCTCCACCTCTCATTCTATTAAATAACCAACTGGCTGAAGAGCCTGGCTCACTGTGCCAGAAGGTCCAGGCCAGCAAGCAGCCAGGAGACACAGGTAGCTCTCAGAGACGATCCTTGAGCTCCAGAAAACATTTCTCCTACAGGCACAACAAAGCTAAGCCTTGTTATTGGTCAAGACATCTTTTCTTATTACGTGGGCTTTGGCCATGGCTGGGCCAGGCAAGGGAACAAGGAGAGGTGGGCACCAACTTTCTCTTTCCCAGGTTTCTCACTTTGTTTATTTAGCACTGCAGCCCAAAGGAGTCAGGGTAGGTAGCCTTTTCAATACCCAATGAATAAAGTTGCAGGGAGAGGGAGGAAAGGTTTGTGTTTGGGTTATTTGGGGGGGGTTGTTTTGATTTTGCTATTTAGGGTATTTACTTGGTTGGGGAAATAATAAAAGGAAACTGTTCCTGCAATCCTATTTAAAACCCAGAATTCAGATCATAAATTTTCCAAACAATATACCACAACACATTCATGATCTCTCTTCCCAAAGGGTTCAGAGCTGGTCACAGAAGTCCTAGAGAGAAGTTTTCTAGCTCCTGGTATGAAGCAGTAAGGGATGTTTCACAAGCAGGGTCTCAGTCAGCCCTGCCACAAAACTTCCTAAGACCCCAAGACCTGCAGGTACATACTGCTAGTCCAGGCATGCACAGCTTTTCAAACATGAGCTTAACACTCGGGGGCTACCATTTTTATCATGCATCTCTGAAACCACAAACTATAAACACTGACTTTTTCTCTCTTTGCAGGAAGAGGAAGATCAAACCCATTGGTGCTCCAGAGGTCAAGCTGGTGACTCCTATATACAAAGCATGTGCTTCATCCCTAAACCCATGTCCCAGCCCTGTGTTTTCTTGTCTTTGGAAAAATTATTAGGACACCAACAAGAGATTTCATTAGAATGTGATACAAACCTTTCAGAAGAATTAAAATAAATGCCATGAATTTCCAAGAAATACCAGAGAATGATGATAGTTTTCTGATTTACTGGCTGAGTGACCCATCTCACTCTGGGGCTCTCAAAGCTACACAGCACCTGTGTCAAGTATTGAATACCACTAACTCAAAGTTTCCTTAAGTCAAATGCTTTTAGCAAAAACTGACTTTCTATACCCCTGCCTATAAACTGCTCCCTCAGAGGAAAGCAAAGTTTAGATCCCAGTGACAAACCTACTTGAAACTAGTGGCCAGCAGCACAGGCCTGTACCTTCCACCAAATTGACAGCTCCCACTTTCTCTGCTCAGGTACTGCATCCTCCCATACAACTGCAATCAACCCTATGACTTGCTTAAGGAGCAAAGAACTTCTGGAAAACAATATTGCTTTGTGCTCAGCAATCAAGAGGATGAATGTTCACAGGGAAAGGAAACCATAAGGAGAAACCTGGGTCAAAGATTATCTAGTAGAGAATAAAAAAACTTAAGGAAACACAGTGATCCCCCATATACAGTAACTAGATTACAAGTGCTTCTCCCATGCTTCAGGGAAAGTATAAAAACAAACAACAGAACGCCATGGCTCTAAGAGTCCACATCACACGTAGACTCACTGCCAGGGTCTCTTCTGGAGGTAGCTCTGTCCTAGCTGAAACAGTGTTACCAACACAAAAGTAATGAAGAGGAAAGGTGGAGGATTCCACAGGAATCATCTTAGGAAAGATGGATGCTTTGGGGGAAGGTATAAAGATATAAATGCACCTGTCTGCCACGCTTTCAGATAAACACAGGCTCAGAGACAACTGACAGACAGATACAGATAGAAAGAGACATACAAACACACATTCACAAAGCTTGGAAGACAGGGTCTGAAGCCTACGCTTCCAAGCTTGAAAAAGAAAAAAAACAGCATTGCCTACTCCCTACTGCTCAGTTACTCTTCACAAGATGCCAATCATTTCCTTTGATAATCTCCTCTTTTATAGGACCAGAAAGTGTACAGTGTTACTCTTCCCTCTTTGTGGGGTGTAGTGGGAGAAAGGGAGGGGCAAAGAAAGCTAAATAAGATACCCCAGGTTCACCCTATCACCAAGGAGGGCTCAAGCCACAGAATAATTAAGGAATTAGTCTACTAACCACAGAAAAGATACCTTCTACATTAAGAATTCCAGATACAGGCCCGGAGAGATAGCACAGCGGCGTTTGCCTTGCAAGCAGCCGATCCAGGACCAAAGGTGGTTGGTTCGAATCCCGGTGTCCCATATGGTCCCCTGTGCCTGCCAGGAGCTATTTCTGAGCAGATAGCCAGGAGTAACCCCTGAGCACCGCTGGGTGTGGCCCAAAAACTAAAAAAAAAAAAAAGAATTCCAGATACCTCAGGGAGGTTGAGCTAATAAAAATTATGTTAAGAAAAAAAAATTGTAAGCCTTTGATGAACTACACTACACTACACTATAAATTCAGGAACTGATGCAGGTGAGGCATAGGGCTTTCTGCTAAACCACATCCCCAGGCCAAACTGTAGTATAAATTATTTAATGCAACACCAAACAAGCTCTATTCCTGTGATCAGAGTCTTCCAGAGAGATCATATTCTGACATGGAGTAACAACAACAACAACAACAACAACAAAAATAGAAGCCAGAACTTTAAAGCCAAGCTCAGTTCACTGACTTTAACCATCTTCTATGGCCAGAACCAGTCTTAGCCCCAGCCACCCACCTGAAGAGAAGCTGAAAGCTACTAACATAGGTCTTCCAGGGGCCCAGCTCAGAGGAGAAAGACTTTGTGTGCCAGGGACCAGTAATAGTGTCAGACCACTGCACTGCCTCTGAATTATACTACCTTCAGTTTTGTGAAAGTTAAAATAGTCAAATAACAGATCTCCAGGAAGTAAGACTTTCTGTTCCACATTTTTCTTACCATTCCCAATTCCTTTTATCTTAGTCCCACAGGTGAGGTCCCTGTGTCCACGCATTTTTCCCACTTTTTTTTTATTATCAAGGAATGAGGAAGGCCTCTAAATGCCTTTGCACAGGTCCCCACCTCCCTCCCTCTACCTAGCTCCAAATTCTGCTCTAAACCCTTGGGTGCTCCACAAGTTCCCAAGAGCAATTCTTCTCTTTCTCTGACCTAAATACAATTAAACTTTTAAAAGGGAAAAAACAGCCCAAGGAATCCCTAAAGAGGCTTGCTGCACTCTTCCCCTTGTAATGAAACTTAATAATGAAATGCCCTACACCCCAATTAGTAAGAAATGTTCTTTGTCTCCAGATGAACACCCCCTATAGGTATATCTAATTTGTTTCCATGCTCTCGTCTCTCCTTCATCGAGTCTGCATTTAAAGGTTATGATTTGTTGGTGCATTTCCAGCAAGGCCTGGCAGGACAGCCTGGGAGAGGCAATCGTGTTTCTAACATCAGTTGGCCCTAGCCTGACCAGCCTTCTCTCCATTATCCATTATCTCTCCATTATCACACACCTATACATAGGCTCTGTCTATTTCTTGCTCTTCATTAGAAGTCTGAAAAATTGAAGAGAAGGAAAGAGAGATGCGGCATTTGGAAAAGCTACAGGGAAAGAGCAGTGAAAGGAAAAGCGAGAGGAGGTGGGCCATTACCAGCAGTGTCTCTTATCTTGATAAAAGGCAAGTTCTCTGTCACGGTGACCCAAAGCTAAAGCTGCTTCAGGCTGGTGGGTCCCTTTGGGGCTTAGCCATCTCACAGGCCTTGTAAGTCCAGCTCTTTTCCCCTCATCACCCTGGCAGTGTGATTGGCATTGATTCCCAAGACAGTCTGCAGTGTGCCAACAGCAGCACACAGGAGTCACTGTGCATGAGGAACTTTGGCAGGAGGTTCCTCCAGGACCACCTCTGCTCAGTGGCCACAGTGCTGCCTTTCTGATTACATGGAAAGTGAGGGTACGTCCTTATCTAAAACGCTGATTCCTTGAATGAATGCCCCCAGCCCCAGTAAGCACAAGTAAGTAAGATGCCAAGACCAGGGAGCCATCATGGTAGTGGTGGGTAGATCCTATGCACAGCCTCTCTCCCTGACTCAGAAATATCCCAAGTCTCCTTCTTCCCAGAAGCAGACAGGCTACATCCATGAAGTTGCTCCCAGTCTCTTCATCCCTCAAGTCATATATCTACATCTCTCAGCAAAAAAAGAGGGGATAAAAGTAGGTGAAGGATGGGGTTGGAGGGATAGCATAGCAATAGGGCATTTGCCTTGCATGTGGCCAACCCAGGACGGACCCGATTTGATTCCCAGCATCCCATATGGCCCCCTGAGCCTGCCAGGAGAAATTTCTGAGCACAGAGCCAGGAGTGGCCCCTGAGAACTGCCAGTGTGGTCCCAAAACTGAAAACCAAACAAAAAGAAAGGGTGAAGGTCTTTCCCTTGGTTCCTGGCATGAGCCCAAACTGCAGAAAGGCAAATGGTAGAAAGAGAAGACTGCAGAGCAGTCCCCAGAGAGTAGATCTGGAATGAAATCCCAGGTTTAGTCTAGTAAAGTCGTTTCTAGGGCCTCTTCCCTCAATGGCTACAGATGAGCACATGAGATTTGCTGAAGATCCTGGCACTGTCTATTTTTGCTAGGGCCTGCTTGTTCCCTATTTCACCAGTTGTTGTGAGTTGTCTGCAGCAGACTTGTGTTCTCTCAGCACCCCTCCTGCCAGAGCCCGGCTCCACCCCTCTCCACTCTGTAGACAGGGCCCAGCCCAGGCTCCCTGAGGCTCACAATCTGTGCTCCTGCCAGACTTTGTCACAAGGGGGGTATAACTTACTTCCAACTGACAATCCCACATGGTAGTACTAACCACCTCCCCATCAAGGCGTGGTAAGGGGCCAAACAAGTGGTGCCTGAGTATCCCAAGGTGCTCTTGTTTTCGAGGAACCCTGCAGTGGTCTGTGACAGACGCATGGGAAGAGGAATCCTCTGCCAGCCAGAGTTGGCATCCGACCCTACCTCTCAAATCTGCCACTAACCTCCAGGGCTGAAGACCCTCCAAGAAGAAGAGGCCCTGCAATACAAAGACCTAAGGCCCCCCAGTCTGGCCTCTCTGTCTAACACAGGCCTGCATTAAAATCAACACTCTATGAACACACAAAACTGACAGGACAGAGGGGGAGCCCACATTGGATACAAAGATTGGGCTCTCGGGAGACGCGGCCTGTTGGTCTCCCATGTTAGCTCCAAGTGACTAAGCTCAGGGTGGGAAAGAACGCCATCTCGGAGGAGGCCAGAGCTCCGCCTGGGCTCCTGTTCGGCAGCCTTTTCACGGGGAAGATGCTTCTGCCTGGAAAAAAATGCAAGCATTGTGTGGGGACCATTTATGCATGCGCCCCTGCACATTCCTTCGAGAAGCAGGAGCACAGTAGTCCCTAAGCCCCCAGCCCTGTGCCCCTCGATTGTACAGGCCTGGAACACACTGCATATGCCACCTGGTCCTCCCCCCTGCAAGCCCCCAGCTCTGTGAGCGATGGGAAGGGGCCCACCAGACACCCTGGCTTCATTGTGCCCCAGAAAGAGGGGACTAATTACTCGCCTACTCTCTGGAGCGCCCAGGGAGAAAACAGAGGCCAGTGGGGTGGAGAGGGTGGGAAATGGGGGTGGGGGTGGTTAAAGACAGGAGAGAGAAAGCCACAGGATACATTTCAAAGTTTCTCTAGCAATTTGGGGGTGGGTGAAAGAAAGCCTGGTCCTGATGTGAAATCATACAGAGGTCAGGGCTGGGTCTGCCACCCTTGTGAGAAAGTGGTGAATCAGGGACGGTTTATCAAACGATCATTTTTTTCCTTTGAAATTGGGAGGCAGCAGCTTGGACAATTCTGCAGATGTGCTTGATGAGTTAGGGACAAAAATGGCCCTTCTCAGTCCCCCTCCTCCCCTTCTTCTATAAGGGCTCCCATCGGGGGTCGCTTCTCCCTCCACTGCCTCCTGGGCCCTCCTCTCCCTCCTTCAGTGGTCAGCTGAGACCCCCACCCACTGCTTGCTTTTGTACTCTTGGCCTTTGGACATACTGACAGGGGCCTTTATGAGACCCCAATCAGGACCCCCATGTCACAGGTACCTAGTAGAGACACCAGACCTTTTCAAACAAGGGACAACAAGGAAAATCGGGCAGCCCATTGTCTCTCCCTCTGTGCTAAGTGAGATGAAAGGGGCCCGCGGTCCCCTCCCCACAGCCCGCCTGCCAATCACCTCTAGTTATTAAGGTCACCATGTGTAAATTCTTTTGACCTGCACCTAATCAAAGATTCACCGGCCCTTTCAAATCCGAATGGGAAGGAGGGGAGAGATTCCCTCCCATAAACCCAGCAAACTCTCCCTCAATAAAATTTCTTCTCTGATTCCTTCTCTGCTTCCCATCTCCACCCCCTCGCTTCTCCTCACTCCGCCCTCCTCACCACTAGCTTCAAACACAAATGCCAGCCCATGGAATTACTACTCCCCCCAAAAATTTGGGGAGGATTTCCAAGGTCCCATTCAGTTCTCTTTAAAGACCATTTCAAAGAGGCATAGCTGCCCAAGCAAGCCCAGATCCTAGACAGCCCCTATCTAGTGGTTCTGATGTCAAATGTTTCAAATAGCAGAATGGTAGGTAACTTTGGATCTCTTCTAAATCAGCCTCTCTTGCTTTGCTCCTGATACCACTATATGTGGAGAAAACAATTGTGATTAACCCATTCCCTTGTCTTTTCACTCAGTATCTCTGGCTCAATGGGTAACCCTTCAAAACCCAGTTTACACTGAGTGGTTGTGTGATCTGTGAGCAAAAAATGGCCAAAATGAAGCTAATTTGATAACAAAATTCTTAAATCAAACAAGTAATATGTATGCAAATATTGCATCATTTTCAAGGATATGTATTTAAACTTATCTGACCAGCTTGCTCCTAAAGTCCATCTCCCCCCCACACACATACACACACGTGTCTTTCTACATCATTTTTTTCACTCTGAGGCAGCCAGTGTTTTCTCTAAAACACATATTTTCCTCTCTTTCTCTTCCCATTCACATTCTTGCTTCTCTTGGAAGACGGAGGAGGCATGACAAGCAAGGTAGTAATAAATGTCTTTCTGTAACTTCCCCACCATTTTCCCTTGCTAGATGTCTCTCCAAGTCACTCATTCTCCTCCTTTTAGTGCCTTCTTTCTCCATAGATTTCCTAGTCTCTGATGCATCCTTTGCCTTTCTGTTTCTTCTTGCCCAGCTGCCTTTATGCCACTTAACTTTCCTTTGGTGCTTTGGTGCTAATCCTTCACGTTGTTTCAGCAAAGGTCTCCCTGCCGAAGCCTTCCGCATCTCAGCCACAAGTCTAAGCTCCAGGTTCCTGGTTATTTCAAACCAAAGCTACCTGGACTATCTCATCACCAACATGCCTAAAAGAGAATTCTGTCTTTGCTAAGGACTCTCTTCAGTCATCAGATTAATGGAGAGAACTTTCTCTCTTCCCCTGGACACTCATGCAGGGCCAGAGTCACAGCAGAGCAGGGAAGGAGCTTGACTTGCACACAGCTGACCCAGATTCAATCCCCAGCAATACATGATTCCCCAAGCCAACAAGGGGTGATTCCTGAGTATCCTGAGAGCCAAGAATAAGCCTTGAGCACCATCAGGTATGACCCAAAAAACAACAAACCATGGACAATTATGACCACCTACACTTTTCTTTCCTACAGGTTTCTCCTGAGTACAGGTTGTCTTTACACTGTCCTCAAGACTCTAGACCAGGGGTCTGAAACTCAATTTACCTGGGGGCCGCAGGAGGCAAAGTCGGGGTGATACTTGAGTGCAAAGTCAGTAGTAAGCCTTGAATATTGGGGGGTGTGACCCAAACAACTAAAACAAAACAAAACAAAACAAAGATTCCTCTAGGGCCACAAAATGTTGTACGGAGGGCCGCAAACAGCCCGCGGGCCGCGAGTTTGAGACTCCTGCTCTAGACTTTTACTGTTAATAAAGTGTATTCCTGGAAAAGTATCTAAATAGCCTCAGTTTTTCCCCTTAAAATATCTATACACAATTCTGTTCCCTCCTCCTCAATATTATCATTTAATTACCTCAACCTAGTCATAAAACTCCCATGGTTTCCTATTATTCTCACATTAAATCAAAATCTGTTCTGCAAAACCCTCCAACTTCCCCTGCAGTCACACTGTCCATTACTTTTTTAATGGAAGGACTACTATTTTCTTGTCAATAACTCTTAGAGTTAATGACACTCACACTGGAATAAACTGGAATCCATTGTTGTCTGAGAATATTCAACTGTTTCCCTAACCAGACGATAGGCTCCTGTATGCAAAAAATCATTTGTGCTTTATACTTTTCACATGACCTTGCACAGAACAGTATTCTCCATCCAGCGCTGTGAAGCAGACATGCTGAAATACACACTACATAGAAGAGCACTTCTGAATTTACATTGATTTTTTTTAAATTTCCAGTATTTGGAGATCTTACCATATTCAAGCTCCTAAGCATGAAACCATGTTTAATGCTACAAAAATAACTCTAAGACATCTTCAGGATGATGAAAATATTCCAAATAGAACTATGGCAAATGTTGCACAACTCTAAATTTGCTTTTTAAATTGTATACTTTAAATGAGGGGACTTGGGGTTAGAACAATAGTATAGTTGGGTAGGGCACTTGCCTTGTACTATATGATATGGGATTGATCCAGGCATCCCATATAGTCCCCTGAACTCTACCAGGAATAGTTCCTGAGTGCAGAACCGTAAGTAACCCCTGGTGGTTGTAGAGCAATTCCCCCCATCCCCCAAAAAGGTGAATTTTATGGTATGCAAATTGTACTTCAGAAAAACTGTGTTTTATAAATTAAGGCCAGAGAGATAGTGCAGGGGTCTTTACCTTGCATGTGGCCAACCGCAATTCAATCCATGATACTATTTATGGTCCCTGAATATAGTACCAGAAGTGACTCTGGAGTGAAAAGCCAACAGCAACCCTTGAGTACCACCAAATATGGCCCAAACTCTCACTCCCAAATAATTTAATCAAATTTAAAAGTAAATGTAGGGACAGGGAGATAGTACATAGATTTAAATACTTGCCTTGCATGTAGCTGACTCTGTTTAAGATACCAGCACCACAAATGCTCCCCTGAGCATCATCCAGAGCTAGATGTAAGCCCTGTGTGGCATGAACTCCACCCCAATTACCTGCCCCAAAAATATAAATATAGATTTGTGCGTTCATAATTTAGGTAATTGTGCAACAACAACAACAACAAAAAGATTCACTCTTCAGATACTGAAAACTGTAGCATAAAGGTCTGATTCAATTCCTGGTGCTGCCACATATATTAAACATGAACATGGCAGATCAGTTGTTCTCTCACCTCGGGTAACACAGCAATTCCAAGCTGCACTGTAGGAATGACTAAAGAGGTGCGACCCTGCAAGCACTGATGGCCAGTAAGTGCAAACCTGTCGAGTATGAGTGTGAGCAACTCAGTAGTTCCTGCAAGTACCTAGCTGCACAACCTGGTAAGCAGGCACCAGAGCCGGGCATGTGTACAACCTTTGATTTTGCAACAATAACAAAGGGAAGGGATGGGGGGGGGGGGGAGTTAAGAAAAGGTTAAGTAAGTAAAGATTTAAGTAAAAGTAAAAAGTTAAAAAGAAAAAGTTAGCAGAAACTCAACACATAAGGAATAGCCCTGATGCCAGTGAAATAGGATTAAGGCACCTGCCCTACACTGAGTTAACTCTGGTTTCATCTCCAGCACCAAATAATGGTGCCCGCAAACACTTCTAGTAGTAACCCCCAAGAAAAGATGCAATATAGTGCCCGAGTACCACCACATGTGGCCCAAACCCAGTCACTACCCCCCAAAAAGGAAACTTGAAGAAACTATCAAGTCAAATAACTGTTTTATGACATTTTTGGGTCAATAATATATGTTAATATCTTTTGGGGGTCAAGACATATATTTATCATTCATTCAATGGCTATGCAGTATTTTATTGGGTGAATGGACCATATAATATATTTAATCAAACTCCTATTAATGGATACTTACATGTTCTCTCTTTTTCTTTTTTTTTCTTTTTAGACTATACCAGGTGATGCTTAGGGCTAACTCATGGCTCAGTGCTCCAAGATTAATCACTCCTGACGATATTCAAGAGGTCATATGTAATTTCAGGTGTCAAACCAAGGCATCCTGAATACAAAGCATGTGTTCTAGACAACTGAGCTATCTTTCCAGCCCTATGCATCCTAATTTAAGTTTTGATATATACATCTTCCATACTTGTCAGGAAGTATGAATATATACAACTTCCACATTGTCTTAGGATACATTCTTTTTTGGGGGGGTCACACCTGGCAGTGCTCAGGGGTCACTCCTGGCTCTGTGCTCAGGAATCGCTCCTGGCAGGCTCAGGGGACCATATGGGATAACGGGATTAGAACCACTGTCCTTCTGCATCTAAGGCAAACGCCTTACCGCTGTGCTATCTCTCCAGCCCCTGGATACATTCTTTAAAGTGAAATTCAGGCAACAAAAGGTTCTCATATTTTTATTCAGATGTTTACTACCAAAATAATATCATTTAAAAACTCTTACTGTTCCTCTCGGAATTCTTAGATCCACCCTTGCAAGCCTTCAAAGGAGGATTTTCTTGACCACAAACTTCCAGCATGTAGAAGAATTCTTTGAATAATTCTTTTATTTCTATTAATTATTTTGTTTTTATTTTCTTTTTCGTTTTTGGTTTTTGGGTCACACCTGGCAGCACTGAGGGGTTATTCCTGGCCCCATGCTCAGAAATTGCTTCTGGCAGGCTCAGGGGACCATATGGGATGCCAGGATTCGAACCACTGTCCTTCTACATGGAAGGCAAACGCCTCACATCCATGCTATCTCTCTGGCCCCCTGTTTTTATTTTCAATCACAGCTTAGCCTGGACACTACTGAAATTCAAATTGTGGGGGAAGTAAAGTGTTTCAACACTTTAACCTAAGATCCCTCTTTTTGCCAGCTGTTACAAAATTTATCTTCCTGGGTTATTTACCAGAGAACCCCACTGCAATCACTCACTTGGTCTCCTCCCACTCCAGTCCTAAAGGAAAAAGGGCCAGCCTGGGTCAGAAGAGCTCCTGCTACTACTGCAACAAGGCAGAAAGTGCAGGAGACAAAGAATCCCCCAGCAAGAGTGGAGCCCTGGGGAGAAAGCCAGAGTGGTCACCCGCTCAAAACTGGACCCTCACTGTCACCTCTAAAGACCATGGTGCCTCTGATTCAGGGTGTAGGTTCTAAGTAATAGATGATAAAATCTGGACATCCTAATGTGCTCTTGAAACTTCAGAGTTATGACCACACACCACAGGACTGAGCTAAGGCAATACAAGTCTGTTTCAAATTCTCCGAATAGAGATGGAGAAATGGCTCGGCTTTGATTCCTGGCACCACATGGACCCCTGAGCATCAAGTGTGGCCCCAAAACAAAACAACAATAGCAAAATTTGTGCTAAAGAAGGGATGAAAGGAAGAAGAGATGGAGAGATCTTATGATGGTCACAGGCCAAAAAGGTATACACATTTCAGCTTTTCCTTCTCTAGCTGAATCGCCAGTATATGTCAGATGCAACCCAAATGAGAATCAGCCCCCATTTACACAGTGGTTTCTAATCCCCATATAGCTTCTGGCCTCTGTCTTTCTGTCTAGTTTGGATCCTAGAAAGAAGCCAGTATGAAGGTCTTTACCTTACTACTTGCTAAGCCAGCAAAGTGCAAGTGTTGGCTCTCCAGCCTATTTCTGCCTTCAGAATCTCTGAAGAATACAGAAGCAACACAGACATAAGTGTCTCTAACCTGGAAACAAAATGTCACACTTTTATAGACAAGCAGATAAAGCATGGGAAATGAAGAGAAGAAAATGGCCCAAAGACAAAGCATTCTGCTTCACTAACCTTTCCTAACACTAAGCCACAGTGTTAGAAGGATCATACAGAACATAAGAGCTTCAAATTTTTTTGTTTTTGTTTTATTTTGTTTGTTAATTATTTTTTTGTTTTAATTTTGTTTTGGTTTTGGGTCACACCCAGCAGCCAGGGGTTACTCCTGGCTCTCCGCTCAGAAATCGCTCCTGGCAGGCTCAAGGGACCATATGGGATGCCGGGATTCGAAGCACCATCCTTCTGCATGCCAGGCAAACGCCTACCTCCATGCTATTTCTCCGGCCCCCAAGAGCTTCAACTTTAATGTCTTCTCAAAGCAGACAAACTCCTGCCTTCAAAATTTGTATTCTTCGGGGACAAAGGATAGCATAGAGGTGAGGCGTTTGCCTCTCATTCAGAAGGTCAGTGGTTCAAATCCCGGTATCCCATATGGTCCCCTGAGCTTGCCAGGAGCGATTTCTGAGCATAAAGTCAGGAGTAACCCCTGAGTACTGCCGGGTGTGTCCCAAAAGCCAAAAATAAAATTTTTTTGTACTCTTCAGTCCCCCTACCCAGATATGTGGGCACAGAATATACCAATTGCCATAGAATTGCTATTTCCAGCCTGCTGAAAAAATCAACCCCTTACATTATGACTACCATAACAATTTGCTCAAGAAGCTGGATTATGGCTCTGAAGCAGAAAGAAGCACTGGAAGATATAGCAGGATAAGTTGACTGGGCCAGAGACATGTCAAAACATGTCTCTGAATGGTGGGTAGAGTGCCTGACCTGCTATACCATCTCTCCAAAGGAATGGGCGGGGGGGGGGGGCACACAGCAAGAAATGATTTCTAATAATTTTAATCACCAAAAAGTCTTCCTCTCATTTCTTGAATTTTTTTTTTTACAAATAATACATTGCTAAAATATTGGCAACCTACCTGCCCCATCTCTTTTTGTGCACTCCATTCATGATTTAAATTTGCATTGCAAACTATGAAAAAGGTAAGCTTCTGCAGAAAGCAATTTCCTGGGCCAGCAGCTCTTGGACGAATATTCCTTTTGCAATTACCATGCCTTCTGCATGCATATACTCACCTCCAACTCCCTGCAGCTCTTCTCCTTCCTTCTTTTCTACATCCCTTCTTCTCAAACAAGCCTATCTGACCACAGACCATGACAAAAACCACTCTTTATAAAAAATGCCCTAGCCAGAGAGTGGACAATAAGCTGGAGAAAGGGCCAAGGATCATAGGTGAACTTAATAGGGTACCTAAGGAGGCAGGGGAATTTACAAAACAAAAGAGCATCATTACTATACAAGAAAAGAAATCAAGCCTCTGTCCCCAAAGTTCACAGTGTGATACTTTGGAGTCCTTTTCAAGAACTTGTTAGGTGGGGCCAGAGAGATGGCATGAAGGTATGGCGTTTGCGTTGTATGCAGGACAGTGGTTCGAATCCCAGCATCCCATAAGGTTCCCCCATGCCTGCCAGGAGCAATTTCTGAGCACAGAGCCAGGAGTAACCTCTGAGCACTACCAAAAAAACAAAAACCAAAAAAGAATAAAAGTATCTACTCTCTATTATTATTATTGGTATTATTTTTGGTTTGTAGTCACACCCAAATGTGTTCAGGACTTATTCACAATTCTGTGCCAGGTATCACAGCTGGTTGTGCTTTAGGGACTATATGAGTTGCCAGGAATCAAATATAGATTAGCTATGTGTGAGGCAAGTGCTCTACCTGTTGAACCATCTCTCCTGTTCCTTTTTTGCTGTTTTTTTTTTTTTTTTTGAGGAGGGGTGCCCCCAATGGTGCTCAGATCATATGTGCTGGGATTCAAACACTGGCTTCCTGCATGCAAAGCATAGTTTCCAGCTATTAACCTATTCCTCCAGTTCTCTATTCCCGTCCTTTTTGGTAAGAAGAATAAGTAACAGTTCTTGAGATCCAAGTTCCTAATTCCTGTAAATGGAACTATGATACTAGTGAAACTCAAACTCAAATAGCCATAGGCAGAAGAATTCCTGTTCTTAGGTCTTAAATATAAGACAGGTAGAATCATATGTAACTGTTCTGAACTCAAAGGAAGGAAACATAACTGATACTCTTGCATTGCCACCTGGAGGTTCCAGGACCAAGACTCTGGTATACATAAGGTAAATAAGGTAAATGGTGGCATTTTTTTTTGGGAGAGGGGATTGGGTCACACCTGGCAGCACTCTGGGGTTACTCCCATGCTCTCTCTCTGGCCCGGGAATTTTTTATAATGGTTTGAATTATAATAGAAAACAAGAAACTCATTGTATTTCACTGAATGATTATTGCCATTTTTATTTTGGTTGTTGGGCTACACCCAGTGACACTCAGGGGTTACTCCTGGCTATGCGCTCAGAAATAGCTCCTGGCTTTGGGGACCAAAAGGGATGCCAAGGGATCGAACAGCGGTTTGTCTCAGGCTAGCATGCGCAAGGCAGACACCTTACAGCTTACGCCACTGCTCTGGCTCCAATTATTGCAAAATTTTTTTTTTTTTTGGTTTTTGGGCCACACCCGTTTGACGCTCAGGGGTTACTCCTGGCTATGCACTCAGAAATTGCCCCTGGCTTGGGGGGACCATATGGGATGCTGGGGGATCGAACCACAGTCCGTCCTATGCTAGCGCTTGCAAGGCAGACACCTTACCTCTAGCGCCACCTTCCCGGCCCCAATTATTGCAAATTTTAAGGAAAACATTTTAGCAAAAAAAAAAAAAAAAGCAATGTGTGACCATTATGTGAAAGCTTTTTTTTTTTTCACAATTGTGTATTACTTAAAAACAAGGTGTGATAATATGTAGTGAAATTCTAACTAAAATAGAATAATAAAATCTTTCCTCAAATAGTCTATGAGCCACAAAACTGCAGGAGAATGGGTGCTCTTTTTACCTCTGATATGATCTGCTGAGACACAAACATACATTATACTAATAGTTCTGCCACACTTTGTCATTGCTTTTTCACTCAGGCCCAGTACAAATTCCATGCCCAATTCTACTTATAACACAAGCTCCATTATCTCCATAATACAAAGGCAACAGTATTTCATAAAGATCCCCCTCTTTTTGGCTGATAGAGTGTTGTGCCTAACAGGTGGCAAAATCCTCTTAAATATATGAGTAGTATCATGACAAGGCCACTGGAACGGATTGGTGCCATAATTCAGACAGGGCTAGAAGTTTCCGCCCCACCATCAGGTTCCTCTTTAGCCTTGACAGATCAAACTGAAGCCGAAGTAGGTTACAGAGATCAGTTCAGTCTCTGAGCCAAAGGTCTTCACAGTGAGGGACCAAAGCTGCCCTAGCTGGGCCTCTGCCGGCCCGTGTCCCAGATTAATCACCAGCAAGCAGGGTTGGACACCAGCCTGCAATCTGAGCCCAGCAGCACCTGCACAGAGGTCATCCCAGCACCTCCCTCAGTCCCCTTGAGTCAAACTCCAGGGTCTGAGGGTATCCACCTGTTGATGAGGTTACCTAGAACATGAGGGCAAGACAAGAAGCCATCTTGACAGATGGCTTCAGTGTATTAGTGAAGGACTTCAAGAGAAAGAAGTCTGTCTCTGAGCAATAGAAAGGCCTCAATATCCTTCTCATCACTATCCAGAGGAAACATCTAACTCAGACCTGGAGAGAGTGAACTAAGTCCTTAGAAATTAATGAGATGCTTTGTGTGTGTTTGCTACAATTCTCATCACCTACAGATCAATAGGAGGCTCATGGAAAGGAGAGACACCAAGCAGAGGTATCTTTGAAATCATCCCCAAATACTACCAACTATACCTCTGTGAAAGGAAACTCATGCACTCTGAGGGTGCAGGGAAGCTTCCTCTGAATGCCAAAACCTCAGAGAATACTTTGCTTAAATAATCTCCTAAAATAGTAAGCTATCCAAACACATATACATTCAGAGCTAGAAACAAAATATGGTGATAACTGTATTGCCAGAAGGTATTTTTTAGGTCAAAGAACCTTATTACAATGTCTTCTCAGATGGGGGGCCAGAGCTACAGTAAAGCAGGTAAGGTACTTGCCTTGCATGCAAACAACCCAGATTTGATCCTTGGCATCTGTATGGTTTCCACGATCACTACCGGGAACAATGCCCGAGCACAAAGTACAAGTAATCGCTGATAGCCACTAAGTGTGACCCAAAAACAAACAAACAAACAAAAACCCAAAAACACAGACACATATTCTTCACATGTAGTAACACAGTTATATATATATAATTTATATAATACATTTAATATAGCATTATATTCTGTAGTCAATAATATATTCGACATTGTAATATAATTCTATATTACATATATATAATTTCTTCTCTGAGTAGGAGAAGGTATTCTCGAGTCTCAAAATAAGAAGTCAAAGAGAAAGGAGACAAGCATGATGATTTGTATCTTTTTGTTTTGTTTTGTTTTGTTTAGTTTTAGGATCACACCTGGCAGCGCTCAGGGGTTACTCCTGGCTCTCCGCTCAGAAATAGCTCCTGGTAGGCTCACTCAGGGAACCATATAGGATTCCAGGATTCGAACCACCGTCCTTCTGCATGCAAGGCAAACGCATTACCTCCATGCTATCTCTCCGGCCCCAATGGTTTGTATTTTACAAAAACCTATCCCAGCCCTACTTTGTGATCTGAGCAAAAACCATTAGGATGGATGTGCTCTTTCCTTCCCACCTGTGCCCACAGTCCCAGGGAAGGAAGGGTCGGAGTCACAGTGGAGTGTGTGACACTTGAAAAGGCAAAAAAAGGCACAGGTCAGATAGGAAGAGAATTAGCTCATCTCAGTGCTTTCTTTTAAGGAAAACCACCCATATCCTGACAGTTACACCTTGTACCTCTAAAGCTCCATCTCTAAGAATTCCTTTTGAACTCCAGCTGCAGCCCAACTTAGGACAGAGCAGTAGCTACAATTACACACTTGCTTGGAAGTTGAGGGGTGGGGGGTTTGGGGGGTGGAAGGCTGCTGCTGCATGTGACAGGCCATGAAAGGTCCCTGCCTATAAAACAGACTGGAAAACAAACCCTTAATTTAAATGTTAATGAAAGTGCTGTGGAGACATCAGAGGCTTCCCGGCTGCTCAGAGAGCAGCTACACCAGTCACAGAATTTATGGCTCCCCTTCACCCTCCCTCTCTGCCTCATCACTCCCTGAAGTTTAAAGAGTAGGGGGGAAAGCCCACCTAATTTTAACATTAACTTCATGCTTCCACCTTGGGATGTGATTGCTAAATTATCTGTCGGCAGAACAGTGATCAAAGGTGGAAAAACACAGGCACACTGCACACACAATCTAGAAAAGTCAGTGCAGCAAAAGCAAGACAATTACCTTCTCTCTTCCTGATGAGGGAAGACAAGAAATAGTGGTGCGGATGGGGCCAGGAATTTGGAGTGAAGGCAGGCAGTGGAAGAGAAAGACTGGTCCTTCTAAAGTAGTCTGCCCCCCAATCTGAGAAGGGAGCATAACAATTCACCAATTTCACCTGTCTGTTTTGCCATCAAAATTGAATCTAGTTCCTTGCTGCTTACCCTGCATACTGTGAGACAGTATCAAGACAGAAAGCAAGACAAGGTGTGGAAAGAGAACAAAGTCAGAAGGAGAAAGAGAGAATTATAGATATATGGACTCTACCAGTCTTGAACCTTCTGCAGCGGCCTATGTTTTCTGTTACTAGGGTTTTATTTAAGCCAGCTCTCACAGACTGAGCCAGCCTTGCTGGTGAGGGAAGGAATGGCTCCCCTAAATAGGTTCTAGTCCAGAAAGAGCTGGTTGCATTGCTGGTCTCAGGCCAGAAGCTCAGCATATGAGTCTCTTGTGCCCATCCTGTCCTGGATAGTGGCAGAGATCCAGGGTCTTGAGGAAGTTAAACCCACCCATGTGGCATTTCATCCTTGCTTCTGATGGGTATACCCACCAGGGAGGCTTGGCTTAGCACAGGCATTTATCTGTAATTCAGCAGGCCCAAACTCCATATCAACTGTATCCTCATACTGATCTCTTTGCAATTTTAGGTCATTTCAGGCCAGAGTAGTGGGGCCATGTAGCACTACCTAGAGGTTCCTTCTTGCTCCAGGCATCAAGCCATCCATCCCAGCCATGCCAGCCCCTGGCCTCTGCATGGTGTCTTTGTGCCTCTGACTCTCTCTCCCATAGGCATCTAATGCAGGGCACTTCCTCTTATGTGCTCTACAGCTTGTTAGGGGGAAACCAAGCTACTCCCTATACAATACACACACACACACACACACACACACACACACACACACACACACACACCACGCTATTCCCTATACCACACACACACATCCCAAGCTATTCCCTATACCACACACACACACACACACACACACACACACACACACACACACACACACGAAAAGGCTTTTCTCGAGTAGGTAAACTGACCTTCGATCTTCAAATCAGCCCTGGGCCAAAGCATTAGAACATTGGTTAATATAAAGTATGAGAAAGCCATATGTCAACAACCTTCATACAGGTTATCAAATTTATGTACATGGCTCATCTCCCCAAACCAATCAGAAATAAAAACAAAAAAGGTACAACCCTAACTTCTGATATTCCTTCCCCTAAGAATTGTGAAGTGCAGTTGCAAAGGACTGCTAAACTACTGGGAACCAAAAGAATTCACACCAAACATTGGCTGCTTCTATTCCCAATTTTTCAAACCTCTCTGTCAGAGAAAACCCCCGATGCAATTACTTCTATCCAAAGAAAGGTGCATTTCAACAGGCTGGTGATTATACATCTGCCACACACAGCACACAGTAAACTCTGTAGCCACTAGGAATAAATACTCTTCTCTCCCCCAGAAGTTCACCCCTTACCAAACAGTGCACAGTGATTGCTTCCCTTCCAGACTCTCCCTCACCTCTGGGAGAAATGAAGCAAGAAGGGGCAACTCCTCCATCAAACCCCCCCCCCAGAGACTCCAACTCACTTTACAAATTTGAATCAGTATATTTCATACAGACTTGGACTAGTCCCCCAAAAAAACAAACAGGCCACCACTGTGAGCAAAGTTACACAAAATTACACTGTATATTTAATAAGACAGCTAAGTCAAGTTTCTACACCTATACCACTCATATATTTCCCTAATGACAGAAACAAGAGAGAGGGATTAAAACCCAAGTGTCCTGGGAAGTCTCCCTGACCACACTGACTCATGGTAGCAGTGTGTTCAGAGAGGGGGAGGATTCTGCTGAACACCTTCTTGGAAGGTGATCAACATGGACTGGCGCCAGCTTTCACAGCTGCCTGAGAAAGCCTATGCCTCCTTTATACATAGCCTTCCTTTTCCTTACATCTCAGCTTGGTCCCTAGAAAAAATGTCCCTGGCCAGAGCAATAGTACAGTAGATAGGGACTTGCCTTGTACATGTTGATCAAGGTTTGATTCCAGCACCAACAGATCCATGAGGACCACTAAAAGTGGTCCCTGAGTGCAAAGCCAGGATTAAGCTTTCAGCACCATAAGTGTGGCTCAAAAAACAAACAAATAAACAAAAACAAAAAAAAGAATATCCCTAGTCTCCACAGAACTTTTCAAAGACCACCCTTACTGACCATGATACTGGATGGAAGCACAGAAATGACCCAATGCCTGTAGCCCTCCCTCTGCACTATAATATATAACAATAGGCTAGACTTAGGCATCATATATAACATAGGCTATTCCAAATGGGCCCTTTATTGATCTTTCCTGAGCCTCAATCTCTCACTCTACTGGAGGAGAATGGTAGCCCAATTTATACTCAACCTAATTTCAAGCATTTGGTTGGCAATCATTATAGCTATGCATCCATTTATCTCCACTGTTGAATAAGATGCTTGGGGCATCTACATATAAGAAATTCAGTATCACTTCTCAGTCTTTTTACTAAGATCAAGTGTAGTATCTGTTCTTATCAGTTTAATATTTGATACGTCCTCTATCTGAGGACAATATATTAAATCAGTGACAAAGTGTGGACAGAATAATCGTTTACAAATGTGTGAGAGAAAAAAGGAAACTCAGTAAAGACACAGGAGTTAAGGGGGTAAAGAAAACCAGAAAGGAAGAGATGAAAACAGAGAGAATAAAATTGAGTATTTACTCTATATTTTTGGGGGGTTTGGGGAGGCACATCCAGTGAAGCTCAGGGGTTACTCCTGGCTATGCTCTCAGAAATTATATCTGGCTTGGGGAACCATATGGGATGCCAAGGATAGAACCGCAGTCCATCCTGGGTCAGCTGTGCACAAGGTAAATACCCTACCACTGCACGACCACTTTGGCCCCTACTCTATAATTTTTTAAATGTCATTCCTGGGGACAAAGAGATAGTACAGAAGGTAGAGGTAGAGAACTTGTTTTGCATATAGCAGACTCCAATTCTATTCCTATCACTCCTTACAGCCCCTCAAGCACCTTCAAGAATGATTCCTGGGCCCGGAGAGATAGCACAGCGGCGTTTGCCTTGCAAGCAGCCGATCCAGGACCAAAGGTGGTTGGTTCGAATTCCGGTGTCCCATATGGTCCCCCGTGCCTGCCAGGAGCTATTTCTGAGCAGACAGCCAGGAGTAACCCCTGAGCACTGCCGGGTGTGGCCCAAAAACCAAAAAAAAAAAAAAAAAAAAAAAGAATGATTCCTGAACACAGGCAGAAGCCCTGAGCACCACTGGGTATGGCCCAAAAACCAAAAAGCTAAAATGTCATTCTTCTCCATTTTTGTTGTTGTTGTCAATAACCTAGGGTCTCACATGCATGGTCATGGGGGCACATACCAGGGTGTAGTGCAAACCACTGATCACATACTTGATTGTGACAACCTGGGTCCTAAATGGCAAAGCAACCAGGATTCTCTCAGCTGAAACTCATGACCTCATGGAGGTTTGCCACTGAACTCCCTGGACCACTCCTTTAAATGTTCTTCTTTTCCTCAATCAATCACTTATCAACTTTATTCAAATGGACTTTTATGCCTATAAAAGGTATTATGCACTTAAAAATGACTTTTTGAATTGAGAAGCTGGCTCAAAAGACTAGAACACATGCTTTGCATGCTGGAGCTCTTTTCAATTTCCAATTAAGACATTTATATTTCAGCACCATCATCACATATATGCATTATATCCTAGACATGCCTCCAACATCTCACTCCTGGTCCATGTCAGTCCATCCTCCTATTAGAGATCAAATAGCTAGGCCTCTTTTACAGAAGGAGAGCTGCATCTAAAGCCCATAAATCTTAAAAACAAAATATGGGTGTCAGGGAAAGAGATTATGCTGAAGGAAAGGTTTTTGCTTGACACCTTCCTGTGGAGTCTATAGGTTTTCCTTTTGTGTTCTGAGTACCTAAACATGACTCTAATCACATAATTGTTATTTGAAATCATCTTCCAGGACTGCTTAGAATCAAAAACTCAAGGTCACGGGAGGAAAAATGGTGATATGTGGCTACAGGACAGAAACCTGCATTCTCTCAATCATGAATACTTCAGATGAAGGCGAGGGCTAACAGTTTAATGCGTCAAACTATAAGGGTCTAAATGTAAACACAAAAAATATGACAGAAAAGTCCCAACATCAATGTAAAATGTGCCGCTATGTAGAAAACATTGGAAAAGAGATAGGGTAGTCTACTACCTGTCTAGGTTTCTTCTCTCTATATGAGGGAGTGGGAAATTGTCAGTAAACCAGGAGTGCCAGCCCTAAAACCTAGCTTGCAAGGACCATTGATGGCTCATGTCTGAACATGGCTTAATTAACATATAGTACCATTGTCAATTTATTAAACTGTTGGGGGGTCACCAAATTTTTTTTTTTTTTTTTTTTTTTATTTTGGGCCGCTTTCTTTTTTTTTTTTTTTTTGGTTTTTGGGCCACACCCAGTAACGCTCAGGGGTTACTCCTGGCTATGTGCTCAGAAGTTGCTCCTGGCTTGGGGGACCATATGGGACACCGGGGGATCGAACCGCGGTCCGTCCAAGGTTAGCGAAGGCAAGGCAGGCACCTTACCTTTAGCGCCACCGCCCGGCCCCAAATTTTTTAATATCTCAATATTATATAGTGGTGTCAGCCCAGTAGAATACAGGAAATCTTTTTTTTTTTTTTGGTTTTTGGGCCACACTCGGCGGTGCTCAGGGGTTGCTCCTGGCTGTCTGCTCAGAAATAACTCCTGGCAGGCACGGGGGACCATATGGGACACCGGGATTCGAACCAACCACCTTTGGTCCCGGATCGGCTGCTTGCAAGGCAAACGCCACTGTGCTATCTCTCGGGGCCCAAATACAGGAAATCTTATGAGAAAGTTACATGAAATCTACCAACCTCAGTGAGCCTAAACAGTAATGTTGAAGACTCAACTAGTACCAACCACAGCCCAGTGTATCCTTAGACAATGACTTTAAGTAACACCATGGTGAGATATAACAATTATTTCAAATTGATTCTTGTTGATCTAAGTTTTGATAATTACATTTGCCTTTGTGTTGTAATAAGCAATATGAAATAAATTTGTTTGTGCCTGGATGGAGGCTGGCTATGGTGATAGATGGGAGATTGGGCACACTGGTGAAGGGAAGGTCCTACTGGTGGTGAAATTGGTATCTAGACATTTAGTATCTTATACAACTTTATTATGAACAACTTGGTAAATGATGAAGTAATAATAAAAAAATTAAATATGTGAAAATGCCGATAAAAAATTGGATCTTGGGCCCGGAGAAATAGCACAGTGGCGTTTGCCTTGCAAGCAACTGATCCAGGACCAAAGGTGGTTGGTTCGAATCCCGGTGTCCCATATGGTCCCCCGTGCCTGCCAGGAGCTATTTCTGAGCAGACAGCCAGGTGTAACCCCTGAGCAACGCCGGGTGTGGCCCAAAAACCAAAAAAAAAAAATTGGATCTTACATAAAAAAAATTTTAGGGTGCTACACCCAGCTGTGCTCAGGCCTTACCGCTGGTTCTGTGCTCAGGAATCACTCCTGGCAAAGTTTAGAGGACCCCTCCCAAAAATATGTATATTTCTCTTCAAAATAATATAATAATGTCTATAAAAAAACAGTATTCACTTTTGGGAGGAGAGAGTCGGGGGCCACACACTGCTGTGCTGCCCAGGATTGAACCTAGGTTTGCTTAATGCAATAGCCCAAGCCCAAAACCAGGAGTAACTCCCAAGTACTGCTGGTTGTGCCCATCAAACTCCATTTCCAGAAAAAGAAAGCAAAAGGGCTAGTAATAATAGTATCATATACTATAGTCTTTGAGTATGAGAGAGAATCCCAAAAGTAAACTTTTTTTTTTGTTTGTTTTTTCGGGCCACACCCATTAGATGCTCAGGGGTTACTCCTGGCTACGCGCTCAGAAATTGCCCCTGGCTTGGGGGGGACCATATGGGACACCGGGGGATTGAACCGTGGTCCTTTCCTTGGCTAGCGCTTGCAAGGCAGACACCTTACCTCTAGCACCACCTCGCCAGCCCTGTAAACTATTATTTTTAAAGAGTTCAAGACCTCATCTACAGAGTTAAGAAAAAAAGTCATGTAATTGTGTGTCAAGAGAGCCATAATCAGTCAAAAGAGAGCAGAACAGTCATCCCAGGACCATGAAAACTCACAAGAGAACAAGAAGACTGAAGGTGAATGTAAAAAAGAAACCTTAAGGGGCTGGAGCGGTGGCACAGGTGGTAGGGTGTTTGCCTTGCACGTGCTAACCTAGGACAGACCACAGTTTGATCCCCTAGCATCCCATATGGTCCCCCAAGCCCAGGGCAATTTCTGAGCAAACAGCCAGGAGTAACCCCTGAGCATCACTGGGAGTGGCCCAAAAAAGGCAAAGCAAAAAAAAAAAAAAAAAAAAAAAAGAAAAAAAGAAACCTTAAGTCTCAGGTCTTCAGTGGGCCAGAGAGATAGAACATCGGGTAAGGCATTTGCCTTGCACAAAGCTGACTCTCCATCAATCATTGGTACCACATATGGTCCCCATAGGCCCCAGAAGGAGTGATCTCTGGGTGCAGAGCCAAGAGTAATCCCTGAACACCACCTAGTGTGGCAAAATAATAATAATAATAATAATAATAATAAGTAAAATAAAACACCAAGTTCTTCTTCATAGCCAGACTATAGATTATGGCCCAAAACACCCAACTCAGTTTACTATGATCTGAAATGGTTCTTGACAACAAGGGCAGCCTCTGTTGTTTTTTTTTATTGGCATAATCTTCAGTTGTGGCTCATCCTCCATCCCTCCATCAGTCAACCCCATCAAGGGCTGATTTGCAACAGTGGCTGTGCTCTGTTCTAAACAGGGGTAGCCCATATATTCCAGAAGGCAAGGCTGAAATAGAGGGTAGGCAGGGAAAGTGGGTGGAGAGAGCCTGTCTGTTTCTTTGGTCCAAATCTAAGTACAGGAAACACATGCACCATTTCTAATTCTGAAAAGGTTTCCTCTACAACTGACACCACCGGGCCGGGCGGTGGCGCTGGAGGTAAGGTGCCTGCCTTGCTGCGCTAGCCTAGGACGGACCGCGGTTCGATCCCCCGGCGTCCCATATGGTCCCCCAAGAAGCCAGGAGCAACTTCTGAGCGCATAGCCAGGAGTAACCCCTGAGCGTCACAGGGTGTGGCCCAAAAAACCAAAAAAAAAAAAAAAAAAAAAAAAAAAAACTGACACCACCACATTCCTCCTGAGCTTCCTGGTCAACAGCAGTACACAGGACCAAGACAAAAATCACCAGCACACCTGTCCCCTCCCACAGACAATCTCACCTTCCTTCTATCCCAACAAAAGTCCAGCTCACAGACCTCCAAGCCTGGGGATCTAAGTGGCTTTCAAGGGTCAGCATTAGAAAGACTGGAAAGAGGGGACAAAGCCTGATGGCTCCATTTTCCATCCTCTGCTCCCACACACTTAGGCCTCTCGACTCCCTGCTGGTCTTTCCTTCACTCTTTCCTAGGATTGCTAGAATGATTTGTTCTAAACAGCGACAGGTTTATAGGTTAGCCGACACCTCCGCTCCATGGAATTTTAATTAACTTCTCCCATCGTCAATATGCTAAGGAATGGGGTCTCCATTCTCTGAGGTCAGCAATGTGTTTCAGGTCCTGCTATATCAGCCGTCAAATTGAAGAATTAATGACGTGGCTAATCGGCTCTAATTCTTCAGGAAGAAAAAAATTTGAAAGAGTGCTGTGGAAGGAGCAGGAGGAGGGGTACAGGTTTTGTGGGATGAGGAGGAGGAGGCTGAAGGGGGCTGAGCAAAGGGGAGATCAACTCCCTCATAAAACAAGTGACTGACTTAAAGCCAGTGTTGGCAAATGGCAGCCCTTCAGCTTTCTCGACAGTTATCTGGGCGGAGAGTAGGGAGGAAAGGAAGTGGGGAAAGACCCTCGGTAAATACTGAGGCATGGCAGGTGCAAAGAGGGAATCTGTGCTCTCTGCTGAAGAGGCTGTGCCTAATCTCAAGGGAACCGAGAGCAGAAGTCAGACAAAGCTCTCTCCGTCAGAGGGAAAACTACAAAACTAGCAGTCAAGCCAAAGCTAGAGTCTAAAGCCACATTAAATCTTCGGCACTTCGAATACATTGAAAGTCACCGAATCTATTCTACCTAAGTGTTTTAAGATGAGGGTGAAATTGGACATAGGCCCCTATAACTGTTATGAAGACTCAACTCTATCAGGTATGCTCTAAACTTGCAGAGGTCTCAAACTTGCGCCCTGCGGGCCGTTTGCGGCCCTCTGTACAACATTTTGTGGCCCTGCCCTTGAGAAATCTTTTGTTTTGTTTTGCTTTAGTTGTTTGGGTCACACCCCCCAATGTTCAAGGCTTACTACTGACTTTGCACTTATCACCCCGACTTTGCCTCCTGCGGCCCCCAGACAAATTGAGTTTGAGACCCCTGCAAAGGATGCTTCCCAAGAGGAACAAAGCCCAGATTTGAGTTGTGAGTGGAAGCTGGTTAGATCACTGCCAGGAGTGCTGAGAGGCTTCTGCTATGCAAGGAACCCTAGAAGCATCTGCTCCAGAAGGGACACTTATACCAACTGGACTCATTTATGTTTCAACATAATCTTTTTTGTTTTTGTTTTTGGGCCACACTTGGCAACACTCAGGTATTACTCCTGGCTCTGAACTCAGAAATCACTCCTGGCTCAGGGGACCATACGGGATGCCAGATATCAAACTTAGTCTGTCATGGGTCAGCCACATGCAAGGCAAATGTCCTATCATTGTGTTACCACTCCAGTCCCCTTTCACATTTCTGTAGTTAGATATTTAACCATAGGAAGATATCTCAGACCCACATATAAATGAAGTGAGCTACAGTCTCTATGGAGAATTAGAAAATCTTCAGGGGGTCACTAAGAGTAACCTACAATATAGAAGTAGATTTTCTAACTCATCTGACCTCATAAAATAAAAGTCTCCTTGTACCGAATCAAATCATATTCATAAAACCTGAGCAACCCTTACCTGAGCAGTGGGCTGATAGCAATGGACCAAACTCGATCTTCAGTCTGAATGGTGTGTAAACACTGACCCAGCCGGCCTGAGGCCAAAGGCCATACCTGGAAGTAAGAGAGGAAATGCTCTAGTTGAGATTGCCTGTGATAGAGATGAGAGGGTGGGAAGAAGACATGGCAAGTGGGGCTATCGTGCCCACTGTGTAGAAAAAGAATCCTTTCCATCCTATAGAGTTGCAGCTAACACCCAATCCTAACCAGCCTCTTCCACTTCCACCTGATAGCCATTTCTTCAACTTTATATTAGGGAACAAGAAGTTTCACATTCCGGGGCTGGAGAGATAGCATGGAGGTAAGGCATTTGCCTTGTGGTCCCCTGAGCCTGCCAGGAGCGATTTCTGAGCAGAGCCATGAGTAATCCCTGCGTGCTGCCTGTGTGACCCAAAAAAAAAAAAAAAAAAAAAAAAAAAGTTTCACATTCTGTTTGTTTGTTTGGTTTTTGGGTCACACCCAGTAGCGCTCAAGGGCTACTCCTGGCTCTATGCTCAGAAATCACCCCAGGCAGGCTCAGAGGGACCATATGGGATGCTGGGATTTGAACCACCATCTTTCTGCATGCAAGGCAAACGCCTTACTGCTGTGCTATCTCTCTGGCCCAAGTTTCACATTCTGAAGATGACATCACATTCTCAGTAACTTCTACCATCATTGTGGATGATCCTTTTTTTTTTTTTCTCTCACCAAGATTTTACTTTGGGAAGGTAAGGAAATGAAGAAGATCAAGGAACAGTACAAGGAGACAGAGAGCAAATTAGATCAGAATAAGAGAAAAGACTAGTAAGAAAGATACAAAGGAAGGAGAGCATGGAAGAAGAGAGATTTAAGGTAAGAAGGTAGGGTGTTATTATTTGTTTGTTGATAATGCCCAGGATTCAATGCTATTCATGTCAGCAGGGAATTTAGCACCTAGTGTCACCAAAAGTAGCAGAAAAGCTTAACTCTTTTAAGCTTCCATATCTCCTACAGGTTAAAAATATTGCTTGGAGCAGACTATCTGGTCCCTATCAGTCAGGAATGTACATTAGCAGCCACTCTGGGCTTAACTCTAATCAACACTCACAGAGACCTCTCAGCAGTTAGTGCATTTAGAAATCTCCCATTAGGCACAAGGCCCCCTCACCTTACTCTAGCCCAGATGACACAGGGAAATAAGCCTCTAACTAAACAGAAAGAAAACCTCAAATATACAGAGCTGTCCACAGACAGTAGCCACAAAGAAATCTTGAGGAAGCCAGAGGGATCGATGACCTCTCAAGGTCCCTACAGTGCTATAAGGGGAACACACACACCATGATCAGGACCTTACATGGAAGAACTGTAACATTCCAAGACTTTAAGGGGTAGATGATAGAAAGAGGGTGAACCTGCCTTCTTAGGACCACGTGGTATCTCGTCCCCTATAAAAGGAGAAAGTGCTTTAGAGTTTGTGTGGGAAGGAGGAGGGTGTGAGTTACTTTTCCCAATATAAGGAAAAGAAGATCCTGATTGAAGAGGGATTAAAAAAAAAAACCTACTAGTACCACTTTTCTCTGACTTACTCTTTCAGATAGTCAGGTCATCTTAGTAATAACTAGATGAACTTCTGAAGTTCTCTTTTAGTTATCCCCAATTTGGAAAAAAGGTTTTGTCCATTTTCCTAATGCAAAATCCCCAGAATTCAGGTTCTTGTTTGAGATATGTAGAGACATTAGAACCATCATAAGTTGAAGGGAATTCACAGCATCATCCCTTGAACAAGCCCCCTCCCTCCCTGTCCCCATCACTTCACTGAACAAGGGTGGATCCTAAATTGTGCAAGCTACCAAACACAGCTCCTGATTCTCAGAAGTGGTTCAAGAAGCAATTCTAAGCATAATCTTAGAGAAGTGGCTATCCTTGCCAGTCCCAGCAGGACTCCATCCACCAGAAACAAGTATATGCTGACCACATCTTCACCCTCGTGATCAAATCTAAAAAATTTGGAGAAAACATAATTTAATAGGGAGTGAACATTTATACAACCCTTTTATAAAACAGATTGATAATATGTATCAAGACCCTTAAAATGACTAAAAGCATTAAATTCAGTAATATTATTGCTGAGAGTCTATACTAAGAAAATAATCCTTAAACAAAAATAAATCTATGGGGCTGGAGTGATAGCACAGCAGTAGGGATTTTGCCCTGCACACAGCCAACCAGGGATGGACCTGGGTTCGAATCCTGGAATCCCACATAGTCCCATGAGCTTGCCAGGAGGAAGCGATTTTTGAATGCAGAGCCAGGAGTAACCCCTGAGCACTGTGGAGTGTGCCCCCCTCAAGAAAACAACCCTAAATAATATAAATAATTTCTTAAGATTTCAACTGTAAAAAAAAAAAATGCAAGGGCTCTATAATCAGATTAATCTGAATTTGAGTCCAAGTTGTTATTTAGCTTTGATCTTCAGGATGTACCAGAGTTGCTTGGCCTCAGTTTCCTCATATACAAAAAGGGAAATAATACCTACCTTTCGGATTGCAGAGCATAAGAATAAATATATGTATAAAGTACCTACACTCTAGCACAATATTCATCACAGAGTGCATAATCAGTCTAGTGTTCTACCAGTAAAGGAAAAAACTTGAGGTAAACATCCACAAATAGGACAAATGAAAACTAATTTATGGTAGGTCCACTGTGAAGTCATTAAAGATAACAAATTTAATAATAATGGAAAAACATGCAAAATATGGTAGTTAGTAGTAAATATTGGCATCTAAAATATATTATATTTACTTTGTGGGAAGAAAATTATCTTAAAGGATGAAATTGGCACAAAGCCTGGCTAAATTCTACATTGCTACAAAATAAACAAGTAAAACTACATACAAAAATAATTAAAATAAGACAACCAACAAATTCAAGTGTTTGCTCCTTTATAAAGTCACTCTATACAAGTTGTATATGTTCTCTCCACTCTAAAGTTTCCAGCCCTTTCCCCAGAACCTTCTACGTCAGTGTTCTAGCCACACTGAAGTCAGTGCACATGTGTCTCATCTCCCCTTAAGGAAGAGGCAGAATCTTCCTCACATTGAAGAAATCCTGTTCCTTATGCACTAAATTTCACGTACTAGAGCACCTGTAAGAATTAATGAAAGAATAGGGAAAGATGGAGGAAAAGAAGGAATGTCCAGTCCCAGCCCAGGCTCACCAAGAATATAAGCTGCCATCTTATCATATCTCAGAATAAAGCCAGCCTCACTAGAGCCCAGCAAGACATTCCAAGCTAATTCACAGTAAGTTCGAAACTGGAGCTGGGGAAGGGAAAGGAGGACTCCTGGGCATCCATAGCTCGGAATTCTTGCAGAGAAAAGTTTCAGCTCCTTTCACCACAATGGAATAAATCTCCTTCCTCAAAAGCACATATTTGGGCAACTCTCAGAAAGCAAACTATGGCAAATAAGACTGAGTTCTTAAATCGATTCATGTATAAAAGCATGAAGAATTGCACATGCCACTGAAAAAAATGGAGTCATCTAGAAAAAAATGAACAACAGATCATATAGAAATGAACCAGAAAGATTAATTCAGCTAAAAAGCAAAGACAACATCAGAAATAAAGGTAACTAACAATCAGCATCTAGAAATACAGAAAAATTAGCTGGTCCTTGGGGTGCCCCAAACAACAAATTACCTTATAGAGTAAATCTAGAGAAGAAAATTCTGTCACTAATCTAAAAGACCCCCTCAAAAGGAAAATAATGTACTATGGTAGTAATCTATAGAATGATTAATAACTACTTTGTATAAGAGACAAAGTTCAAGGGTTAAGATGCTTGTTTTGTATGTGGTCAGTGCCAGTTTGATCTCTGATACCATTAGATGCCCTGGACACCACCAGGAGTGATCAGAATTGGGAATTGGCTCCAGGAACTGCCAAACCCTACCCCCACACAAAAAATGGACCTAATTTTTTTTAAATATCCATCACTAAATAGAACTGAGCAGTACACTGAACATGAAACTAAATGTTGTGCATCCTGTGAAGCCTGGTTCAAATCCCTGACACCACATAGAGTGCCCCAGATACAAATAGGAGTCATTTCTGAGCACAGAGCCAGGAATACACCCCCCCCCCAAAAGGACAGAGTAGTATGGTCCTGGAAACAAAAACAAAACATGAAGCTAATTTCAAAATCTCAAATAAAATCACCAACCTTCTCCCACCATAGCACCTCTGAATTGCTACAATGGTCAGAAAGTTATCTTATAGTGCTCTGATGTCAGACCACAGAGTGGGATAAAAGAAAAAGAAGGGGGCTGGAGAGATAGCATGGAGGTAAGATGTTTGCCTTGTATGTAGAAGGATGTTGGCTCAAATCCTGGCATCCCATATGATCCCCCGTGCCTGCCAGAGTTGATTTCTGAGCATAGAGCCAGGAGTAACCCCTGAACACTGCCGGGTATGATCCAGAAACAAAAAAGAAGAAAGAAAAGAAAAGAAAGAAAGAAAAGGAAAAGAAAAGAAAGAAAAGAAAAGAAAAGAAAAGAAAGAAGAGAAGAGAAGAGGAAGAGAAGAGAAGAGAAGAGAAGAGAAGAGAAGAGAAGAGAAGAGAAAGAGAGAGAAGAGAAGAGAAGAGAAGAGAAGAGAAGAGAAGAGAAGAGAAGAGAAAGAAGAGACGAGAAGAGAAGAGAAAAGAAAAGAAAAAGAAAAAGAAGGAAGGAGGAAGGAAGGAAGGAGAAGGAAGGAAGGAAAGGAGAAGAAAGAAAGAAAGAAAGAAAGAAAGAAAGAAAGAAAGAAAGAAAGAAAGAAAGAAAGAAAGAAAGAAAGAAAGAAAGAAAGAAAGAAAGAAAGAAAGAAAGAAAGAAAAAAGAGGAAAAGAAAGAAGAAGGAAAGGAAGGAAGGAAGGAAGGAAGGAAGGAAGGAAGGAAGGAAGGAAGTAAGGAAGGAAGGAAGGAAGGAAGGAAGGAAGGAAGGAAGGAAGGAAGGAAGGAAGGAAGGAAGGAAGGAAGGAAGGAAGTCAAGGCAAGCTTGAGGCCCTGACAAGAAGATGCCAAAATGGGAACATGTAGATCACACATGCTACCAAAATTTTCATGCAAAATGATCTCTGAGCTATAAAGCAAGTTAAGATCAATCTCTCTATTAGTAATGGTACATGGCCAAGGACCAGAGAGATAGTACAGGACACAGACAAGGTGCTTGCCTTGCTTATGCTGATCCCAATTTGATCCTTGAGTATCAGGAATGGCCCAAGGGTGGGGACAGACAGCAACCAATTACAAAGCTAAAGTAGGCAAGTGGTAGAGGAATTGAGAATATGACTGGAATTTAAGTTTCTACATTTAAGATTTTTTTAATTTAAATAAAATTTAAAATTTTTTTATTTTTCTCAAGCTCCTTCAGTTTATGTCTCTCTGAAAGAACACAGAGTATAAGGAAGAAAATAGCACAGGGACAAAAAGGTCCATAAATAGAAAGGAACATATTTATTCCCTCCTTTTAATAAATTAGCAACATTTCTGCATAAAGGAGTAATTGCTAGAAAGTACAGGTTGTCAGTAAAGCTAGTGAGAAAGAAATTCATTTTCCCTCTCCTGAGTTCCCTCCCCATGTGTCTTGAGGACCATTTACTGACATAAACAAGCATTTTGCTCTTATTATCACTATAAAATCTCTAGATGCTGAGAAGTAGATACACAGATACATCAGGCTTTCGGTACCATCGACTAAATTGTCAGCAAAGTTGCCAAAGCAGACCCAACAAACCAAGCATGTGGGAATCTAACTAAGACTATTGACATAGGGCTGTATCAAGAAAAAGAGATTCTTTTCCATCTCATGGGTGATGGGAAAAGGGCAGCTGTTTGACCCAAAAATGGATGAGTAAAGTCCATAAAACAGGAGTTCTGCAACTTATCAGACTTATTTTAGTATGCTTTGGCAGATGTCTGATTGTAGACCAGACAATCTGGTCATGAACGCAACAATCAACACCCTTCTCTCATCATCGTTCTATTGCTTACTGACCACATCACTCTCCCAAGAAGCAGTAAAAACATATTTTAATTATCAGCTTCATTGCTTATAAACAGTGGTGAAAAATTAACCTCCCTAAAAGAGAGCAAGCAAAAAGAGAGAGATTTTAAAATAAAATATTGGGGTTAGAACTCAAACCACAACTTGAGAAAACTCAGTTCATGGAGGAAAAGCTGGCTAGGCCCTCTATTTCTGAGTTCACGCCACATTTCAAGTGAGTGGCATATTTCCCAGCCACTGTCCACTCACTTCCCAGTCCAGCTGGCAGAGAGACACAGCCTGGCATGGCAAGCTGCATGCCAGAAGCACATAAGTGAGTCCTTTATTGTGTTGTATCCTTCTCTGCTCCCACCCAATGCTTTTGCAGCCAATCCTAAGATTTGAAGCTCTAACCACCCTCTCCCTACCCACTCCGTATAGACAGGAGGGAATAACAGTATGGAAGGGAAGAACACCTCACCTTAGCTGTCCTGTCCCTGGAGCCACTCACAATGATGCCCCCTTTGCAATCCACACAGTTCACCTCTTGTTCATGAGCCGAGTACTTGACAGTGAAGGTGCTATGAATCTTATGAATGCCAATCTTCCCATCTCTAGGAGAAACAAGGAGCCCACCCCAACAGCCAATTATTCACTCTGTAGGAAAAGGAAAAGTCTACAGAAATAGCCCCAGTCTCCAATGATGTTCAAATTTGCATCAGGTAATATAGGCTGAGTAATACAGTAATCGGGTCATACAATTTCTGGGTAACCTAAATACCTTTAGTTCATCAAGTCAGTTAGGGTGAACTGTGAGATAAAGCAAATTTCCCCAGAAGTTTCAAAACCTGCTTCACATTACATTAAAAACTTCCTCTTTTACACCCTCTAGCTAGCCCTCCACATTTACTATTGCCAGATTTATTATCTTATTGTTTAATTTTTGTTTTCTTGGGGCCACACCAGCTGCGCGCAGGGTTTATTCCTGGCTCTGCACTCAGAAATCACTCCTGGAAGGCTTGAGGGACCATAAGGAGCCTGGGGATCAAACCTGGGTCAGCCGTGTGCAAAGCAAACATCCCACCTGCTATGTTATTGCTCCAGCTCCCAAATCTCTCTTTCAGATAAAGGAGAAAAAAAAATCACTGCTCTTTCTGGAATCCTTTCTCACTTCTTTATAGTCAGAGGCAGGCAGAGGGTCCCTCAAGAATGCTAAAGAAGGGGCTAGAAAGAGTCCAATGGGTAAAGTACTTCTGTTGCATGCATCTGACCCAGGATTGATTCCTGGCACCCCACATGAGATGTGATCACTCATATGGGATGTAATTCCTGAGTGAAGAATCAAGGGTAACTTCTAAGCACTGCCAGATATGGCCCCCTCAAAAAAATTAAGGAAGCAGGAACTAGCGAGATAGCACCGGTTAGAGGTTAGGCAATTGCCTTGCACATGACTGATCTGAGTTTGATCCGTGGCATGCCAATGATACCATCTCTGGAATCTCATATAGTACCCCAAGCACCGCCAGGAGTGATACCCTAGAATAGAGCTAAGAGTAAGCCCTGAGCACTGCCTGAAGTGGGGGTAGGGGGCTTGTTATTAAAAAAGCGTGGCCAAAGAGATAGTCTGGAGCTTGAGTATTATCCCTGGTAATGCATGTGATTTGTCTAAGCAAGCACCAGGAGTAATCCATGAGCACAGAGTCAGAAATAAACCATGAGCAAAACAAGGTATGGCCTAAAACCCAGAAACAAACAAACAAAAAAACAATACTAAGTAGTAAGTAGAAGTCGAAACCTATAGCACTCACCCTCCTGCACTGATAATATGTGAGTTGGCCAGAACAAAGTGGCAAACATCCTCATCATGTCCAGAAAAGACTCCCATGGGCCGACGGTTCAAGCTGGCACCATCCGGGCGGAACTGATAAGCCAATATAAAATTAGCCTGGGATATGTACAGAGAATCACCCTCTAGCTGCATCCAGGGCATCTGACTGCAGAAATGAAAAACAAAATTTGAGGGTTATCAAGCTACAGCATACAAGATCAACTCCAACCTTCGCAGCAATGACCAATCCCCAACTCAGCAAGGAGAGCCTATAATCTCGTTTCAAAAGTTCTAAGTTCTAAAGTTTCAAAATTCCAGGGCTCCCATATAGTCTTTTCTAGTAGACAGTTAAGATATGATAAAGAAAAGAGTGAGCCCTGGGAAGCTCCATTCTCTTGTTCTACTATAGCAAAGGGACACTTAAAAGGGAAAGGAATAAAACTACTTAAGAAAGGATGCTAATGTACTGATTAAATACCTAGATCCTCAAGGGGGTATCTGTTGTTTTTATTAGAATTTAAGTACGGCAGGGGAGAAACACAGCCCCCAGAGCAGTCTACTTCAGTTCAGTGCTTAAGATAGTCACCTTTCACAAGCAGCAGGTAAGAGAAGCCACAAATAGTTAAATATTCTTCTAGGTAAAACTCTTGACTTTGCACATAAGTGACCCTGGTTTGATCCCTAGGGCACTGAAAATGATCCCCAGAACACAAAGACAAAAATAAATCCTAAGCACCATGAGTTATGTCCCCAAACTATAATAATTTTTTTAAAATATTTCCTCTACATTCAAGAAAGATTGGACACCACACACCAACTCCATATCATGGAGTGAGCCCTCCAATACAAAGGAGTGCAGTGCCCCATGCTCTGGGGTCAAGGCTAAGCTTCCCACGGCACACAATTGAAGAGTGTATCTTACTCTATCTACCAAGAGAATTCCAGAACTACCAGACCTCAAACAAGTTTTAAGGACAGCTGATTCATTCCCATTTACAGAGATAGTATCTCCCACTGCCAACACTGAGCAAACTGGGCTTTGTTTCTTCCCCCAGACTCTCAATATAAGCATCATGGGAATGTGGAAAAGTTCTGCAAATTGACTTGACGGGCCATTAAATGCAGTTTGGACTTTGTAGTAACTTTGAGTTTGAAGTTGGCATGAAGCTTTCACAAGTGTGTAAATGTATTATAAGGAACACATAGCGTGCCGTGCAGAATAACAGAGTATAGTATGCACAGATGCCTGCATTCAAAGTCATTCTTCACATTCCTGTTTAAGATCCTTTTATGTGGGTTTGTGGCACACTCGAGTGGGCAAAACGTGGGAGAAAATAGAATTCATGTGTTTAGAGTCATCTGGAAACAGATTTTTTTTCCTAGAACAAAAAAACAGGTTCATGCCAGGTAAACAGTAGAGAATCCCAGGGCAGCTTGGGAACTGTTTTTTGTGTTTATTTGCCAAATTCTCAAAACAAGACAAAAACAAAACAAAACCCCAAAGCTTGATGAAGAAAGAAACTCTTGAGGCTGAAGCAGGGCATTTGCTTTGGATGTGGGTTCAATCCCCAGCATCCCATATGGTCCCCCAAGCCTGCCAAGAATAATTTCTGAGCACAGAGCCAAGAGTAACACCTGAGCACTGGCTGGTGTGGCCAAAACAAACAAACAAAAAATTCTGGGGGCCAGAGTGATCATATTGTGTAGGGCACTTGCTTAGCATGCAGCTAACCTGCGTTCAATTCTTGGCACCCCATATGATCCCCCCAGCACTGCCAAGAGCAATTTCTGAGTGCAGTCAGAAGTAAGCCCTGAAAATAGCTGGGTGTACCTCCACACTCCCCCAAAAAATGTTTAAAAAAGCAAAAAAAAAAAAAAAAAAAACTCATTTCTTCTATTAAGAAGCAACAGAAAGAACCAGAGGATAGGCTTTCACATTGAAAATGCATCTTTCATTATAGTCCACTTCATGAAGCTCACTACAAACAGGGATGAGTTTAGTTAGAGAAATAACTACATTGTGAACTATCCTAAGATATGAGAATGTATGAGGGAAACAGAAAGCCTCTCTAGAGTACAGTTGGGGTAGGGTGGGGAGGAGGGAGATTTGGGGCATTGGAGATGGGAATGTTGCACTGGTGATGGGTGGTCTTTACATTGCAGAAACCTAAACACAATCATGTATGTAATCAAGTTGTTTAAATAAAATATATATTAAAAAAAAGAAAATACATCTTTCTCCACTTTATTATTTATTTACCATTGCCACTATCACACCATTGCTACTATCACAGCACAAAATTTAAATTATGTGAAACTAGAAGAACTTCATAAATAAAAGAAAAGATCATCAACAAAGATGCCTGCCTGAATCAATCGGCAAAGGCACAGGTAAATCTGAAATGAAGAACCATGATGTTTCAGACCTATTTAAACCCATCAATAAGAAATACTTTTTTTTTTTTGGTGAAAAAACAACTATGAAATAATCAAGTATCAATCAATGTAACATAAAGTCTAGGACATTAGCAGTGTCAGTCATTAAGTTTTCTGGCATTAGGCCAGAGTGATATTACACTGGATAAGGCATTTCCCTTGCATGTGGCTGACCCAAGTTCAAATGCCAACACCTCATATGGTTCCCTCCACCAGTAGTAAGCAGTAAGCCCTGAGCACTACTGGGTGGGTTCCAAAAAATAAAAAAAAAAATTATTTATTTTTGTTTTTTTGTTGTTGTTGTAGGTTGGGTTCTTTTATTTTTTAAGGGGGGGTCGTCACACTCAGTAGCACTCAGAGGTTACTCCTGGCTCTAAGCTCAGAAATCGCTCCTGGCAGGCACGGGGGACCATATGGAATGCCGGGATTCGAACCATTGTCTTTCTGCATGCAAAGTAAATGCCCTTCCTCCATGTAATCTCTCCAGCGCCTTTTTAATTCTTTTTTGTTGTTGTATTTTTTAAAAAAATTAATTTCATGCTATTAACCTAAGTTCTATTGTGACATGGTTTTTGTTTATTTCTGTTTTGGGGGGCCATACCCAGCAGTGCTCAGGACTTACTCCTGGCTCAGGAATCACTCCCAGTAGGCTTTGAGGGCCATATGGGGTGCCAGGGATCAAGCCAAGGTAGGTGTATGCAATAAAAATGCCCTACCTACTATACAATTATTCTGACCCATATTGTGATGTTTGTCTAAACCTTTATATCCTATTTCCTCTTTTAATAAAGTGGGAAAGAATGCTGTAGCGATAGCATAGTGGTAGGGTGTTTGCCTTGCATGCAGTCAACCCCAGACAGACTCTGGTTTGATTACTGGTATCCCATAAAGTCCCCGGAGCCTGCCAAGAGCAATTTCTGAGTGCAGAAACAGGAGTAACCCTTGAGTACCACCTGGTATGACCCATAAACAAAACAAAACAAAACAAAATAAATAAAGTGGGAAAGAGAGTGAGAGGGTGACAGGAAGCCAAAAGTGAAGATATAACTTCCTGGAGTAGAAGATTTAATGGAAATAATTATAAAACAATATAGGCTGAAATAGTGATTTCACTTAGATCTTTAAATGAAGCAAATTAACAGTGATTACTGCTGATGGTAGGATAAAGATATACTATTTTCTCCTTTAAAGTTTTCAATTTTGGGGCCGGAGAGATAGCATGGAGGTAAGGCGTTTGCCTTTCATGCAGAAGGACAGTGGTTCGAATCCCGGCATCCCATATGGTCCCCTGTGCCTGCCTGGGGCGATTTCTGAGCTTAGAGCCAGGAGTAACCCCTGAGGGCTGCCAGGTGTGACCCAAAAACCAAAGCAAAAAAATAAATAAAGTTTTCAATTTTGGGGGCCGGCGAGGTGGCGCTAGAGGTAAGGTGTCTGCCTTGCAAGCACTAGCCAAGGAAGGACCACGGTTCGATCCCCAGCATCCCATACGGTCCCCACAAGCCAGGGGCAATTTTTGAGCGCTTAGCCAGGAGTAACCCCTGAGCATCAAACGGGTGTGGCCCGAAAAACCAAAAAAAAAAAGTTTTCAATTTTGCCATTTTCCTATAATAAATACATAATAATCATAAAAATATGGAATTTGGTCAAATAAACATTTTTGGGGGGCCACACCCATTTGATGCTCAGGGGTTACTCCTGGATAAGCACTCAGAAATTGCCCCTGGCTTGGGGGGACTTTATGGGATGCCAGGGGATCAAACCGCGGTCCTTCCTTGGCTAGCGCTTGCAAGGCAGACACACCTCTAGCGCCACCTCGCCAGCCCCCACAAAATAAACTTTTTTTTTTTTTTGGCTTTTTGAGTCACACCTGGCCACACTCAGGGGTTACTCCTGGCTCTGTGCTCAGAAATCGCTCCTGGCAGGTACAGGGGACCTAATGGGATGCCGAGATTCGAACCACCATCCATCCTGGATCGGTTGCTTGCAAGGCAAATGTCCTACCGCTGTGCTATCTCTCTGGCCCCAAATAAACTATTTTTGTAGTACTTTTAGTCACCATGATGTACAATCCCACAAAAAATAGGGTTTGTTTTTTTGTTTGTTTGTTTGTTTGTCTTTGGGTCACACCCGGCAGCGCTCAGGGGTTGCTCCTGGCTCCACGCTCAGAAATCACTCCTGGCAGGCTCAGGGGGCCATATAGGATGCCAAGATTCGAACCAATGTCCTTCTGCATGCAAGGCAAAAGCCTTACCTCCACGCTATCTCTCCGGACCCAGATAGGGTTTCTTGCATACTCCCTCTGCAATGTTGTGTCTCTCTCCCACCCAACCCACATCTACCCCCATACCCACCCTGTGATAAACTCAGTGCTTTAGACCAGCCCTCAGTCCTGTCACCTTTGGCCATTTTTATTCCCTTAATATGTTTCTTTATAGCCAATAATGAGATATCATTCTTTATTCTTACATAATACCTTTTTTTTAAATATGGAAATTATTGTCCCTCTGATACTACATTTTTAGTATTTCAAAGTTTTCCAGGGTCATGCCACCCAAGTCAAAAAATGCTGATTTTCCACTTTCATGCTTTTCTGAGCCATGTAACTTTAAAAAGTTAAAATAATAGTCACCTGCACTTCCACTTCAGCAAAATCCCTTCTCGGCAGCGCCCCAACCTCCAGTTCTGAGACACCTTCACCCGTTCCTTCACTGGGATGCTTGCCATCCTGTGTCGAGACAGAAGCAACAATCTCATCATTACATTTTACAGCCAACAAGAGAAAATGCTGCGGATAATGTGTCAAGTCTCAAGAAATACATACTTTTTCTGAGATAAAAGCAAAGCATTTAGAAAATAAGGAAAAATTAACTCCCCTCTCCATAGTAGGAAAACTAAGAAAGCCAAAGGGAATACCTGCCCTTTGAGGTATCCATAATCCAAAGCTATGCAGTGGAGAAAAGATGACAAAGAGTGGTGAAAATCACTGCCTACACATACTGAGGGACACTTTTTTTTTTTTTTTTTTTTTTTGGTGTTTGGGTCACACCCGGGAGCACTCTGGGGTTACTCCTGGCTCTACGCTCAGAAATTGCCTCTGGCAGCCTTGGGGACCATATGGGATGCCAGGATTCGAACCACCGACCTTCTGCATGCAAGGCAAACACCTTATCTTCATGCTATCTCTCCGGCCCTGAGGGACACTTCAATAAAAAGAACTATTAATGAGGCGAGAGAACATAGTCAGTTATGACCGATGGAGGGCAACTAAAGAAGGCTGCTTAATAATGCTTAGGTTAGAAGCCATATGGAAAAATGTACATGACGGTTAGGGTCATGAAATAAAGCTGATTTCTCCAGAAGGAAGGAAGGAAGGAAGGAAGGAAGGAAGGAAGGAAGGAAGGAAGGAAGGAAGGAAGGAAGGAAGGAAGGAAGGAAGGAAGGAAGGAAGGAAGGGAGGGGAGGGAGGGAGGGAGGGAGGGAGGGAGGGAGGGAGGGAGGGAGGGAGGGAGGGAGGGAGGGAGGGAAAGGAAGAAAGAAAGGAAGGAAGAAAAGAAAGAAAGGAAGGAAGGAAGGAAGGAAGGAAGGAAGGAAGGAAGGAAGGAAGGAAGGAAGGAAGGAAGGAAGGAAGGAAGGAAGGAAGGAAGGAAGGAAGGAAGGAAGGAAGGAAGGAAGGAAGGAAGGAAGGAAGGAAGGAAGAAAGAACTATTAATGAACATGATGAGGACAAATTGCAAAAAAAAATGTGAATGAAAGAAACCTTATACAGAATTCATATTATAGGATTCCATTTAAGAGAAGCTTGAGAAGGAAGATAACTAATCTATGCCGCAAACCAAAACACATCATTTACCAACAGGGTGAAGTCAAGGACTGGGAAGGAACATGTATAAACTTCGTTTTCTTTGGTTTTTGGGTCACACCCGGCAGCGCTCAGGGGTTACTCCTGGCTCTAGGCTCAGAAATCGCCCCTGGCAGGCAATGGGAACCATATGGGATGCCGGGATTCAAACCACCGTCCTTCTGTATGCAAGGCAAATGCCTTACCTCCATGCTATCTCTCTGATCCCAAACTTTGTTTTCTTTTGAGTGAGACCCAGTGGTGAGGGAGAGGATGGCATGCAGGGACAACATGCAGATCACTCATAATGATGCAGCCCAGTGGAGCAGGTTTGATGATGGATGCCTGACAGTTTGGTGCTCAGGTAGGCAGTATAATGCTCTTATATTGGTGGGTTCACATACTGCTGAAATTTTCTGAGCTAGTGATAATGATCTTTTGTTTGTTTGTTTTGTTTTTTAGGCCATACCTGGTGACGTTCAGGGGTTACTCCTAACTATGCGCTCAGAGATCGCTCCAGGCTTTGGGGGACCATAGGGGATGCTAGGGACTGAACCCAGGTCTGTCCTAGGTCTGTCACGTGCAAGGCAAACACCCTACCACTGCACTAATGCTCTGGCCCTGAGCTAATGTTTTATATCTAAATTTTTAAAGGACCTGAGTTACACAGGTACAAATATATAGGTACGATAACAGAAATTTCATCAGGCTGGAGCAATAGAACAGCAGTTAGGACTAATAGTATAGCAGCTAAGGGTATTTCTGAGCGTAGAGTCAGGAGTAACCAGAGCATTGGCAGGTATGGCCCAAAAACAAACAAAAATTCTCATCAAACAATACACTAAAAATGTGAGCATTAAGCTACATGTAAATATCTTTTTCTGGGGCTGAAGAGATAGCATGGAGGTAGGGCATTTGCCTTGCATGCAGAAGGATGTTGGTTTGGACCCCAGCATCCCATATGGTCCCCCAAGCATTCCAGGGGCGATTTCTGAGAGTAGAGCCAGGAGTAACCCCTGAGCGCTGCTGGTGTGATCCAAAAACCATATATATACATATATACATATATATACGTATATATATGTATATATATTTCTTGGAGGGGAGGTATTGGGGCCACACCCAGCAGTGCTCAGGAGCTACTCTACATTCAGGAACACTCCTGGCAGGCTCAAGGGACCATTTGAGATGCTTGGGATGGAACCCAGGTTGGTCACATTTACCACTGTCACTCTGGTCCCCTTTTTTTTTTTTTTTTTTTTTTTTTTTTTTTTGGTTTTTTTGGGCCACACCCGGTAACGCTCAGGGGTTACTCCTGGCTATGCGCTCAGAAGTCGCTCCTGGCTTGGGGGACCATATGGGACGCCGGGGGATCGAACCGCGGTCCGTCTCCTAGGCTAGCGCAGGTAAGGCAGGCACCTTACCTCCAGCGCCACCGCCCGGCCCCGCACTCTGGTCCCCTTTACTGTAAAAATTCTCCCCATTTTTGGGCCACATCCAGCAGTGCTCAAGGATTACTCCTGACTCTGTGCTTAGAAATCACTCCTGGCAGGCTTGAGGAAAACATATGGGATGCCAAGGATTTAATCCAGAAAGGTCAATGCAAGGCAAATGCTCTACCTGCTATACTACCTCTCCGGTAAAATCTACCTTACCTGTAAAATCTGACCTGCAAATCTCTCCTAGACATTAAAAAAAAATCACCTGTCCTTATTAACCTGTCTACATAAAGAGTCAATAGATGAAAGTAAAATAAAAAACAATTATCTCAACCACAGAGGTAGAAGAAGACCAGGGAGAAAGAATGGATGTATTTCTAGAATTGGGAGGATAATAGTACTCTCACCCTCTGGTCACTTTTTTTTGTTGTTGTTGTTTTGGTTTTTGGGCCACACCCGGTTACGCAGGGGTTACTCCTGGCTAAGCACTCAGAAATTGCCCCTGGCTTGGGGGGACCATATGAGATGCAAAGGGGGGGGGGGGATCGAACTGTGGTCCTTCCTTGGCTAGCGCTTGCAAGGCAGACACCTTACCTCTAGCGCCACCTCGCTGGCCCCACCCTCTGGTCACTTAACTGCCATTGATGACACTTTACTATGGGCCAAAGCATTCCTTGAGGGCCTATCACAAGCGAGAAACTTCCAAAGCTGAGCTTCAGAAATTGTTCCCAAATAGCAGGTACAGACACCCTCTCCCACAGCCAGCATCAAAAACAAAATACCTGAGTGTTCCTTCAAAACAAGACTCTACCTTCTAAAACCATTCCCCAGCAACAGTATCACTTTGTACAAAGCAGTGTAACAACTTAATTTTATCTTTTCCTTTTCTTAAATTCTAGTTGGGGGTCGCATGATTACAAATTAGCTTTAAAAAATAATATATATATTATATATATATTTTTTTGTTGTTGTTGTTGTTCATACAATCCTCTTTGATATTTAGCCCCCCTAACTAAAAGTTATATCCCTTCTCTATTTTTACTGGCAAGTTAAAAAAATCAGAAGGAAATAAAAACCTTCTGTGGGGCCATCACTGTTCAATGGGGCCATCACTGTTCAGTCAAAGCAGGTGACAGACAAGACAGCAGGAGTGTCAAGAGCCCCTTGGAGTTCAATCAGGATCCCGGCTTTCATCTTGAAATGCTCTCTGATTGTTTGTTTCTAAGACATAGGTACAAGTAAAAAGTGGGGTGTTTCCCTGCAGCCCCATATTCCCCCCACCAAATTATTTGTGCCCTGTAAATAAACCTCTTGCATGGCTATTAATGCAAGGAGGAATCTCTAACCTGAACTGTGGGCCTAGTGGAACTTCCATTTTCCCAGCCTCCTTCTCTTGCCTCAGGCCCTTTTTCCACTTGGGCCCCCTCTCTCAGCTTTCCGCCACTTAGTCACCATTATACTTTGACTGCATTCCTAGGCGCATGACCTATTTTAAACAAAAACAATACAACATGCACCCATGGTAAACTATCAGGCCCCTTAAAATCTTGGTAACAAGTGAGTCCAGAAGGGCAGGAATTAATCTAGGCAGTTATCTAAAGTCTCCTTTCATTTCACCTCTCCTCATTCACACCGCCAACCAAAAGCAAATAAATAAACCTAAACTGAGGAGGAAAAAAAAATGGCTGGGAGGCAATGGAGAGAGAAGAGTGGGTTCATGGGAAAGATCTTAAACATGCATAGCCTGTAAAATCAGAAAATTCCTGGATCACAAAAAAACCGTTTCCCTTCCCTGCTGCATCTTGAACTTTTATTTCCCATAATGCCATTGATGCTGCCTACCTGCAATGACTGGCATGATTTTCATTGGCATAATTTCTTGCTGACTTAAGAATTTGGGAAATTCTGTCCAATGTATAGAACAAGGCCATCGAAAGAGGCAGTAGGCTAAGAGGAGGACAAAGTGATGAAAAATGATGCTTGGAGTTCTTGGAATTCTAACTTTACAGTCTTTGATTTCTTTGATCTTTGATCTTCTACTCTAGTGTGCACATAAATACATTCCCACCCCTATACTGCCTGTGCCTAACTAACATTTTTGACCAATACTCTTTAAGTACAAGTACTTAACCAACCCAAGACAAAAAGGTGTGTGTGTGTGTGTGTGTGTGTGTGTGTGTATGTGTGTGTGTATGTGTGTGTGTGTTTGGAAGCCATGCCCAGTAATACTCAAATCTACCCCTGGTTCTGTGCTACGGAAGCAGTCCTAGCAGGGATCAGGAAACCAAGTACCTTACCCTATGTACTACCTCCCTGGTCCCTCTTCATTTATACTTGCATTAGACAAAATCCCTAAAGGTCTTAGCAGCTGAGGCTTATACTAAAGGGTTTGTTTTGTTTTGGGGTCACACCAGCAGTGCTCAGGAATAACTCTTGTCAGGCTCAGGACCAAATGAGTCACCTATAATCAAACCTGGATTGGCTGCATGAAAAGCAAACACCATACTTACTACACTATCTCTCTGGCTCCTCCCAACTTTTTTTCAATCAAGAAAAAAAAATCATTATACAGTTTTAAATTTTCTTGTTTGGTAATTTTTTTTTTTTGGTTTTTCGGGCCACACCCATTTGATGCTCAGGGTTACTCCTGGCTAAGCGCTCAGAAATTGCCCCTGACTTGGGGGGACCATATGAGATGGCGGGGGATCAAACCTCGGTCCTTCCTTGGCTAGCGCTTGCAAGGCAGACACCTTACCTCTAGCGCCACCTCGCCAGCCCCAGTTTTAAGTTTTCTTACTCCTTTAAGAGTAAACAGAATAGCCCCCATCCACAGGGGGAAGCTGTATTGTAGGGACATGCTTGTAGGAATACCTACATCAGGTCTACTTTGAAAGGTCTCCAAATGGCAAACTACTGTACTGATTCAACACAACCTCCACAGGCCCATGGGCTCCCCAAATTCCTCTCTTCTGCTTTATTCATAAACTTATATCTTCACCTATTTTTTTTTTTTTTTTTGGTTTTTGGTTTTTGGGCCACACCCAGAGGTGCTCAGGGGTTACTCCTGGCTGTCTGCTCAGAAATAGCTCCTGGCAGGCACGGGGGACCATATGGGACACCGGGATTTGAACCAACCACCTTAGGTCCTGGATCGGCTGCTTGCAAGGCAAACACTGCTGTGCTATCTCTCCGGGCCCATCTTCACCTATTAATGCCAACACCAGCCTACCTTGGACTCTGACAATTTCCTCTTAGGCTTTCAATTCACCCATTCTTCATGATTAACAAAAGCTTCAACTTCTAACTCTACCAAACATTCCTCTCCAGCTGATCCAAACCCTTAAACTGAATCTACCATTATAGGCATTGTTAACTTTTTACAACTGTATGTTTTATTTATCCAATTATCATAAATTCCACATGATCAAATCTTATGTCTCAGTGCTTCAAAAGTATCTCTCAACTAGCAAGCAGTACTAGACCAGAAATTTTGAACAAATCTTCTCAATTTTCTTTTAACTAAAGATTTTTCTGTACGAAAAACTAACAAGCATTTTAAAAATAAAAGATTGGCTACTCAGGGACCAGAGCGATAGCACAATGGTTGGGTGTTTGCCTTACACGCGGCTGACCCAGGACAGACATGGATTCAATCCCCGGCGTCCCATATGGACACCCAAGCCAGGAGCAATTTCTGAGCACATAGCCAGGAGTAACCCCTGAGTGCCACCAGATGTAGCCCAAAAAAACAAAAAACAACAACAACAACAAAAAAAAATTGGCTACTCAGAAAATTTATATAGAAAGTTACCTCAAAGGATAAAAGAAAACAAGATCAGAACAATAATGTACTATCAAACAGTAAAGTTTACTATTATCCTAAGCTACTTGACAGCAAACAAGCAAAAAGTGTTAGCAATCATGGGCAGGTTTCCAACTTCCTAAAACTTTAAAGACATTTCCCTGGGCCTGGAGAGATAGCACAGCAGCAATTGCCTTGCAAGCGGCTGATCCAGGACCAAAGGTGGTTGGTTCGAATCTCGGTGTCCCATATGGTCCCCCGTGCCTGCCAGGAGCTATTTCGGAGCAGACAGCCAGGAGTAACCCCTGAGCACTGCCGGGTGTGTCCCCCTCCCCCCCCCCAAAAAAAAGACATTTCCCTTTAATATGTTAACAAAAATTCTAATAATATAAACAAGACTGTCTTATGTGTCTGGAGTGATAGTACAGAGGAAAGGATGTTTGCCTTGCACATAGCCAATCCAGGCTCAATCCCCAGCACCCCATGTGATCCCCAGAGCCTATGATTCTTTTGTTTGTTTGTTTGTTTTTGTTTTGGGGTCACACCTGGCTGTGCTCAGAGGTTACTCCTGGCTCTGCAGTTAGAAATTACCCTTAGTAGGCACGGGAACCATATGGGATGCCGGGATTCAAACCATCGTCTGTCCTGGATCGGCTGCATGCAAGGCAAACACGCTGCCTCTGTGCTATCTCTTCAGCCCCCAGAGCCTGTGATTCTTTTTTTTTGTTTGTTTGTTTGTTTTTTTGTTTTGTTTTGTTTTTGGGCCACACCCGGCAGTGCTCAGGGGTTACTCCTGGCTGTCTGCTCAGAAATAGCTCCTGGCAGGCACGGGGGACCATATGGGACACCGGGATTCGAACCAACCACCTTTGGTCCTGGATCGGCTGCTTGCAAGGCAAACGCCGCTGTGCTATCTCTCCAGGCCCCAAGCCTATGATTCTTAAGCACAAAGCCAGGAGTAAGTCCTGAGCAGTCAGTCAGGTATGGACAAAATAAAACAATGTCTTAGAAACAAAAGATAAAAATCATGGTCCTGGGCAGAGTAATAGGCATCTCAATATACTGCTTAGGAACCACTTAAACAAGAGTTCTCAAAATACAGTTCTCTCTTTGGCAAATTACTCTTTCAACAATGCCTAGAAATCCTTATACTCTTCCTAAAAATGGTAATACACCACATCTTCAGAAAGTCAACCAAAGCATCCAAATTCTTATGCTAAATAGAGGTTTGAAGAAAGCAAACTGTTTTTTTTTTTTTCTTTGTTTTTTTTGGGCCACACCCGTTTGATGCTCAGGGGTTACTTCTGGCTAAGCACTCAGAAATTGCCCCTGGCTTGGGGGAACAATATGGGACGGGGATCGAACCGGGGTCTTTCCTTGGCTAGCGCTTGCAAGCAGACACCTTACCTCTAGTGCCACCTCGCTGGCCCCAGAAGGAAGCAATCTGAACAGATAAAATTATAGTCATGTGGCTCTCATATGTAAAAGTTATCCAGTAGTTGCAGAAGCATTAGGTATTACACTGATCCTTTACACAAGGTTAAGATTTAAGACTGTTCACAACCATATTCATTTTCTCTTGAAATTGGTCAAATTATGTATTCGCAGGACATTTGACTGAGGTGTGTGCTCTGCAAGGTGATGCTCAGGGTTTCCTCTGGGATCTGTACTCAGGAATCACTCCTTGGAGCACTTGGGACCATATGAGATCCCGGCGATCTAACCCTGTCACCTGCATGCAAAGCAAATACTTTATCCACTGTATTATCGCTATGATTCAGTCAAAATATTTTTTACCTATGTCGGCTGAAATAAATTTATAAACAATTTAAAGTCCTCTATCGTAGAGATTCCAAGTGACTTAAGGTCACCAAAGGGCACCGTGAATCCCCAAGAGGTTGTGCGGAGTACAGCTTTTCCCATTTGATCACAGACTCAAATCCCCTAATATGGCTGACTTAACACTTTTTGAGGCTCAACGAGAGTGGGAAAGATGTTACTATTCTTTTTTAATGAATAAACCATTCTCGGGGCCGGGCGGTGGCGCTGGAGGTAAGGTGCCTGCCTTGCCTGCGCTAGCCTAGGACGGACCGCGGTTCGATCCCCCGGTGTCCCATATGGTCCCCCAAGAAGCCAGGAGCAACTTCTGAGCGCATAGCCAGGAGTAACCCCTGAGCGGCACAGGGTGTGGCCCAAAAACCAAAAAAATAAAATAAAATAAAATAAAATAAACCATTTTCCATTGAGTTATGAGATTCTAGTAGACTCAGAGTGGACTTTGTTCTCGTAGCTTCAAAATGACTTTTCTCTGGGCTCCCCATATGAAATGTGGGAAATAATGAAACCACTCTGTTTCTCAGGATTGGGTTTTTTTGGATTGTTTTTAATCTTGTAATTGTGTCCCGTATTAATCATCAATGCACGATCTCAGCTTAAGGGGCCAGGTTTCAAAACCCCTGGTGTCCCTTCAGTCTTAATGCAGGAACAGAGGACATGAACCAGAAGCCACCCAGAAAGCTGCGACATCTCCAGTTTCTAGGTTATAATGATAAAATCATACTGCAGCGAAAAATAAGGGATGCATGAAAAGTTTACCCTAAGTTATTCACTTCTGGAAACAGGCCCTCATGACCCAGATTTGATTCTTTATATCTGGGGAGGCTGGCAATACCTAGTGATTTTCCTGGCTCTGCACTCCTTGTGGTACTTAAGGGATCATATGGGATGAAAGGAATCAAACCTGAATAAAACAGTTGCAAAGCAAGTGCCCTACCAGTTGTACTATCTCTCTGGTCCTGAGCCATATCTGAATCGCATCTCACCTTTTCAATATTGACATAAAGGAAAATGAGCAGAAACATGGGACTTCAAAACTGGAGCTCCAGAGAAGAAAAAGAAATACTATTCCTTTTCTCTAAGGAAGAGAACCTATATATGAACTAGTGGACAGGGGAAATATTCCTTCCAATGAAAAAACTTTCCAGGAAAAGTATCTCAATATATTTACTATAAAGCAATTTAATTTCCCTGTCCCATCACCTGCCACCCCATTCCCCTTCCCTCCTCCCCACCCTGCCCCAAACCCACAGATTGTGGATTTCCTCTCATTCTTGGCAGAGTTACCAGAAGAAATATAATACCCCCTTCGGACTGCTCCCAACAGCTGCTGGAACAAGAAGGGAAGCTTGGGGCATCCTTCCAAAGCTGCCTCTAAAAATGACCATTCTCCTGCCAAACCATGCAATCAGTAAGCATAAGATTCCTCTTTCTCTCCTTTTTTAAAGCAAGGGGAGATTGCAAAAGCAACCATGTCCACTAGTCCAAAATGCAAGATACCAAATGTCTTTATTCCATCTGTTCTCAACCTGATGCCAAGTTGAAACATATGTACAGTACACCACCACTGATCTTGAAACAATCCTCAATTATGTCACCAGAAATTTTACTAATGGAGTATTAGTTCAAATTCACCAATTTTCAAGTTAGGACTCTGATCAAACTTCTATTTAATGTAATTTCTTTGTTTTCGGGCCACCTTCCCACTATTATATGATATAATACACACCTCCTTTCAGGTCAAGAGTCATGAAAAACAGACGTCTTGTAACAAACCCACCAATGACTATAACTGTACCCTAGACTTTTCCCCCTTTTTCAGCATCATAAGTAAATACTCTTCAGTTATGTCTAGAAAAGTCCCATCACCAGGCAGCTGAGAGACTTCCACTTAGCCTCAGTGTCTCAACTGGGACCACCAACAAAGAAGTTCACTAAGGGCAGAGGCAATATCTCTCTTTACTGAGGAGAAACTGGACAGAGTCTCAAGCATCATTCCCAAAGGTGACAGCAGGGGTTGAATGAGGACCGTGAAAACTGTACAGGGCAGGGGGAAGGAGGGCTGGGAGAAAATATAATGTAAAGAATGATTTGGAATCAGGGGCAGAAGAAGGTGGAGGGATGAACTGGCTGACCCCAAATGTCTTTTCCATCTCTAACTTCTATGATTCTTTGACCTCCAATTCTGTGCTGTGGACAAGGAATGGAAAGTCAACAGACATGGTGATGTTTTGGCAGTCTGCTCTTGTCATTTAGTGGCCTTTGCATGTATTTTTTAAGGTGTCTCCAAACCCTGACTTCATTTCACAGTTGTCACCTTTCTTAGCAATTTGAGCTCATGTCAAATACCAAAAAAGAAGAAGAATGTACTGGCAATTAATGTGGACAAAAGAGGCCCTATTGGGTGGCCCAAACTTACAGGGAGGGCAATGTGGATAACTTGGACTTAATGAAGAACTAACTCAAACCTCTAGTAAAAGATACATGCTGTCTCCAAATAGTCTAATACTTAGTTTTACATACAAACAGTTGTAGGATTCAGGCTTCATAAACATATTCAGATTTTCCTTTTTTGGTGCCAGGGATCATATCCAGAGCCTCACACATACAAAACATGTACTTATCACTGTTCAGCCCCAACATTTTAAATTTTATTTACAGGGAAGCTGTGGCACCAGGGACTGAATTTGGGGCCTCTCAGAACATACAAGTTCTGGGTTCCACCCTATGAGCTCTCTCCCTTTGGCTCCATATACATATTCTTAATTATAGTCATCTTCCAGTATTGGTTACAACTAGAACCTCATGTGAATCTTGTTCAAATCTGAACAAAAAATTGAACAGAAAGTATACCTAAGAATAAGCTAAATTTTGGGACTAGAGAGAGTACAGCAAGGAAGGTGCTTGCTTTGCATGCTGCCAAGCTGGGTTCAACCCCTGATACCATGGTCCCCTATTCTCACCAGGAATGATCCCTGAGCACAGAACCAGGAATAAGCCCAGGGTACTACCAGCTGTGGCCCAAAAACAACATAACAAAAGTAAGAACAAATCAAATCTTTAAATGTTTAGTCTCATCTGAGGATTAACACACATGAAATAAATTCTGAAGCTAAGTAACAGAGCAAAGTGAGTGCTAAGTCAACTATCATTGAAAATTCAAATCCTGGGCCCGGAGAGATAGCACAGTGGCGTTTGCCTTGCAAGCAGCCGATCCAGGACCAAAGGTGGTTGGTTTGAATCCCGGTGTCCCATGTGGTCCCCCGTGCCTGCCAGGAGCTATTTCTGAGCAGACAGCCAGGAGTATCCCCTGAGCACCACCGAGTGTGGCCCAAAAACCAAAAAAAAAAAAGAAAGAAAGAAAAAGAAAAAAAGAAAATTCAAATCCCGAGGCCAGAGCGGTGGCACAATTGGTAAGGTGTCTGCCTTGCCCACGCTAGCCTAGGATGGATTAAAGTTTGATCCCCAGGCGTCCCATATGGTCCCCCAAGCCAGGAGCGATTTCTGAGTGCATAGCCAGAAATAACCCCTGAGCATCATTGTGTGTGGCCAAGAAAAAGAAGGAAGGAAGGAAGGAAGGAAGGAAGGAAGGAAGGAAGGAAGGAAGGAAGGAAGGAAGGGAGGGAGGGAGGGAGGGAGGGAGGGAGGGAGGGAGGGAGGGAGGGAGGGAGGGAGGGAGGGAGGGAGGGAGGGAGGGAGGGAAAGGAAGGAAGGAAGGAAGATGAGAGAAAGGAAGGAAGGAAGGAAGGAAGGAAGGAAGGAAGGAAGGAAGGAAGGAAGGAAGGAAGGAAGGAAGGAAGGAAGGAAGGAAGGAAGGAAGGAAGGAAATTCAATACTCAACTTTCTCCCATTTTCAAATAGTTGGTATCACCTTAAATTTTGAAACTTTAGTGCAGTTTGGTCTCAGAAAGAATCTGACTAAATTTCTTTCTTTTTCCATGGTTTAATTCAGGTCTAAAAATTAATCCAATATTACAGACAACCCAGGGTTAAATTGCCACAGAGCTCAATGGGCAGGAACACATGTTTTTATACATGAGGCACTATAGGGTTCCCAAAAGCTATCAGGAATGAACACTGAGCTGGGAGTAACCCCTAAACATGGCCAGTTTTAACAAAAAAAAAAGAAAAAGAAATAAATAAACCATAAAAATAAAATAGTTAGGGGCCGGAGAGATAGCATGGAGGTAAGGTGTTTGCCTTTCATGCAGAAGGTCATCGGTTCGAATCCCGGCGTCCCATATGGTCCCCTGTGCCTGCCAGGAGCAATTTCTGAGCATGGAGCCAGGAGTAACCCCTGAGCACTGCCGGGTGTGACCCAAAAACCACAAAAAAAAAAAAAAAAAAATAGTTGGGGCCGGTGAGGTGGCGCTAGAGATAAGGTGTCTGCTTTGCAAGCGCTAGCCAAGGAAGGACCGCAGTTTGATCCCCCGGCGTCCCGTATGGTCCCCCCAAGCCAGGGGCGACTTATGAGCGCTTAGTCAGGAGTAACCCCTGAGCATCAAACGGGTGTGCCACCCCCCCCAAAAAAAAAAGAAAAAAAAGAAAATAGTTTACAATACTAACACACGGTAAAACTACACACGGTAGTTTTCTTTTAAATACTCAACAAAGGAGCGAGAGTGAGAGTACAGCAGGTATAGTACTTACCTAGCACACAGAAGACCAGGCTTAGAACCCCAGCACACCATCCAGTCCCCTGAATACTACCAGGAGTGAATCCTGAGCACAGAGCCAGAAGTAAGTCCTAAGCACTGCTGAGTGTACTCTCCCCCAAAATAATAAATATTTGCACAAACCATTTTAATCAATATGCTTCCTCAAGAACCTGTTAGCTTAATTTCAACAGTTCTAGCACAATCTCTACTTAAGATAATGGTGCTAGACACAGAAAACTGAAAGTGTGGAATATTAAAATATTTTTAAGACCCCATTCCTGTAAGAACCGCTTATCTTCAGATTATGGGGACTCTGAATGTTTCCATATTTCTGCATTGAAAACTAGGAAACTCATCCCCTAGCATTCTGATTTTAAAAAACTAGGAAGAATATAAGCTTGTGGTCATGGAAGAAAAGGCCTCATTCTTGCCATTTTCATTTGGAGGTACAAAACCATTTCCTACTTCCACAGGTGTATTGTTTTATTCATTTTACACAACTGCAAACTGAACTCAACTTTTATACACTCACAAGCCATTAAAATGAAATCTCTCCAAAATGACTTGAAGATAAATACATTCACTCATAAATGATCTCAGTCAATAAACTGAAGAGCAAGAGATTCTTCTCCCTAGGTGAAGGAGAAAGGTGAAGGAAAAAGCCTAAAGTACGTTTCTGAAAAATCAGGGGAAAAAAATTGGGCCTTAATGTAACCAACCACTTCGCAATGCCTTCTTTCAGATTTAGGGAAGGAAACTTTATGCTTTCTGAACCAAAAGAAAATGCTCTTAGGCGCAATCACTGTAAAACAAACAAACACACTCTGCTTATCTGTGTCCATCTCACCACTCTGGACGTTAATCATCACTGAAATAGATACCCCAGTCGCCCGGCCTCAAAGAGCTCCAAGCCTACAAGACACTGGCTGAGGAATGAATGTACAAGCCAGGGCAAACACCTCCGAGTTTTACTCCCTAAAAACCCTATGGTTAATTGTAGGCATATCTATCATAGGCAAAGGAAAGCAAGCACCCAGGTATGGTTCCAAAGGCATTAAAATCAAGGCTATATATCTGAAAACATGTAGGACAATTTGGATATACCAAGTAAGCTTTCAGAAACATAAGACTAGCAAAAGCATTTTTTAATAATTAATATAGCAGTTATACTTTTCTCTTTCCATTCAGTGTTCTTGTTAATCTTCAGTATCAAAACTTGCAGACTGCAACTCTGCTCTTCCTCCTGTCATAGCCTTAATTTATTGTATTTAGCCTACACTATAAACCAAAAGTTAAATTTTTATGGTTTTGCTCTTAAAGGAATTAGATTTTTCTTCTAATGCTTTAGGGAAAACTTAAGGCTGTTCTGTGAATTATTTCCTTTATTTTTATATTAAAGGTATTTCTATTCCCCCAGGTTTCATAAAATCTTCAAATACAACTAATTTTAAAATAAATGACTGACTCAAACTTTGTGTCCATTTTTTTTTCTTTAAAATAAAAAAAGCTTAGAATAACTACTCATGTTCTCTATTTGTCTAAGAGACCTAAAGGTCTCTTAGGTCTAGGTCTAAGAGACCTAAAGGGAAGCAAATTATTTGTTTGTGGTCTTAAAGTAAACCAAAATGCCTTCAAGCACAAGTATAAGACCATTAACAAATCACAAGGAACCAAAGCAGTTCATCTTACTCAACAAAGCTCTGATCAGTTAGGAACAGCCAAACTGAATGAGACTTGCCCTGGGCCGGAAGGTCAGTAAACCTTAGCAGTTTGTGTTTCTAAGAATCAAAAGGCTCTTTAGCAGAGAGGGTAGATCCTAAGCAAACGGGTACTACTGTCATGTTTCTGAAAACCTTCAGGACACGTGAGACAAACTAATTGTTTGTGTATGTATCCATCATCTTTAGGCAATATTTAGGACAGATGAAACTTGTGTGTGTGTGTGTGTGTGTGTGTGTGTGTGTGTGTGTGTGTGTGTGTGTGTGTGTGTGTGTGTGTGTGTGTGTCCATCCTCTTTAGGCAATATTCAGGACAGGTGAAATGTGTGTGTGTGTGTTTTCATCCATCCATTCTGTCTTTAGAGATATACTGGGTAGGGGGAAGTGAAGAATCTGATCGTCCATCCGTCTAGTCCAGGGGTCCTCAAACTTTTTAAACAGGGGGCCAGTTCACTGTCCCTCAGACCATTGGAGGGTCTGACTATAGTAAAAACAAAACTTATGAACAAATTCTTATGCACACTGCATATATCTTATTTTGCAATGAAGAAACAAAACAGATACAAATACAATATGTGGCCCGAGGGCCATAGTTTGAGGACCACTGGGTCTTTAAAGAACATTCAGGACAGGTGAAAGAAACTAAAAATTCCTGTGTACCTCCCATTTTAGGCAAACCTCGAGAGTCAACCCATCTCCACTTTTTCTATATGAAGCCTGAGTAGAGAGCCACTGTGCTAGAACTTACACATTGTTCCATGTCATCATCAGGTTACTGGTCTTCAAGACCATAAAACTGCTTTCCACACTGGAGAAGCCCATGTTCATGTTCTTCGCCCCCCCTTTCTCTCTTCTCTCTGTCTCCCTCTCCTCTGTCTGTCTCTCCTCCACTCTTTCTGTCTCTCTGCCCTTCCCACTGTCTCCCCACATCCTCTCTGTCTCACACACATTCCTCCCTCCTCTTTCTCTCTGTAAATTTCTTGAATAAAACAAATTCGCTTCATTTATATATGCAGTCGACCCAAGTTCTATCCTAGCACCTAAAATGACCCCGGAGCAATACTAGGTGTAGCCCAAAAACAAACAAAAAGTCAAAAAGTTTGTTTAAAAGTTTATAAAAGTTTATCCCAATGTTTCTTATGTACTTAATTAGCCCAAAGCTAACTATCCAAGCAGCTATGCCCTCATATTTGGGGCACAGGCTCCCTAACACTCTGTGATGAGTGGGGTGCAACTATCTCCCTCCAGAGATAACAGCACCTCTTACTGGCTTATCAAGTCTCTGCAGCTGTCCAGAAAGCAACCACAGTGGTAAACACTCTCTCCACCTGCTATAAAACATATAGCATGTCGCTTTTCTGGTGCGGCGACCTGGCCTTTGGGAGTCGCTCCAGGAGCCGATGTGTCCCCTTTCCCTCCACCCATCATTACATCCAATAAAGACCCGTTGTTGGTAAAATAAAACAAAACAAAACAAAACAAAACAAAAAACATATAGCATCTCCCCTCAACTCAGAAAACAAGCAATCACCCTGTTCTTTATCAAATGATGAAGGACAACTTCCCTAGGGGATGGAGAAATAGTACAATAACTAGGGAGTTTGCTTTGCACACAGACAACCTGGGTCGATACCCAATATTTCATATGGTCCCCTAAGCACCACCAAGACCACCTAAGTATAGAGACAGGAGGACAGGAGTACCTCTGAGCACTTCCAGGTGTGGCCAAAAAGAACAAATAAACTTCCCTAACTCAGCAATATCATCCTAGGACATAAAAAAAAAATTGAAACATATATAGCTACTACTGCATATCACTTGGCCTTCTCAAAACTTTTTGTTGTTATTGTTTTGTTTGAGAATCATAATTAGGCTCTGTACTCAGGGAATACTCCTGGCAGAGAACCACATGCAGTTCCAGGAAATCAACGAGTTTGGTCATGTGAAAGCCAAGTTTCTTACATATTGTACTATCTCTATGGCCTTCAACGTCCTTTATACTTTAAACTCATGTTCACTGTTCATTATTCTTGCTTAGAGAAATACATTCATTCCCACTATTTATCACTGAGAACATTTGGAATGAAAGAAAAAATAAACGTAATACTTGGGGTGAGGGATGCCTAGTCGCACTTAAAGGATATTCTCAATACAGTGCTTAGTTGTTGTTCCCTGCAGTGTGCAGGGATCGTTTCTGGCAGCCCTCTGAGCCATCTCTCTCTTGCACAATTACTTTATGTAATTTTTTCATTTGATTTCTATAAAAAGGGAAACCTAATTTTGTCTTGACTAACTGGAGTTTCAGTTATTTTAACCAATTTCTTTTATAGGTCAAGTGCTATATTCTTTTAAAAGTTATTTTTAGGGGCCGGAGAGATAGCATGGAGGTAAGGCGTTTGCCTTTCATGCAGAAGGTCATCGGTTCGAATCCCAGCGTCCCATATGGTCCCCCGAGCCTGCCAGGAGCAATTTCTGAGCATGGAGCCAGGGGTAACCCTTGAGCACTGCCGGTGTGACCCAAAAACCACAAAAAAAGAAGTTACTTTTAAAGAAATGAATGTAGTGGGGCAAGAGCAGTGGTGCAAGTGGTAAGGCATCTGCCTTGCCCACGCTAGCCTAGGACAGACCACAGTTTGATCCCCCGGCATCCCACATGGTCCCCAAAGCCAGGAGTGATTTCTGAGTGCATAGCCAGGAGTAAGCCCTTAGCATCACTGGGTGTGGCCCAAAAACAAAACAAGCAAAAAATGAATGTAGTAATACAGCAGGTAGGGTGTTTCCTTGCACATGGCTGACCTGGGTTCAATCTCCAGCATCCCATATAGGCCACTGAGCCCTCAAAGATTGATTCCTGAGCGCAGAGACAGTAGTAATTCCTATGCACCACCGGGTGTGGCCCCCAAATTGAAATGTAACAAGGCCATATATCAAAAATATCTCAATAAAAACAAAAAATAATATGTACTTAAAAATACTTAGGAACAAATTAAACAATACATTTCACTTTATAGTGAAAGCCACTGAAACCTTTAAAAGACACAGAAAAGAATTTTGCTCAATTTTTAAAGAAACATGATACAAAAATCTAACAAAAATAATTTAACCTGGGGCCGGCGAGGTAAGGTGTCTGCCTTGCAAGCACTAGCCAAGGAAGGACCGCGGTTCGATCCCTTGGCGTCCCATATGATCCCCCCAAGCCAGGGGCAATTTCTGAGTGCTTAGCCAGGAGTAACCCCTGAGCATCAAACGGGTGTGGCCCAAAAACCAAAATATATATATATAAAATAATTTAACCCAAATGGAAATTACACTCTAACGAAAAGAAATTATACTCTAACATTATTTTGGGGGATCACACCCGGCAACGCTCAGGAGTTACTCTTGGCTCTGTGCTCAGAAATAGCTCCTGGCAGGCACAAGATGGGGGGGGACCATATGAGATGCCGGGATTTGAACCACCATCTATCCTGGATCGGCTGTGTGCAAGGCAAATGCCCTACTGCTGTGCTATCTCTCCGGCCCCTATACTCTAACATTTAAAATAGTATGGAAATGGGGCCGGCAAGGTGGCGCTAGAGGTAAGCTGTCTGCCTTGCAAGCGCTAGCCAAGGTTCAGGACCGAGGTTCGATCCCCTGGCGTCCCATATGGTCCCCCCAAGCCAGGGGCAATTTCTGAGCGCTTAGCCAGGAGTAACCCCTGAGCATCACACAGGTGTGGCCCAAAAAACCAAAAAAAAAAAAAAAATAGTATGGAAATGGACAAATACATTAGCAAAACAAAACAATCCAAATGTAGAACCAATGTACATATGTTCATGTGTCAATGGCTTTTCAAAGATTGGAGGGAGACATATACCACAGGGATCCCTGTGGATCCTGGAGGCTGGAGAGTTAGTTCAGCCTTGCACACAGCCAGGTTCAATCCAGAGCATCCCAAATGACCCACCAATCCTGGTAGGAGTGATTCCTGAGTAGAGAGCTGGAGTAGTCATACCAGTTGTGGCCCCCCCAAAAAAAAACAAAAAAGTGAATTCAACAAGCTAAGCACAAGTGTTCATACAGGACCCATAGTTTCTATCTGATACCTCACAACACAGCCTAGAGTGTCCCCCCAAGTTCAGAGCCAGGAGTAGCCCACTGAGCTCCATCAATTATGGCCTAAAACAATAACTAAAAATGCCGAACAGCACAAAGTATCCTCATAGTTCATTTATACAACTGCATATGATTTATATGCATACACATGTATGAATTTTATATTTGACATTTCTATATTTAGTAATGTAAACTTTCTAAAACAAGGGGAAGATCATAGAAAGCGCAGCAATAATTAGGTAGCCTTTTAGAAAAAGCTGATCCCCTCCTTGCACTCAGCTGTCTGATACCCCTGTACCACAAGTGATTTCTAGCCACAAAAAAGGTTGCAAACAGGGTAAGAGAGATAGTACAGCAAGGAAGATGCTTGCCTCGCACACAGCTGACCCAGGTTCAATTCCATGTGGTCCCCTAAGCACTGCCAGGAATAATTTCTAAATGCAGAACCAGGAGTAACTTCTGAAATCACCGAATATGCCACGCACACACACCCAGCACGCACGCGCACACACACACACACATATAACCTCTGCAATATCTCTTTAGCCCAAAAGCATTATTTTAAAAAATCAAATTATACTAGAATATCTAGCGAGAATATTTAGAAATTTCTCAACTTTGAGGGGAAGGAAAATTACAAATGAAAAATTTTACTATAAGAATAAACCTCACGTGCTCGCTTCGGCAGCACATATACTAAAATTGGAACAAAACAGAGAAGATTAGCATGGCCCCTGCGCGAGGATGACACGCAAATTCATGAAGCGTTCCATATTTAAATAAATAAATAAATAAACCTCAGGGCCGAAGAGATAGCATGGAGGTAAGGCGTTTGCCTTGCATGCAGGACGGTGGTTCGAATCCCGACATCCCATATGGTCCCCGAGCCTGCCAGGTGTAACACCTGAGCCCTGCCGGGTGTGATCCCCCAAAAAAGCTGAAATAGTGGGGGCTGGTGAGATAGTACAGCAAACTATGTATTTACCATGCATGAACCAAAAGGGTTCAATCCCCGATATCCCGTATGGTTCCCTGAACACTGCCAGAGCTAATTCCTAAGTGCCAAGCCAGGAGTAACCCCGAGCACTGCCAGGCGTGGAGCAAAAACAACAACAAAAGCTGAAACAGTTGTGTAAAAATGGTAGTATTAGAGCTTTTGGGGTTTCTTTTTTTTGGGGGGGCCACACTCGATGAAGCTCAGGGATTAACCCCTGGCTATGTGCTCAGAAATCGCTCCTGGCTTGGGGAACCATAGGGGACGCTGGAGTATCGAACCATTGTCTGTCCTAGGCTAAAGCGGGCAAGGCCTTACCGTTTGTGTCACACCTCTGGCCCCGTATTAGAACTTTTTGTTAAAAAAAAAAAAAAAAACTTTAATGTTGTTAAACTACCACCACCACTCCTTTTTAACCTTAAATAAATTGGAGTGGAGTTGGGGATTAAAAAGGCTTTTCCAGGGTCAGAAGGATGGCACAGCGGTCAGGCGTTTGCCTTGCACGCGGCCAACACAGAACAGACCCCTGTTCGAATCCGGACATCCCATATGGTCCCTCTAGCCTACCAGGAGCAACTTCTGAGCGCACAGCCAGGTTACTAACCCCTGAGCACCACCGGGTGTGACCCAAAAATGAAAATAAACAAACAAAAACAAATAAAAGGCTTTCCCCCATTCTTACTTAACAAACCTTGAGGGAGTTTTTCCATTCACAAGTTTCAGACACTACCCAAAAGGGGTCAAATGGCATTTACCCTGCCTTACCTATCCAGCTTAGCCCTAAACCAAACCCCTGCCAAAAGCAGGCACCCCTGTTTGGCTTCCAGTCCTCAGAGGCCTAGGCTCCTGGAGGAGGAGGCTAAGACCTCTTGCACTTCACCTGGGCCTTCACACCTTTAGAACAGGGGCCAGAGATAAGGGCCCCAGGGGAGGTTCGGGCAGACCCCATCATGGCCTTGGGTGTCAGAGGAGCCTCGGAGGGGTGACACCCAAGGGTCCTGCATAGCTGTAGGGGGTAGGGGGCTGGAATGGGGGTGGCACACAGCAGGAAGATGTTTCCTGGGGATGGTGCTGCGTGCATGGGGAGGCTGGGGCAGGCATGCTCCCAGGCAGGGGGGCCTTGGAGAGAGAGAAAGAGAGACGCTGGCACCCCAGGGCCTGGCTGTGTGTGTGGGACCCCAGGGCCTTGCCCGGGCGCTTACAGGTCGGTGCCGAGCGGCGAGAAGCCGGCGTTGAGCGAGGCCCGGGCTATGCGGCGCCACAGCAGGTCGCAGCCGGTGAAGCGCCGGAGCCAGCGGCACACCTGCGCCAGGCGGCCCAGGGCCCGGACGTCCAGGTAGGAGCAGATGAGCAGCAGCAGCTCCTCGGGCAGGCGCCACAGCGCGGACTCCCGGGCCCCGGCCTCCTCCTCCGCCTTCTCCTCCGGCTCCGGCTCCTGCTCCTTCTCGGGCCCCGCCTGGGCCCCGCGGCCCTGCCATCGCCCCGGCCTGGCCCGGGCCCTGCAGTCGTCCTTCGGCAGTCCGCCCTCATCTCGGCCTCTGCGCGCCCCCTCCGCGCCCCCCGAGCGCCCCCGAGCCCCTGCGGCCTCCTCGGCCTCCCCGGCCGGCTTCCCCTCGGGCCCGCTTCCTCTTCCTCTTCCCCTTCCGCCCGGCTTCCCCTTCCCCTTCCTCCGCGGGCCCCGGGCCGCCCGCCCCGCCGGCCCGGCCCGCGCCTCCCCGCTCGCGCCCTCGCTCTCGGCCCCCGACGCGTCGCCGCGCCCGGCGGGCCCCGAGCGGCTCGGGCTGCCCATGAGCGGCCGCGGGGCCCGCCCGCCGCGGAACCCAGGCCCGGCCGCCCCCGCCGCGCCTCCGCCGGCAGGAGGCAGCTCCGTGTCGGGCCGGGTCACATGTGGAGGGCGGGCGGCGCGGGCCCGCACCGGGGCCGCCCCGCCCCTCACACCCGAGGCCCGGCCCGGGAGCCGTTTTTCGGGGTGCCGGCCCGGAGTTGGGGCGCGGCCCCTCCTCCACCCAACCGCGGGGAGACCCGGTGCTGACGGGGAAGCGCTCGGGTGGCGTCGTGCGCCCCGGCCTGTGAGACGCGTCCAGGCCCTGGCCTAGGCCGCACGCGGGAGAGATCAGAGCCTTCGAGAAGCCACTCACTGAGCATCCCCTGCTCTCCAGGTTCCTCAGAAGCAACTGCCCCATTCCTCAGTTTCCCCCCCAAGCGCCCACCCCACTTTCCGACCACCCCCGTTCCCCAGGTTCCTCAGGAGCACCCACCCCACTTGCCAACCACCCCCGTTCCCCAGGTTCCCCAGAAGCGCCCACCCCACTTTCCAACCAACCCTGGACCCCAGGTTTTCCAGAAGTAGCCACCCCACTCACCGACCACCTCTGCTCCCTATATTTCTCAGAAGCGTCCACCCCACTCTTCGACCACCCCTGCTCCCCAGGTTCCTCAGAAGCGACCACCCCACTTTCCGACCAGCCCTCTACCCCAGGTTTTCCAGAAGCGCCCACCTCACTCTTTGACCACCCCTGTCCCCCAGGTTTTCCAGAAGCACCCACCCTACTTGCCAACCACCCCAGTTCCCCAGGTTTCCAAAAAAGCGCCCACCCCATTCTTTGACCACCCCTGTCCCCAGGTTCCCCAGAAACGCCCACTGAGGTGGGCTCCCTTCACCGAAACTCTCTTGCCCCCAGACAGTGCCACCTTTCCTCGGGCCACGTGCCAGGAACCCACGAAAACGCAGCCCAGGAAGGTGGCAGTCGTAGCTCCCATTCTCACGCCCTCCGAGTGGGATCCCCGGGGGTGACAGTGTTTCGGACATTTGAGGACACAGCGGCGGTCAAGGGCCTGAAAGCATCACTTTCTGGTCAGGATCAAGATGTAACTAGGGCCCGGAGAGATAGCACAGCGGTGTTCACCTTGCAACCAAAGGTGGTTGGTTCGAATCCCGGTGTCCCATATGGTCCCCCGTGCCTGCCAGGAGCTATTTCTGAGCAGACAGCCAGGAGTAACCCCTGAGCACCGCCGGGTGTGGCCCAAAAACCAAAAAAAAAAAAAGATGTGACCAAGCTAGACCTTCTCCTGAGTCACCACCCAAGTCATCGCCCATCCCCAAAACACCCCTTCCTTCCATTAACGCAGGTGAAACAAAGAGGAGCCCAAGTTTAGCTCCTATCCTGCATCACACAGGGCTATTCAAGCCGCATCTGGAACGTTCAAGGCCCAAGTCAAAAAGGTGCTGTAATAATAGCAGGTCTTGAAGATCCATAATCAGAAAAGGAACGTTCATTATATATTGACTGGTAAGGTTTTAATACAGGAACCAGAGTTCCTATAGTACCCTACAGTGGATAAAGCACTTGCTTGCTTGCCTTGCATGTGGCTCACCCTGGTACCGCCTATGAGTCCCTCGAATCAGAGTGATTCCCGAGCACAACCAGGTGAAACCCTTCACCCCAAGAGAATGATTTCTGATGCATCTGACTAAATAAAAGAATTTAGCAGCACTTGTACTACATCGTTTTTCATTATACCTAGACTTGCATCCCTGACCTGTATTTTTTTTTTTCAGTTGGATAGCACTGAGTAGGAAATAAGATTTGTGGGGAAGATGTTTCTCCCTGTCTTGTGTATACTGTATCCCAAGGAATTTAGGTTTTTATTTTGTTTTTATCATCAGACCCACTTTCGTGGAGCAAGAATGAATGAGAAACCAACTCTGGAATGATTCACCATTTAGCATAGCCAAAGAGAGACCTAAAGAAGTCGCTGCATGGGCTTATGATGCTGCAGAAGCATCATATAACAAGGTCAAACCGGAATCTGGCTTTGCCCTAGAATTACTTTTTGATCTTAGCAAAACAACAACAAAAAACCCACCTATCTTGGCCTTTTAGTGTTCTCAGTCTGTAGTGGAGATAATGCCCCTGCCTTACTTTTGAGGGATAAATGAGATGATCCCTGTAAAATGCTTTGAACTCCTCTAAGAAAATTCTCAATAATAGTTACAGGTCAAATCCTGTTACAAAAAAAAGGAAGAAGAAGAAGAAAAAGGAGGGGGCATTCTTTGTGTAGAAAAAGATTTCCAAACTCTAGCCAATGGTTTCTTAATAAAAGTGATATTTGATATGACACTGCAGTGCAACTAAAGAACATTTCTTAGAAATCATTATAAATAAATAAATAAATAAATCATTATAAATGGATTAACTTGTTCACACTACCAAGGTAAGAATAGTGTAATTGAGGTAATGGCATATTAATTTTTGGTGATTATTTTTATTTGGGGGTTTACAATACTATATAAAGGTTTCTCATGGATACCGTTCTGACACATCTTCCTCCCTCCTTCTCACCCACCCTTCCTCTCACCCTCCCTTTCACCCATTCCCCAATACAATTTTGTGTGCCAGTCTTCCCCCACACTTATGTTGCCAATTTAACAATTATTTATTTTACTACATTTATGTATTGTGAGTCACTTGGGTGGAAAAGAAGGCGATGGCCAATACAGAATATATACCTACGTCTCGGATTTATATTAGACACACATTTGTAAACTTTTTTCCTTCTTTTATTGTTTCGTTTTGGGCCATACCGGCAAAGTTCCAGGGTTAATCCTAGTAGTGCTAGCGGATGCTGGGGATCCTAACCCAGCTTGATCACATTCAAGGCAAGCACCCTATCCACTATACTATTTCTCCATCCCACATTAGTAATTTCTTACTTTTTTTATAATGTTCTAGCATTTCGTTTACTTATGTAATAATGTTTTTTTAATTATTCTTTTTTTTTTTACAACTAAAACCCAACTACAAACATACTTGTAATCATGGTGCTTAAAGATATTTAAATTTTGTGCTCGCTTCAGCAGCACATATACTAAAATTGGAACGATACAGAGAAGATTAGCATGGCCCCTGCGCAAGGATGACACGCAAATTCGTGAAGCGTTCCATATTTTTAAGGACAAGGACAAGATTCCAGAAGTAGCTTTCATGAAGTGAGCTTGAGTGGACCAGAACCCCTGTAAATAAATGGCCCTTGGATAGCCAAAAAAAAAAGATATTTAAATTTTTTCTTACTTTTTGACTGTTTTTGAACTATTCCTTTTACAGAGTAAAACTGAGTACTTTTTTTTTTTATCAACATTGTGCCTCATTTCTAGTGGAGAAATTGAAGACACAGAAAAGTATTTCATTAACCCAACATAAAACATTAAGATTAAAATCCACAATCACACACAACTATAACTTACTTTTTACTCCATGTTGCCTTTGTAGATGGAAAAATTAGACCATATTTTTTTTTTTTTTTTTTTTTGTGGTTTTTGGGTCACACCCGGCAGTGCTCAGGGGTTATTCCTGGCTCCAGGCTCAGAAATTGCTCCTGGCAGGCACGGGAGGACCATATATGGGACGCCGGGATTCGAACCGATGACCTCCTGCATGAGAGGCAAACGCCTTACCTCCATGCTATCTCTCCGGCCCCAATTAGACCATATTTTAAAGCATCACATCATACTATTTTCACCCAAGTAAATTAATTACTTATGCTAAACTTCAAAGTTGAAAGATATTTTGGGGACCTGGTGGGGCCCAAGTGATCCTCTGGGATACTAGGGATAGAACCTGGGTTGGCCATGTCAAGTGCCTACATGCTTACTGTCTGTATAGCTCTTAGTTTAATGACTTTTCATAGTCAAATTATTCACTATGCAGACAGGCAAAGCTACATGAGAAACTGATATATATTCTGTAATTTGGTGATCATATGGATTCCTACATTCCTGAGTATTTGAAAACAAAACAACCCCCCCATAAAAACCTTGTTTAGTCTTGCCTCAGAGAAGCATCTAGAATTTTTTATCAACCATTTCACTCTCCAACAGTAAAAACAAATTTAATTTAGTTTTTATATCAAACTTGATTTCATCACAAAAAAAAATCCCTTTAAAATTATTGTGGGGGTCAAATTGATAGTAAGTAAGGTATTTGACTTGCACATGGCCAACACAGATTGGATACCAAACACTACATAAGCTCCCCAGAACCAATCCAGAAATGATCCCTAAGTACAGAGCCAGGAATAATAAGCCTTGAGCATCTCTAGGTTTAACCCCAAAACAAACAAAATTTTCTTTTTAAGGGACCCAGTTTCAAAATTATTTTGAAACTCAAATGTGTATGAAAAGATAGGTTTGTAATGTAAGTAAATCCATATCTTCATGAGATCTTGAATCACATTTTACTGCCAAAGAACTAAAGAGTTTATATAGGGGGTAATACACTTGCATTGCATGGCAGACCGGGTTTAACCCCCAGCATGGTTATGAACACCCACAGATAAGACTCAATGCTACCCCCTTCAAAAAAAGAAAATATATTAATAGCCAGGAGGGAGAAAAGGAAGATAGAAACAGTACAATGAACTTTCGAATTTTTCAGAAAAAGCATAAGCTCCCTTGAAGTACAAATCCAAGGTTGTTAAAATATACCTTAGTTTATCTTATAAAGCTTTAACTTGAATTTTTATTTGCACATTAATTAACAAAAATAATGTGAAACTACTTTAAGCTTACAATGCCGAAAACATGAATGTTGTAACAAATAGAACTTAAGATTCACCCTACTATGAAGGACTTTGTAAATCACAATGGTTTCAATAAAACAAAATTAATAAATAAAACGTAAGACCAATATATTTTGTTTTATGTGCATGGATATGACTCCAAGGATCAAACACAAGACTTCATATGTTGGAGACACAGACTATCACTAAATAATGCCTAGCCCCAATAAGAATTGCACACTTTAAAACCCTAATATTGGGGCCCGGAGAGATAGCACAGCGGCGTTTGCCTTGCAGGCAGCTGATCCAGGACCAAAGGTGGTTGGTTCGAATCCCGGTGTCCCATATGGTCCCCCGTGCCTGCCAGGAGCTATTTCTGAGCAGACAGCCAGGAGTAACCCCTGAGCATCGCTGGGTGTGGCCCCAAAACCAAAAAAAAAAACCCTACTATTGGGCCGGAGAGATAGCATAGAGGTAAGGCATTTGCCTTTCATGCAGAAGGTCATTGGTTCGAATCCCAGCATCCCATATGGTCCCCCGAGCCTTCCAGGAGTGATTTCTGAGCATAGAGCCAGGAATAACCCCTGAGCGATGCTGGGTGTGACCCCCCCCCCAAAAAAAAAACCCAAAAAACAAAAAGAAACCCTAATACAACTTTACTTTTAGGGGCTGGAGAGATAGCATAGTGGTAGGGCATTTGCCTTGCATGCAATTGACCCAGGATGGACCCAGGTTTAATCCCCAGAATCCCAGATGGTCTGCCAAGCCTGGCAGAAGCTATTTCTGAGCGTAATCCCTGAGCACCGCTAGGTGTGGCCCAAAATCCCAAACAAACAAGTTTACTTTTTTTTTTTTTTTTTTTCAGTTTTTGGGCCACACTCAGCGGTACTCAGGGGTTACTCCTGGCTATCTGCTCAGAAATAGCTCCTGGCAGGCACGGGGGACCATGTGGGACACTGGGATTCGAACCAACTACTTTAGGTCCTGGATCGGCTGCTTGCAAGACAAACACCGCTGTGCTATCTCTCCAGACCCAAACAAGTTTACTTTTAAAGAGGATTTTAAAATACATAAAGTTCTTTGTGTGGCCATGTATATGGAATGCATATTGGTTATTACTGCTGTTATAGGTAATATATTTAGAATCAGAAACGACCAAAATTGTGTTCTGACCGTGTATATAAACACAATGACAGTCTCTCATTGGAGCCTATTCTCATATCCAATATTCTGGCACCCAAATGTCCATTTGGTTAGATCCTTAGGGACTAGCCTTTAACTTTTGAAATAGACAAACTGAGCAGGAATTATTTTTTCAGATGAATAAGTGAAAGAATATATTGACAATTTCTGTATCTGGTGTTCGCTCAGATGTTTACCAATATGTCTATAATCTCATGTATTTGTTGAGTACTTACTGTATATCAGTCACTATCATAAGAACTTTCCATATACTCTCACCCCTATGACCACCAAAGAAAAGAGAAACCGCTAATGTATCTTTCACATAAGATGAAATAGATGCCTTGGTTATATGGTTCCTAAGTGATAGAGCAGGTATCAAACCTAGATGGTGTAACATCAAACCTTATTCTCTAAATGTTTTACATTCACTGAACATCAGAAAATCGAACAAGGCACTGAATTCAGGGTCCTCTGAGATCCCCTACAAGTAACAAAGGCACATTACTTCTGGCCATCTTGCAGTTCTGATATTTATATCCGCTGCTTTTCAAAGAGCTTCTGTTTCTAATCTCAGTTACTCCTGAGAAAAGGGTCCCCAACTGTGCTGGTGGCCACCAGGGCTACATGTGCAGTGCTCAAGAGACCTTGGTGTGCAGGAATCAAACCTGGAACCCTATGAAATACCAGGCAGTATTTTGGCCATTTGATGTATCTTCTCTACCCCTTTCTATTACTTAAAAGTTAATCACATTGGGCGGAGAAGGTGGCGCTAGAGGTAAGGTGTCTGCCTTGCAAGCGCTAGCATAGGATGGACCACGGTTCGATCCCCCGGCGTCCCTATGGTCCCCCCAAGCCAGGAGCGATTTCTGAGTGCATAGCCAGGAGTAACCCCTGAGCATCAAACAGGTGTGGCCCAAAAAAAGGGGTGGGGGGTGGAGAGATAGCATGGAGGTAAGGCGTTTGCCTTTCATGCAGGAGGTCATCGGTTCGAATCCCAACATCCCATAGGGTCCGCTGTGCTTGCCAGGAGCAATTTCTGAGCCTGGAGCCAGGAATAACCCCTGAGCACTGCCAGGTGTGACCCAAAACACACACACACACACACACACACACAAAGTTAATCACATAAGGGCTGGAGTGATAGCACAGCTGTCAGCATGCCAGGCTGACAGGAGTAACCCCTGAACATTTTCAGGTATGGCACAGGCACAAAAAGAAAGTTAACTACATAGACTGGGAAATGTGGCTCAGCAACAGTATAGCACTTGCCTTGTCTTGCATGGCTTCAACCCCTGGCAATACAAAAAAAATAAATAAATAATAAATAATCACATAGAGCCATAACCATTTAATACTTCCATGATCCTCTTATTTTTATTTATTTATTGGTTTGGGGGTCACACTCAGGAATAACTCCTTGTGGTACCATGGGACCATATAGGGCACCAAAGATAGAACCTAAGTCAATAACATTCAAGGCAACAGCCCTACCTGTATTATCACTCCAGCCCTATACATAATTCTTTTATAAGACTTTGATTTGAGTGGAAATTGTTTCTATTTTTAGGGGCCATTGACGATGCTAAATCCAAGGTGTTTAGGGGCCATCAAGATCACATCTGGGGGTTCTAGGAGAGGGAGTATATCCAAGTCCTCACACATAATAGGACGCATTCTACCTTTTGAATCATGTTTCTAGCCTTTGTTTGTTTGTTTTTGTTTTGGGGTCATTCCCAGCAGCGCTCAGGGACCACTCCTGGCTCTACACTCAGAAATTGCTCCTGGCAGGCTCAGGGGACCACATGGGATGCCGGGATTCAAACCACTGTCCTTCTGCATGCAAGGCAAACACCTTACCTAAAGGCTATCTCTCTGGCCCATGTTCCTAGCCTTTTAAAATAAACTTTAGGACTGGAGTGACAGTACAGCCAAGCAGGGCTCTTGCTTGCCTTTCATACAGCTGGCCCAGGGGTTCACTCCCTACAACTACATATGATTTCCTAAGTGCATCATAAGTGATTACTGAGTATAGAGCCAGGAGTAAGCACTAAGTACTGCCAGATATGGGTCAAAATCAAAACAAAACCAAAAATAAAACTTTAAAGGGAGTGAGTGATAGGAACTAATTTATTTTGCAAAATATTTGATTCCTTCATTTGCTTCAGTTTCATATTTTTCTATTCAATTTAAGGTGGGGTAAGATGGGAGGAGACTCCTCCCTATCCTAGAGAGTCAGTCACACATGGTAATGCTACAGAGACCAATTCAGCCTCCTGCATAAAAGCATATGCTCCAGCCCAGATAAGTGCCTTTTTAATAATAAAAAATAAATGCTTGATATTTGGGAACTAAAGGGATAGTACAGCAGACAGGGCACTAGCCTTGCATACAGCCAACCCAGGTTTAAGCCCTAGTCACCAAACACTATCAAGAGTGAGCCCTGAGCACAACTGCTGTGACCCAAAACACACACACACACACACACACACACACACACACACACACATGCACACACAAAGAGTTATTTCCTTCCAAAGAATACAATATGATCATGGGCCAAAAACAAACAAACAAAAAAACCCAAAGAATACAATATAGAAAGGATTGAACAGTGGTAAGGAAGGAACTTGACAACAAAAAAAACTAATACTACCAGGTGATCAAGGTCAACATCAGTACTGATAAGTTGATAATACATACCCTAGATAAAATGTGACAAAAATTAAAAAAAAAAAACTTTGATGGTCTTCCTCCCCCAAATCCATAATCCAAATCAATAATAAAAAAATAGCAGATGCCAATTGAGGGACAGTCTACAAACCATGTGACTAGTACTTATATAAAATATTATTAATAATATTAATATACACATATATATAGAATTTAAGGGCCATCTGTAAAAGAGCATATAAAAGGATGACAAGAAAAAATATATATAAAGATTGATATATAATAAAATATATAGTGAAAAACATTTCATGATCTGGAGAGATAGTACAGGGGTTAAATTGTCTGCATACAGCCAATTCAGGTTCAAATCCCTGGCACCACTATAGTCTCTGAACACCAGGGTCACTCCTGAGCAGGAAGGAAGGAAGGAAGGAAGGAAGGAAGGAAGGAAGGAAGGAAGGAAGGAAGGAAGGAAGGAAGGAAGGAAGGAAGGAAGGAAGGAAGGAAGGAAGGAAGGAAGGAAGGAAGGAAGGAAGGGAGGAAGGGAGGAAGGGAGGGAGGAAGGAAGGGAGGGAGGAAGGGAGGAAGGGAGGGAGGAAGGAAGGGAGGGAGGAAGGGAGGGAGGGAGGGAGGGAGGAAGGAAGGAGGGAGGAAGGGAGGGAGGGAGGAAGGAGGGAGGGAGGGAGGGAGGAAGGAAGGAGGGAGGGAGGGAGGAAGGGAGGGAGGGAGGGAGGAAGAGAGGGAGGAAGGAGGGAGGGAGGGAGGAAGGAAGGAAGGAAGGAGGGAGGAAGGGAAGGAAGAAAGGGAAGGAGGGAGGGAGAGAGGGGAGAAGGGAGGGAGGGAATGAGAGGGAAGAAGTAAGGGAGGGAGGGAGGCAGGTGACCCCAGTTTAACCCTCAGCATCACATGATCTCCTGGGCATAAAACGTGGCTGGGTGCAGCCTGGGAGGTCCCCAAGCATTGCTGGGGTAGTTTGTGTAAATCCCAGGCACTACAGGGCCTGAGCAGCTCTGCATCCTTAGGCCCTCCCATAGAGAAGCATGGCTTCAAAGACCCCCGCAGAAAAGAAAACATTTCCAAATATGCTAGTTAATTAGTCCTGTCATTGGTTACCTGAGGTAACCTTCTTCAATCAGTAGAATATATTTGGAGAGGTTTTTTTTGTTGTTTTTGTTTGTTTGTTTTTTGGGCCATACCCAGTGATGCTCAGCTGCATTCAGGAACCATCCTGGTGGGCCCTGGGGACCTATGGGATTGAACATAGGTCAGTTGAGTGCAAGGCAAACTTCTACCCACTGTACTGTTGCTCCAGCATCTAAATTCTGAGAGATTCTGAACAAGATGTAAAACAGCATTCCCATCTAAAATGAATTCCTTCTTGTCAGGAGAGATTAGACTCTATATCTTCAGATGAGAAACTCAAATCTATGAATTTGAATTGAGTTCAGAGTTGGGGACAATTCAGACTTGATTTGTTTGACAATACATGATGGAAGATAAACATGAAGATGAAGAAAACCACAAAATCTTGTAAAATATTTGTGATTACCTGGTGATTTAAACACATACACTAGGGGCCAGAGAGATAGCACAGCAGCAAGGCATTTGCCTTGCATGCAGAAGGACGGTAGTTCGTATCTCGGTATCCCATATGGTCACCTGAGCCTGCTGAGGGTGATTTCTGAGTGTAGAGCCAGGAGTAGCCCCTGAGTGCTGCTGGGTGTGACCCAAAAACCAAAATAAATAAATAAATAAATAAATAAATAAACAAACAAACACATACACTAAAAATAAGGTCTCTATGATGGTAGACTATAAATAAATATAATCTTATGAGCTATTTTCCAAAATAACGATAATTTTTAGAAAACTTTGAGTATTTTTCATCTTTCTGGAAAAAAGTATCACACCAAATGCAAAGTTCTTATTTTTGAGTCCATAATTATTATTGCTATTTAAGAAAACCAAACTTCATCTAATTTTTTTCATTTGGGATATTACACTGAATGAAATCATGGGATAATGACCTGTTTGTCTTATCCTAGGTTTTGAGTTCTGCTAAAATTAAGAAAAACACAAAAGGCAGCTTTTCAGTAGTACCATTCAATTAACCTATATTGAACAGATAGTATGCTGTGTTCAGTGTCAAATATAAATAAAAGGGGCCAGAGTGATAATACAGCAGACAGGGTGCTCGCCTTGCACATGACTAACCCAAGTCTTATCACAGGCACCCCAGATGGTCCCCTGAGCACTGCCAGGAGTGATTCCTGAGTGCAAAGCCAAGAGTATCAACTAAGCACCAACAAGTGTGGCCCAAAACAGAACAAAAACAAAACTATATACATATAAACAAAAGTCTGAATGTAAATGGAATATGGCTGTCTTATTCTGTTCTTTTAGGCCTTAACTTAAATTCTTAAGTACATAAAATATTTTATATACTTATATAAATATATATATTTATAAATATATGTAAACATGTATACAAATATATACATAAACATGTGTTAAGAATTGCTATGGTTCTTGGACCAAATTTTAACTGTTATACTTTAATAAGTTGTGTCACTGCTTCTAAGAGACTACTTTTAAAATATATTTATGTGATATGTCTTTCCTCCCTTTTCTTATAGCAGCTGTTTCAAACACAATTAGAGAGATGAATGAGAAAAATCCCCTACATGTAAAATCCACCATGGAGAGAAAAGCAGGAAGAAATCCAAGCTAGCCCCTGGGGATTTTCCCAGGTTCAGTAGATTGACCTGGAAACAGGAGTGCAGCTTGAGCTCTTCTGCCTTTAGCAGCACAAGCGCTGGTCAGAGAAGTTTCCAAACACATGGAGCTTAGCGAGATCACCTGCTCCCAACGGGACAATGGCCACTGGACCACCAACTCTGCTGCTTCAAGTCAACACCAGCTCTCCTTCACAACAGATGACAGGCTGTTTGCCAGAAGAGTTTCCCCATAAAGGAGAGTGTAAAGAAATTGCACTTCTGCGATTACAGTTCATAAGCTAGGGGCTAAGTGGACATTAAAAAGCTGAAACTGGGGGCCAGAGAGATAGCATGGAGGTAGGGCGTTTGCCTTGCATGCAGAAGGACGGTGGTTCAAATTCCGGCATCCCATATGGTCCCCCAAGCCTGCCAGGAGCGATTTCTGAGCGTAAAGCCAGGAGGAACCCCTGAGCGCTGCCGGGTGTGACCCAAAAACAAAACAAACAAACAAAAAGCTGAAATGGGCTGGAGCTGTGGCACAGAGCAGTAAGGCGTCTGCCTTGCTGTCGCTAGCCTAGGACCGACCGCGGTTTGATCCCCCGGCTTCCCATATGGTCCCCCAAGCCAGGAGCGATTTCTTAGTGCATAGTCTGGAGTAACCCCTGAGCATCACCGGTGTGGTCCAAAAATACCAAAAAAGGGGCCCGGAGAGATAGCACAGCGGTGTTTGCCTTGCAAGCAGCTGATCCAGGACCAAAGGTGGTTGGTTCGAATCCCGGTGTCCCATATGGTCCCCCGTGCCTGCCAGGAGCTATTTCTGAGCAGACAGCCAGAAGTAACCCCTGAGTACCGCCGGGTGTGGCCCAAAAAAAAAAAAAAACCAAAAAAGAAAAAGAAAAAGAAAAGAAAAGCTGAAACTGGAGACCGAAGTGATAGCACAGGAGATAGGTCCTTTGCCTTGTATGTGGCTGACCCGGGTTCAATTCTCAGCACTCCATATGGTCCCTGAGCCTGCCAGGAGTGATTTTTGAGTGCAGAGCACCTCTGGGTATGGTCCCAAAACAAACAAAACAAAACAGAATAATACAACAAAATAGAAAGATGAAACTGGAGTGGGGGTAAAGCAATAGTACAGCTGAAAGGGACTTGCTTTGAACATAGCTGACCCTCGTTTGATCACCGGGAACCCATTTGGTTCCCTGAGTTTACCAGGAGTGATTCCTGAATGCAGAGCCAAGAATAATCCCTGCGCATCACCAGGTATGACCCAAAACCTAAAAAAAAAAAAAAAGCTGAAAGTGAAGTCCATCTGATTAGTGAGTAGAACTCTGCAATCACTTCATATACATCAGCCCAAGTCCTTCCTTGGCTGGGCACAGACCTCCCATGCTCTGAAGACACTAAGTACAAAGACACTTTTGCCCCCTATGCTTTCCTCTGGTCAGTGTTGGCCAATGTGTGTCAAGCCCAGGAGACTTAATATAGCATTTCTCAAACAACAGGTGAAAAATCAGTGATTAGGCCCCTGCAGCTTACCTATCTCTTCTAAACAAAGTTGAGCTTAGGGGCTGGAGAAATAGCATGGAGGTAAGGCATTTGCCTTGCATGCAGAAGGTCAGTGGTTCGAATTCGGCATCCCATATGATTCCCTGAGCCTGCCAGGAGCAATTTCTGAGCATAAAGCCAGGAGGAACCCCTGATCGCTGCCGTGTTTGACACACACACCCACAAAAAGAAAAAGTTGAATTTAGATAAAAGTTCTAATACCCCTGGGGCCAGAGAGGTAGCATGGAGGTAGGGCATTTGCCTTGCATGCAGAAGGATGGTGGTTGGTGGTTCGAATCCCGGCATTCAATATGGTCCCCTGTGCCTGCCAGGAGCGATTTCTGAGCGTAGAGCCAGGAGTAACCCCTGAGCACTGCTGGGTCTGACCCAAAAAAGCAAAAAAGTTCCAAAATCCCTGATTGAGTCTTTCTTTGGGGGGGGGTCACACCCGGCAGCACACAGGGGTTACTCCTGGCTCTATGCTACGAAATTGCTCCTGACAGACTAGGGGATCATATGGGATTTTGGAATTTGAACCACTGTCCTACCTACAAATGCCCTACCTCTATGCTATCTCTCCGGCCCCAATTTGAGTCTTTAATCACGTTATAAGATAGCATGTCCAAGTGTTTTATGAAAGGAGGGGGAGTAAGATTATTTTAACTCTACTTCTAGGTAAAAGAATTAAAGCTAAATTCAGTCATTGTGACTTCTCAATTTATTGTCCTATGTTAACAGGGAAATTTGAGAACAGGAAAAAAAAATGGAGGTGGGGACAGTTGTTTTACATTTGGCTATTTTATGCCTTACTCCTGGCTCTGTGTTCAGGATACTACTGGTGGTGCTCAAGGGAGCAAAACTGAGTCAGCCACATGCAAGGCAAGTGCTTTACCTGATATACTATCTCTCACTACCACAATAAAAAAATATAGGGGTCAGATCTTGTAGTCTCAGGGAGGAAGACAGGCATGTAGATTCATGGATAAAACTCAAGGCTTGTCAGGTACCATATCTGCTCCTCAGCCTAATGACAGAATTTTTAATGCTGAAGCAATGACACAGTCTAGGTAGATTCATTCAGAAAGAATCATTGAAAGGGCTAAGAAGAGCTTACAGGGGTTAAGGCATTTGGCTTGCATCCAGCAGACCCAGGTTTAACCCCCAGCACTGCATTTTGTCTCTGAGCACTGTTAGAAATAACCACTGAGCACAGAGCCAGATGAAAATCCTGAATATAGCCAGGTATGGCCCCAAAAGAAAAAAAAAAATCAGTGGAATTCATAGTATCACATAGCTCCATAAGTTAATGTTTTAAAACTATAATCCCATGTCTTTTGGATAGTATTTTAAATTTTTTTTAAATGTTTAGAAAGTAGGGCCAAAAAAGGAACTGAAGTGATAGTACAAAGGATAGGGCACTTGCCTTGCATGTAGCCAACCCAGATTCAATCGCTGGCTTTATCCTATATAATTCCTGGAGCACTGCCAGGAGTAATTTCTGAGTAGAAAGGAATAAACATAGCCATGTATAGCCCCAAAACAAACAAACAAAAGAATCATGAGGAGAGACTAAGTAGGCTGATTTTAAAATAGTTTCCAGTGATCCTACTTTCTGGAGCATATGGCTTTGAGAATCCCCATGGGGCTGGAGCAATTTGCACAGCATAGGAAATTTGCCTTGCACACAGCCAACCCAGATTTGATCTCCGGCGTCCCTATATGTTTTTCTGAAAGAGTAATTTCTGAGCACAGAGCCAAGAGTAACCCCTGGGCATGGCTAGGTGTGGCCCCAAAACCAAAAAGTGCTCAGGGGACCCTGGGCAATTCTCTCTAAAATATTCAACCTGCGGGCCGGAGAGATAGCACAGCGGCGTTTGCCTTGCAAGCAGCCGATCCAGGACCAAAGGTGGTTGGTTCGAATCCCGGTGTCCCATATGGTCCCCCGTGCCTGCCAGGAGCTATTTCTGAGCAGACAGCCAGGAGTCACCCCTGAGCAACGCCGGGTGTGGCCCAAAAGAAAAAAAAAATTTCAACCTGCAGTCTGAGATAAACTGTCCAGCATTCAGGCCTCACACTGAAGTTAGTGCTGTAGGCCACACAGGGCCACTCTTAGCAGTATTCAGGTGATAGGGATTAAACTTGGGTTCTTAAGAATGCAAGTCATTGGTGGTGGGAATGTTGCACTGGTGAAGGGGGGTATTCTGTTTATGATTGAAACCCAACTACGAACATGCTTGTAATCATGGTGCTTAAATAAAGATATTAAAAAAAAAAAAGAATGCAAGTTATGGGACCAGAGTGATACCGCAGTAGTAAGGCGTTTGCCTTGCATGCAGCTGACCCAGGACAGATCTCGGTTCGATCCCCATATGGTCCCCCAAGCCAGGAGTGATTTCTGAGCGCATAGCCAGAAGTAACCCCTGAGCGTCACCGGGTGTGGCCCAAAAACAAAAACAAAAAAAGAATGCAAGTCATGAGCTATCTCCCTAGTGCTTCAACTAATGAGTTGAATTTGGTTTGTTTGTTTGTGTGAGGGTCATTTTTGGTTCAGCACTCAGGGATTGTTCCTGGTAGGGTTCAGGGGAAGACACAGGGTGTTAGGGATCAAACCTGGATCACTCACTTGCAAGGCAAGCACCTTATGTACTGTATGTACAGCCAGATACAAATAATGAGTTTTGATTAGTAGTAGTAGTAGTTGTAGTAGTAGTAGTATTTTGGTTTTTGGGTCACACCCAGCAGCGCTAGGGGTTACTCCTGGCTCTAGGCTCAGAAATCGCTCCTGTTTGGCTCGGGAGACCATATGGGATGCCAGGATTAGAACCACTGTCTTTCTGCATGCAAGGCAAACACCCTACCTTCCTGCTATCTCTCAGGCCCGGGAGTTTTAATTTTTTTTTATTTTTATTTATTTATTTATTTATTTTTTTGGTTTTTGGGCCACACCCAGCGGTGCTCAGGGGTTACTCCTGGCTGTCTGCTCAGAAATAGCTCCTGGCAGGCACGGGGGACCATATGGGACACCGGGATTCAAACCAACCACCTTTGGTCCTGGATTGGCTGCTTGCAAGGCAAACGCCACTGTGCTATCTCTCTGGGCCCAGTTTTAATTATTTTTAAAAAAGGAACTCTTAAGGGACCGGAGCAGTGGCGCAAGTGGTAGAGCATTTGCCTTGCACGTGCTGACCTAGGATGGACTGTGGTTTGATTCCACCCCCCCTGCCTGCACATCCCATATGGTCCGCCAAGCCAGGAACAATTTGTGAGCATGTAGCCAGAAATAACCCCCTGAGCGTCACTGGATGTGGCCCAAAAACCAAAATAAAGAAAAGGAATTCTTAAAAAGTCAAAAGACATTTTCAAACATATTTTGGGGAAAAGAAGAAATGAAGAAGTTATAATAAAAAACTGCCATTATTTTGCAATAGGGGGCTACAATGGAGAACAGAATGGGAATATTTGTAAAATGTTAACTTGAAGATCAGAAGGTAAGTTAATCAAAATACACAGATTATAAAATAATGATAATTCCTGACCAGAAGAAAAAGAATAAACTCCAGTCTAATACATAAGCTCTGATGTAATTAGAGGGAAAAAATAGTAAACATGGAAAAAAATACTGAAACTCAACTAGAATTATAAAAAAGAAAAAAATCATTTGTGAAATAGTTCCAGAATGTGTACTAACACAGTGCAACATTTATATAAATTTTCAAATGAATTCACCAGATTCTCAAATCAATGCAGCACCTTCTTAAAATGCTTACATAAACACACTTCAAAATCACACACAATCAGAAACATACACTGTAAGCAGCCTATAAGATCATTAAGACAATTCTGGACTCTTACGGCTATTTCTTTTGTAGGGGTCATTCTTTGCATTTTTACTGCCCTAATTTTACCTCTTCAAGTCACAGCAATGCAGTTTGAGCTTTCTTTTCTTTTTGAGTTTTGTTTCCAACCAAATCTTTTGTACATTTCTGGAATTTAAGCTACCTCAGTTACCGCTACTTATCTATAACACCATTGCTTTGAGGGATTAAAGCAGGTTTCTTGTAATACACTTAGATCAAGAGTTATCTGAGTTGAGAAGAATATCCTGTTTGAGATGGGGATGGGGAATCTTTTTTTTTATTTTTAATTTATTTATTTTTTTTGATCTTGAGTTGTTTTGATTTCCCCTGAGAGCAGTAATCTTCAGCAAGTGATATTTTTTAAAAGCCCCCAACACACCACAAAACATTCCAAGTGATTTTAACTCCTGAATGAGGTTAGGCTACCTGAGTGATTCTCTCTCTTCTCTTCTTTGGCAGAAAGGATTAGAAACCTCCACAGAACTTGCTCTCTATTAAAGTGGAGTGCTGTGCATTCATTGGCAAGAGGTGAATTGTTTTCAGATTACATGCGAAAGAGTATGTGTGTTTCTTTCCCACATCAAAGACTTGGATGGAGGCAGTTCTGAGTATAGCCAGGGATGCAAGAATTGGTGCTAAAGTGATTAGCAAAATTGCTTTCCTGCAAAAGAAGCACAAAACATTACCTAGGGATTAGAAGAGTAGAGGGCAAGATTAAAGGTGATGTTGAATTTTGGGTGGAATATCTTATCCATCTTTTTCAAACCATGCTTCAAGAATTCTGTGGCCCCTCCTTAAGGAAGGCTGAACATATATCAAAGCCTTGCTCTCTCAAGTTTGCACACAGGGATTCTCACAAGGTAAATTAAAACTGCAAACAGAAGGAGCACTCAAATCAGCCTACATTTCCTTATCTTATGCTGATTCTGAATGTGTTTTACTCAGTACACACCAACAATCACACCAACACTGCGTTGATCAAAGATTGTCCTTTGTAATTGGTTTGCATGCCTACCTGTTGGACTTAAATGAAAATGTTTTACAGAATCACTGTTTTGCTTTAGTAAATCAACTTTATAAGTGTAACATCCCTTTTGAAATGTATCTCTTTTTGTTTTGTTTTGTTTTGGGGCCACACCCAGCGTTGCTCAGGGGTTACTCCTGGCTATCTGCTCAGAAATATCTCCTGGCAGGCACAGGGGACCATGTGGGACACCGGGATTCAAACCAACCACCTTTGGTCCTGAATTGGCTGCTTGCAAGGCAAATGCCGCTGTGCTATCTCTCCGGGCCCTGAAATGTATCTCTTAAAGTCATAACCATCTAGCCAAAATGTATTGCTGTTGGTTTTTATGTAATAAATTTTTTTTAATTCTAAATACTAAAAAAAATATAATACAGCAAACTCCACAATCCCTAGTTTAGGAAATTATTTTAAGGTATATTTCCTTTTTGTTGTCTGTTGTTGTTGTGTTGTTATTGTTGTTTTTGGGTCACACCTGGCAGCACTCAGGGGTTACTCCTGGATCTACACTCAGAAATTGCTTCTGGCAGGCTTGGGGGACCATATGGGATGCCGGGATTCGAACCACTGTCCTTCTACATGCAAGGCAAACGCCCTACCTCCATGCTATCTCTCTGGCCCTTTAAGGTATATTTCTGAAATGGCCTGTAACGTTGTCATTAGTCTCAAGTCTTTCAAAAACTGAGTATAGGTCTCCCTCTTCCAAAAAGTTCTCCTAACTTTAGTCTCCCAACCCAAGATAGGCAGAACATGTAATTTTTCTGTGTGAAGAAACTTTTTTTCTTCTTGGTTTCTTCTTTGAAACATTAGGTTCCCCCCTTCCCAAGTGCTGTGGTGATAATATAGCAAGTAAGGAGCTTGCCTTGCGTGACATGGTTGACCTGAGTTTGATCCCTAGTACCACTATGATCCCCATCATCATCAAGAGAGATTCCTGAACACAGAATCAAAAGCAATCACTGAGCACTACTGAGTGTGACCCCCAAAAATATACTAAGTCCCCAAAAAGACTAAGTCATCTATTTGGACAGATATCAAAAACATAACAGTGACATACGCAAACTTAGTAAAGTCAGGGGAATATTTACAGTATGAAACCATCTATGAAAACAATTTTAACATATGAAACAATATTGTAAGTCTTTAGGAACAATATATATTTATGTGAAAGTACCCCAAAATGAGCAGAATTATACACCTCGAGCCCATGGCTACCTCTATTAGGAACGTGGGATATAACATTGAGCTTCGTGGTAGAATTTTAGCCACATCTATAACTTTTTTCTTTCCAAAGGGTACAAACCATTATGCTAAAATGATTTACTGAGGCATAGTTAGGAAGGATGAAATATCATTGCAATTCTTATATAAAAAATACAGAACTTGGAGGGCCTATCTTTGTTCTTAGAAATGATTCTTTCATCTAATCTACAAATTTTTCAGTCATACACCAGTTATTTCTCATTTTCCTTACAGCAACAATAAAAACTGTTTCTAACTGACTAATTCGGAATCGTTGTAACCTCCTCCCCACCACCACCACCACACACATTAACACCATCCTCATAAATTAATGTAGGAGAATTTATCTTTGTGTCTGTAAAGAATAAGACACACTGTGGGTCCTCAGTGAAAAGAATAAACTGATGAATCAATAAGCCAGCGCTTTTGCTAACTTGCCCTGCGTGCACAAACCAATGGGTGTTTTCAGTTTGCAAAGTTGTTTAGAGGTTGCCTATGTGACTTCTTTGCTTTCAGGCACTTGTTGAGCACAATCTTTTTTTTTTTTTATCTGTCTTTCCCTTGGGGTCCTGTAAGGTCACTGGACATAAGATAGCTGTGAAATTTGACATTGTTCCAATTTAAATGCTTTACTCCAGCAAGTGCAAGACTGTAGACGCTTGAGTGTGGGGATTGCCACGGCCAGGCCGATTCTGAGACTCGCCAGCCCTCCAGGCTTCAAAGCCTGCCATCCTTGATCTCACTAAAGAATGTTTTTGAATTCTATGTCCATCTAGTGGTTGCCTGCAAAGATCTACTTGGCTTTTTCTTTCTTCCTTTTCTTTCACACTTGATCAGTGAGATTCTGTTTGTGATGGGGGTTTTGCCCCCCTGGGTCTTTAATTCTTTCACAGGTGGTTTCAAAGTGTCTATCCTTAGCTACTGCTTTCTATAAACAAGCAGGAATTCACCAGCCCGCAGTTACTGATGGCAATCCTCGCGGAGCAATTCACCTCTCACTTTGAAAATAGACTTGTTTTGTGGACAGTAAAGTACAGTTCTTTCTCACAGATGAGATTAGAGGTTGTGTGAGTGTTGGGGAGGGGGTGTGGGCGGGCTGGGGAGGCAGAGGGATGGGAATTTGTTCTTTTTCTTTTTTCTTTTTTTTTTTTTTAACTGGAAAGCCTTTGTGTTGTAACTCATTTTAGCAAAAGGCAAGAATTTTACTTATTTTACACTCAGTTGCACCTTTAGTTGAAGAGAACACGGTTTCCAGTCAAAGGTGCTGGGAATTTTCTGATTTCTTCAGCCATTCCAACCAGCACCCCTGAGTCTAAGGTTAGGAGCTAAGGATAAAGTGGTTACAGGCACTAAGATGGTTACATATCTAAGGGATCAAGTTCTATCCATTCTAGCTGAGAATTCTGATATGCCATGGGGGTTGATACTGCTATCTTATCACCTTCTCTTTAAGGGCAGAACAATCTTTCTTCTAACTTGAGGTTTTAGAAGTGGAGGTCAGTCTCTTATTTCTAACCATTGGTTTTTTGGTTTTCACATGAATTCTGAAAATTAGGGAATTGATGAGTTTAGAATACTCTGAATTCCATGAAAATAAAGTAATGGAGGCCAAATGTCATCACATTGCTCTTAACAGACCAATCTGTTAGAGTAAATGTATCATTTGGGGCCCGCTGTCTCTAGTAATTGGGGAGAACTAAGGTCACTGCCTTTGTTCTAATTCAAATGAAAATAAATATTTGTCTTCTTTTAAATGTATTGTACTTTATTAGAATCAGCTTTTTAAAAATTTGTACTGAGGTGGCTAGAGCAGTAATATAGGAGGTAAAGTGCTTGTTTGCACAGAGCCAACCTGTGGTTTGATCCCCAATCTCCCATATAGTTTCCCAAGCACTACCAAGAATAATCCCTAAAGGATCAATGCTCAATGACCCCTGAGCATTGTCTAGTGTACCTCCCCCCAAAAAGTGGTACTGGGAGGGTGGAACAATAGTACAGAGGGTAAAGTGCTTGTGTTACACACATCCAACCCAGGTTAGATCCTTGACACCCCACACGGTCACCTAAGCTCACCAGGGTGACCCCTGAGCATAGAGCCAGAACTAAGCCCTAAGTGCAGCTATATGTGGCCCCAAAACAACAACAAAAGTTATACGGCTGATATAGCACATAGAGTACTTGCCTTACATGCAGCCTATCCAGGTTTGATCCCTAGTACCACAAATGATCCCCAAGGTGCCAGGTGTGACCCAAAAACCTAAATAAATGAATAATGCATCCATGTAACATTATTTATAATAAGAAAAATCTGTAATTTCCTGAATATTCATCAATGTGCAAATGGCCAAATCTACTATACATTAGTAAAATAATTTTAAAGATAAAACTGGAAATGACAGGGGCCGGGTAGGTGGCGCTGGAGGTAAGGTGTCTGCCTTGCAAGCGCTAGCCAAGGAAGGACCTCGGTTCGATCCCCCGGTGTCCCATATGGTCCCCCCAAGCCAGGGGCGATTTCTGAGCGCATAGCCAGGAGTAACCCCTGAGCGTCAAACGGGTGTGGCCCAAAAAAAAAAAAAAAAAAACTGGAAATGACAGAGAAACATATAAATAAGAAATACTCTTTTTTGTTTGTTTGGGGGGGGGCACACTGGCTGCTTGCTCCTGTCTCTTCACTCAGAGATGACTCCTGGTAGACTCAGGGGTTCATATGTGGGCTGAAGATAGAACCTAGGTTGGCTGTGTGCAAGGCAAGCACTTATCTCTTCAGCTCCTAAGAAACAAAATTAAGTGGGGAAATGGTATAACAAAAATGATAGTTATTGTGCTGGGGAGATAGTTCAAAGGATAGAGCACATATCTGGCATGTAAAGACCCCACATTCAACCCCCAGCACCATGTGGTCACCCAGGCACTGTCTGGGAGCTTCCTCCACCATGGGGGTAGGGGAGGGAATGGTAGTTATGAAACAATTCTATATAAGAATATTAAGTTCAGGGGCTCGGAGAGATAGCACAGTGGCGTTTGCCTTGCAAGCAGCCGATCCAGGACCTAAGGTGGTTGGTTCGAATCCCGGTGTCCCATATGGTCCCCCGTGCCTGCCAGGAGCTATTTCTGAGCAGACAGCCAGGAGTAACCCCTGAGCACCGCCGGGTGTGGCCCAAAAACCAAAAACCAAAAGAAAAAAAAAGAATATTAAGTTCAGGTACATATAAATATGAGATTGAAAAGGTGATATAAAAGGGTTTTATCTGTAAAGTTCATTTGTTTATTTATTTTGGTTGTATACCAACTGTGATCAGGGCTTACTTTTGCTTCTGTGATTAGGGAATCATGTGGTTCTGGGTATCAGACCTGTATTGACTGCATGTAAGGCCAACACCTTACCAGTTGTACTATTTCTCTGGCCCTAAGAAAAATTATTTTGGGGGAGTACACAGGGTGATACTTAGAGGCTACTCCTGGCTCTGCACTCAGGAATTACTTCTGGTGGTGCTCAGAGGACCATATGGGATGCTGGTGATCAAACTCAGGTTAGACGCATGCAAGACAAACACCTTATTCACTGTACTATCTCTGTGGCCCCTAAGAAATATTCTTTATTTTCCTAAGATATATTCTTTTTTTTCTTTTTTTTTTTTTTTTTTTTTGTGGTTTTTGGGTCATACCCGGCAGTGCTCAGGGGTTATTCCTGGCTCCAGGCTCAGAAATTGCTCCTGGCAGGCACGGGGGACCATCTGGGGCACTGGGATTCAAACCGATGACCTCCTGCATGAAAGGCAAATGCCTTACCTCCATGCTATCTCTCTGGCCCCTGAGATATATTCTTAAGTGGAAAATCATTTTATTTGGAGGCTTAATGTGAATCTTCTCAGGATTTACTCCTAGCTCTGTATTAAAGGGACCATATATGGCGCCCAGAATCAAACCTATGTTGGCTGCATGTAAGGTAAATACCTTACCAACCAACTCTATACTATCTTTCTGACCCCTGACTAATACATATTTTTTGTTTTGGAGTCACACCTAGTAGTCCTCTTGGACTACTGCACTCTTGGCAGGCTGGGGGGACTATATGGGAGGTCAGGAATCAAACCTGGGTCGGTTGCATTCAAGGCAAGCATCTTACCCACTGTACTATCACTCTGACATCTGCTTAACATTTTTATATAAAGAATGTACTTATATAATTCTCTTGTTATTAAAAATAATTTTTAAGTTTTTAATAGATAACCAGGGCCAGAAAGATAGCATAATGGGTAAAGCACTTGTCTTGCTTGCTTGTGGCTCCAGTTCCATCAAAAGCAAAGCATATGGTTCCTCAAGCATTGCCAGAAATGAACTTTGAGCATGGAGTAAGAGTAATAGCTCTAAGCAGAGCCAGGCTCAAAAGTCCCAAAAGTTCACCCAAACAAAAAATCCTTGTGGTGAAATATATATATAACATACAATTTTCCACTGTAACCATTTTGAGTATGTCATTCAGAGGCACTAACAGTATGTATTGCTCAGGTTCAGGACTTTTTCATCTTTCCAAACGGAAATACTGGGCCCATTAATCAGCAACTCTTCATTTTCCCTTCCCCAGCACCTGACCATCTCTGATCTTCCTGTATGTATCTGCCATTGCTAGGCACATCATACAGGTGTAATCCTAGGAAATGTGTCCTTGCATATCTGGTTTATTTCACTGAGCATAAGGTCTGTATGGTTTATCCACAAGGTAGCAGAGATCTGAACTCCTTTCCTTTCTCCATACACTGTGTATTTGTTTTGCCATTTCCCTGCCAGTCAATAGGTAGCAGGTTCTTTTCTTTTCTGGACTATTGTGCAGAATCTGCTATGAACACTGCTCTTTGAGTCTCAACTTTCAGTCCCTTTGAGAATATACCCAGAAATAGAATTACTGGATCAAATTGGTGTTTTGTTTTTGAGCCACATCCTGTGGTACTTAGGGATTACTTTTGACTCTGAACTCCTGGCAGTTTTGGGAGAGCCATATGAGATGCAGGGAATAAACCCAGGCCAGCTGTGTGCGATGCCTGTGCCTACAAACTGTACTATCACTTCAGCCTGCTGGATTAGTTTATAATTTGCTTTAAATTTTTTGTCCAAATCACCATACACTTTTCCACTATGGCTGCATCCTTTTACATTCCTAGCAGCAATAAGCCAGGCTAGTTTCTCCACATCCACACCAAGGGTACGTTTTTTGTTTTGTTTTTGTTTTTGTTTTTTTGAGGGGGGACATTCACAGCAGTGTTCAGGGATCACTCCCTGCCTTTGCTTAAGTGTTTCTCCTAGTGAAAATTCAGGAAAACTATGGAATGCACTCAACCCTTTGAGCCCCACAGGGAGGAGGACCCTTTGAGAGTGGTCCTCTAACTGCAGACTCCATGTATTTTTTTTTTTAATAAAAGTTGTCCTAGAGAGGGGTCTGCTGAACTTTCAACTTCCAGCAATTAGGAAGCAAAAGCCTCTTGGGGAGTCGGAAGCTTCAGCAGGCAACAAGGGGAGGACATGGCTCCATGCTCTCTTCGCTTGTCCAATCACAGACCAAAGAGGTATCTCGGAAACACCCTCCTCCCTCTTGACTATTTCTAAAACATAAAAGGGTCACGTGTATCTCCTTTGTATATCTCAGATGTATTCCCTTAACATCTATAACTCTTGTCGAATATCCTCATATAGTGACAATTTTGCCCACTGGATTTGTTATTTGATTGTTTTTTTTTTTGTTTTTGTTTTTTTGTTATTTGATTGTTTGATTTTCCCCCTTTGAGATCTGTTTTATAAGCAATACTGGTAGAAGAGTATAGATTTTATGTTTGTACCAAGTTATGGGGAATTTTGAACTTTATTCATCGGCCCCCAGATGCACCAACAATATCTTGTGGCATTGCTTCTCTTTTGCATAGGCACATTAAAATGGGAAAATAATACATATGCAAACAAGTTCTTATCTAATAGAGATGGGAACACAAATTTGGTAATGTAATTAGGCCTTTTACCCTGAACATTGGCATAATGATTTGGCTCAGGCCTCAGAAGAATGGGCATCGCCCACACACACCTGAACAATGGATACCATCTATGGAAACAACCACAATTGTCTTTAGCATTACCAGGATCCAAGCCTCTACCAGGGAAGACCTACCACTGCTTTGGCATTGACTTACTCCAAAGAGTGCTCCCAACACCCAGACGACTCAGCAACAGTCTGCATGCAGGGCAGATCGCTCCGCATTTAATGGTATGCTGAAACTAGAGGATGCTCCACATCAGCCTGACATCGATGAAAGAAATGCACAGAATCCAGAGTCTTTAAATATAAGAATCTGATACCAACAATAGCTAAAGTGTGAAAAAGTTTCACCAGGACCTTGAGAATGACTGGAGTTGGATGAGCTGGTATACCTGGAACCCAGAGTCTGTCTTATGCCAATAAACTTCTAGGGTGAGGCCTTTTTGTAATCAGGTCAAGGAGTTTTTCTCCATTTTCCCATTTTTCTGGACCTATGCAAACAATGGCAATTCCCACTATCACACCTGTACTATATTTTTTTACTCTTATCCTTTAAGGAAAAAAAATACAACTTACTGAACTTCAAAACAAATAACTGTAGTAGAATGCCTGTCTCGAATACAGGCAGGGGATGGGAAGGGGAGGGGGTAATGTTACACTGGTGAAGGGGGGTGTTCTGGTTATGACTGTAACCCAAATATGATCATGTTACTTAAATAAAAATATATTTAAAAAAATAAAAAAAGAAAAAGAAAAAGTTGTCCCAGAGGATAGGGTATTTGCTTTGCATGTAGTCAACCCAGGTTTGATCCATGGCATTCCATATGGTCCTCTGAATACCACCAGGAGTAATTTCTGAGTACAGAGCCAAGAGTAACCCCTGAGTATTACCAGGTGTGGCCCCAAAATAAATAAATAAATAATAATAATAATAATAATAATAATAATAATAATAACAGCTATCCCAATGGGCATGAGGTGATTTTATACTTTAAAAAATTAAAATTTTCAGGCTGGGGGCCGGAGAGATAGCATGGAGATAGTGCATTTGCTTTGCATGCAGAAGGACGATGGTTTAAATCCCGGCATCCCATATGGTCCCCTGAGCCTGCCAGGAGCGACTTCTGAGCATAGCGCCAGGAGGAACCCCTGAGTGTTGCTGGGTGTGACCCCCCCCAAAAAAATTTCAGGCCAGAGAGATAGCACAGTTGTAGGGCGTTTGCCTTACAAGCAGACAATCCTGGACGATGATTCGAACCCCAGCATCCCATGTGGTCTCCCCCATGCCTGCCAAGAATGATTTCCGAGCACAAAGCCAGGAGTAACTCCTGAGCGCTGCCAGGTGTGACCCAAAAGCCAACAAAATTAAAAATAAAAATAAAAAAATTAAAATGGGGCCAGAGTGGTGGTGCAGGGCGTAAGGTGTCTGCCTTGCACATGCTAGCCTAGGACGGACCGTGGTTCAATACCCCCGCATCCCATATGGTTCCCCAAGCCAGGAGTGAATTTTGAGCATATAGCCAGGAGTAACCCCAGAGCATCACCAGGTGTGGCCATAAAAAAAAAAACCTAAAAATTTTGTTACAGGACTATGGCTCAAATGTTAGAGCACATGCTTAATATGAATGAATTCAAGCCATAGCAGCACACAGGCCCCAAACACCTCTGTGTATGGCTTTGGTAATCCCCAAGAACCCCCAGACCCAAGTACTAAACTATTAAACCTGTTCTATCAAACTGAGCACTGCTATAAACCTTTTTGGGGAGGAGGAACACCTGAAAATACTCAGGACTTACTTCTGATTCTGCATTCAGGGATAGAGATCATATGGGTGGCAGGGAATGAAGTCAAGTTAATAGTAAACAAGGCAACCACCCTACCTGCTGTATTTTCTCTCTCTCTCTCTCTCTCTCTCTCTCTCTCTCTCTCTCTTTCTCTTTCTCTCTCTCTTTCTCTCTCTCTTTTTCTCTCTCTCTTTCTCTCTCTTTCTCTCTCTCGCCCATTCTGACCACTAAACATTTTTGGAGGGGTCACATCTGGCAACGCTCATGGATTACTCCTGGCAGGCTCGGGGGACCATATGGGATGCTGGGATTCAAACCACTGTCTCTCCTGGATTGGCTGAGTGCAAGACAAATGCCCTACTGCTGTGTTATTTATCTAGCCCCACCACTAAACATTTTTAATGAGTTTCAACTGTAGTTTAATATAGCTTTTTTTTTTTTATCACACCCGGCAGCGCTTAGGGGTTCCTCCTGGAGCTATGCTCAGAAGTCATTCCTGGCAGGCTTGGGGAACCAATGGGATGCCGAGATTCAAACCACCATCTTTCTGCATGCAAGGCAAACACCCCACCTCCATGCTATCTATCTAGTCCCTAGGATATAAATTTTTTTTAAATTTTGAAGATAAATGTCCATTGTAAAACTCCATGAAAAGAGATTCAAGGTCAGTATGATTTGCATCTGATGCTGCATGCCTGATACCCCCAAGTCACTACTTCATCAGCTGCAAAGTTCTCACACCTCCTATATAAAGAGTGGGGAATGTCTGTTAGCTCTTCAGCCATTAATCTGTCACCACCGACCCAGATCAAAACTTTCAGCTTAGAAAAACACCCTTGAAGCAAGTCTCTCCCTGGAGGATAGCCTGGCCGAGAGGGGCCCTGGGGGTTGCCATAGTCTCTGAGTGAAAACTTTCATCACTGCAGCTCACTACTGGATCCAGAATCAGTCTGAATCTTGCTCACTTTGCCCATTATTAAAATATGATGTTGGGGCCATAGAACAGAAGTTAGGACATTTGACTTGCATGTGGCCAACCTGGGCTCTATTCCTGACACCCCATAAGGGCTCCCAAGTCCTGCCAGGAGTGATCCCTGAGCACAGAGTCAGATATAGCTCCTGTGCACTGCTGGGTTTGGCCCAAGAAACAAAAAATTAAAATAAAACAATGAAGTATGATGCTATCTCTGGGATGGAAATTGCAATATTTACAAATAAATATCCAGGAATAAGTGAATCAAGAAAATAAGTTCAAGAGAAGGAATCCTCCTGAATAAGTGGCAAGTTTCCTCCTGAGCTGCTAATTTCCTTCTGGAATAGCCTTGCCCCAAAGAAGCTTAGACATGGAAATCCTAGATGTTTTTTTTTGTTTGTTTGTTTTGTTTTGTTTTTGTTTTGTTTTTATTTTTGGGTCACACCCGATGATGTTCAGGGGCTACTCCTGACTATGCACTCAGAAATTGCTCCTGGCTTGGGGGGCCATATGGGATGCTGGGAGATTGAACCGAGGTCTGTCCTAGGTTAGCCGCATGCAAGGCAAATGCCCTACCGTTGCACCACTGCTCTGGCCCCTAGATGAACTTTGATTATGTTTCTCTGATACTCAAGACTGAGTCACACAGGTTTGTGGTCAGTACAATTCCCTCTCCCAGTAGTCTGACCTCTCCTGACCACTCTCTATTCTTGTTGCCCCGGCATAGAACCTTCCATCTCATTCAAACTACCCCGCACTTGCCAGCTCCAAACAGGTAGCATATGATGTGGATCAATTTTTGGACAGGCAGTCAGAGCATCTTGATCTAAGATTTTACTCATCTATATTGTGTGAAGAGTACCACACAGGGCAGTTCTTGGAAGCTACCATGACTCTGTGCTCAGGGTTTGCTCCCTGATGGTGCTCAGGGGACCATATGGTACCAGGGACTGAATCTGTACTCCTGCATAAAGAGTTTGCACTTAATCCATTGAGCCATCCCTCTAGTCCAGATCATCTATATTTGAACCCTGGCTCTGCTATTAATGTATTAGGTGAGGTGAACTTTTAATATTTAAGCCACTCTTAAATAATACTTGCTAAGTCTCAGTTTCCTCATCTATGAAATAGGGATGACAAGCATAATTCTCCATAATTTTAAATATACATTCAACTTGACAACTAGTTTAAATTAGACTCTGTGGTGAAGCAGTTAACACAATGCAGAGGGTGTAGTTAGTGTCTGAGGGGTGACATAAATGTCTTGTTTATCCTGACCTCTGAGCCTCTGCTTCCACCTGTTCTCTTTCTGGAAAAGTCTTCTCTCATCTGATTCCCATCCATCTCTCATGGCAAACTCCTCTGCTGGCCCCTTGAAGGTCCTCCCATGAAAATCCTTAATATTCTTGACCAGACTGTTCCTTCAACATTTGCTACATTATCTGCTGTTTGTCAGACTTTTACTATGCATTTGTCTTCTCTAGGTTGCCTATCAATGCACAAAAGATAACCCACTACCTCGTCCCCAGACCCCACTTCTCTGCATCAAGAATGTCCTACACGTAGCAGATGTTACATAACCCCTTTCCCTTCACTTTGAGTTTTATGATGTGCCTGTCATATAGGAGCAGAAGCTCAGTGTCAGTCCCCCTAAATGAATTCTTTCCTGGGATAATTTCCAGGGAGTACTGAGATTATTTTTTTCCCAAACAATAATCACAATTAAGGTACGGTATGTCCTTGCTTATAGCAGTAGCTCACCAGGTCAACTAGATGGACATTACAGTTATGATCACATCCCATTTCTCAGGGAGTCAGAGAGGGCAAGTGAATTGACCAAGGCCACAAAACCAGCAGAACTGAAACCTAAGTCCTGAGTTATTGATTGCAAAGTAAATGCTCTCAGCTTCTCAGAATCAAGTTTCCTTCATATGCAACTATTAACAGGACATTAACAATTTGTCTCTCTCTAAAATTTTTCTGGCTTTGTTTGTTTATTTTATAGTATCCAGGCTCAAACCCAGGTCTCCTGCATGCAAGGCATGTATTTTCCCCTCTCAACTAACATTATCAAATTTTATACCCTTTCCCAAGAAGAAAAAAACACTGGTGTTCTTGGGGCCGGAAAGATAGTACAGCGGCGTTTGCCTTGCAAGCAGCCGATCCAGGATGTAAGGTGGTTGGTTCAAATCCCGGCATCCCATATGGTCCCCATGTGCCTGCCAGGAGCTATTTCTGAGCAGATAGCCAGGAGTAACCCCTGAGCACCGCTGGGTGTGGCCCAAAAACCAAAAAACAAAAACAAAAACAAAACAAAACAAAACAAAAAAACCCACTGGTGTTCTTGGGTCTAGAAAACATCTTGAGCCAGAACAATAGCACAGCAAGTAGAGCATTTGCCTTACATGTGCCCATGGCTGACCCAGGCTTGATCCCAGCATTCCACATTGTCCCCCCAAGCCAGGAGTGATTTCTGAATGCAGAACCAGGAGTAACCCCTGAGTGCTGCTGGGTGTGACCCCAAAACCAAAGAAAACAAACAAAAAACTGAAAGGAACCTCTTTATGGTTGTGGAGGCACAAAAGTATAGCTGTGCCAGTAATCTTTCAGGTGAGAATCTTGGGGAGTTAATTCTTTCTTTGAGGTCCAGAATAAAATCTGGGCCTTGGGACCGGAGAGATAACATGGAGGTAAGTTTGTTTGCCTTGCATGCAGAGGATGGTGGTTCGAATCTTGGCATCCCAAATGGTCCCCTGAGCCTGCCAGGAACAATTTCTGAGTGTAGAGCCAGGAGTAACCCCTGAGTGCTGCCAGGTGTGACCCAAAAACAACAACAACAACAACAAACCTGGGCCTTAGCTGAGAAGGTGTCTTTTTTCCTTATCCTGAAATAAATGTAATTTAGAGCAACATACTAAAAATGGTTCCATGACTGTATTTGCTGCCTCTTAGGTGACCCTCTGCCCACACCTCTCAAAGATTAAGTGCTCCAACCAGCAAGAGGCATATCAGAGAATCCCCTCGTAACACCAACTAAAAGAATCCTAAAGTTGTCCCGTCACTCGAGGTCCACCAGCACTCAAAGCCTATCTCCCCAGTACACATTTCTTTCTCTGGCAGCTCAGCAAACACAATCAGACTTAAAGATGGTCTGAATGTACAGAAGATCCCTGTCAACCTAGGCAGAGTTCTGGCTCCAGCCAGCTGACTACCTACCACAGAATCAGTGAGAGCATTGACAGAATATTGCTCTCTAGTTGTCTTGGGGAATATTGCTCTCCTGTTGTCCTGGAAAGTCCCCTGTAGAGGGCCAGAGAGATAGGACTGGGCTTAAAGCATTTGCCGTGGATGTGGCAGACTTGGTTTATGTCCCTGACACCATATATGGTCCCTTAAGCACTTCCAGGAGTGATCCCATGGGCACAAAAAACCCTTAGCTCTGATGAGTATGACCCAAAAACAAAAAACAATCATAAAAAAAAAAGAAAAGAAAAAAAAATCCTCATAGGCCCTATGAATCTTGATTTAGTTGCTACACTAGATTCTCTTGATTACAGTTTGCTTAAACTCATCTCTGCCTCGTCCCTCATCATGGCCCTAAAGTCAACTTAACTGAGTTTCTTTCATATTTGTTCAATATACATATCTCGACAGCTACTCTTGGGAGAGTACTTCTCGAGACTACTCAGCAATTTGTGAGCAGATTTTTAAAAAGGTGGGGTACACTGGACCTCCTCATTTTTGTCTCACTCCGCTGCTAGCCCCCACTTTCTCACAACCAACAAGGCTCATGTCAGCCACGAAGCCCAAGTGGCACTGGGACTGCTTACTTTTGTGATCATTGCTTTTTGAAAGCAACATTAGCAAAAACATTAACACGGCAATGACTTAATTATACTCTAATTATTCTGGGCCAAAAAATGGAAGTTTGATCTCAATTCACATGCTATTTTGGTAGATTGCTCTACGTAACCCCAGGCATAATGTGCCTTCATCTTTATCCACATCATTTGGCAAAGCAGCTCTTTCTCCAGAGGCAGCTACCTCTCATTTTCCCACACTCACCATTCCATCTCAAACACTGAGTTCAAACATCTCTCCTCCAGAGATCTTAACCTTGAGACTTAGACATTTTCTCTTATTTCTCTGTAGTACCCCCCTTCCCTGGCCCCAGCTGTTCTTTAGCATAACATCAACTGGGTCAAATGAAATAAACAAATATTTACAGAGGGAGGGAGGAGGGGGAGAGAGGAGAGGGCAGCCGTGATTACTGACCCATCGTGCCCTGGCTTTCTCTCATAGAGCACATCTTGGGTGTAAGCTCAGAACTGTTAAGAAGATCAAAGTCTTGTTTCTTAGGCTTTTCTAAAGACCAGCAATGAACAATTGAGATTTGAAATTCAAACAAAGTAGTATCATTTACAATAGCATCAAAAATAGCTACTTAGGCATAAATCTAGCAAGACGTGTGCAGGATCTATAATGTAGACCAACACAACATGGATGAAAGAAATACAGAAGAGCTAAAGAAATAGACGGAGTTCATATTAGGGCTGTCCGCAGAGGCCCACTGCTTTCTTCTCTACCAGGAAAGAACAAGTTGAGTTAGACATTTCTTTTTTTTTTTGGGGGGGGGGGCCACACCCGGCGATGCTCAGGGGTTACTCCTGGCTGTCTGCTCAGAAGTAGCTCCTGGCAGGCACGGGGGACCATATGGGACACCGGGATTTGAACCAACCACCTTTGGTCCTGGATCGGCTGCTTGCAAGGCAAACACCGCTGTGCTATCTCTCCGGGCCCGAGTTGGACATTTCTTAAAAAATACCATAGAAAAGTCTGGTTCTTAGGGCTGTGGTTCCAGCAATGAGCACATAGGATAGACAACAGTCAGTTTCACTGTGACCGTGTCCTTTCATCAGAAATCCTGGGTTTTCTGGGATCTTTCAGTAGTGGTCAAATCTTCAATTTGGAGTCAAAACTTTTTTGTTGGAGGCTGGGGGGAGAAAGGGGTCAAACATTGCAATTCTTGAGGGGTCACTCCTGACACTGCTTGAGGGATCATGCAGTGCCAGAGATTAAACCTAAGTCTCTGGCATGCAAAGACTGTGCTCCAGAACTATCCAGAACTTAGAACTATCTCAACATCAAAAATGGTCCTCTGAGGTTCTATTTATCAAGTCTTATTTATTTGTTTTTATGAATCACACCTACTGATGCTTAGGGGCTATTTCTACACCTACAAGTTTTACAGGAATCACTCCAAAAGAAATGAAAGAAAAAAAATTAAAAAATAGAATTAAAAAAAAAGGAATCACTCCAACCTTGCTCAGGGGACTATTCTTGCTGGGGATCAAACCTGGGGCTCCTGCATACAAAGCCTATACCCCAACTCTTTGATGTATCTTTCCAGTACTCAAAAAAATTTTTGAGGGGCTAAAGTTCTTGCCTGGCATGTGGCTGGAGTAGCCCTAGTGCATCACTGGGTGTGACCCAAAAAAGAAACAAAAAGTTTTTTCTCTGCAAGTTACTTTCATTTGGACAATCACATCTACCCCTAAAAACGTCCATTCCTTATTATCTGTCTTTTTTGTTTTGTTGTAGAGCCATATGCAGTACATTCAGGGGTTACTCTTGTATCAGTGCTCAGGGGTCACTCCTTGGGAGCAGTGCTATCTAGTGTCAAGAATCAAATCCAGGGCCGGAGAAATAGCACAGCGGTGTTTGCCTTGCAAGCAGCCGATCCAGGACCAAAGGTGGTTGGTTCGAATCCCGGTGTCCCATATGGTCCCCCGTGCCTGCCAGGAGCGATTTCTGAGCAGACAGCCAGGAGTAACCCCTGAGTACCGCCGGGTGTGGCCCAAAAATAAACAAAAAAAAAAAAAGAATCAAACCCAGGGCTGGGAGAAATAGCATGGAGGTAAGGCATTGGTCTTGCATGCAGAAGGACGGTGGTTCGAATCTTGGCATCCCATATGGTCCCCCAAGCCTGCCAGGAGCGATTTCTGAGCGTAGAGCCAGGAGTAACCCCGAGTGCTGCCGGGTTTGACCCAAAAACCAAAAAAGAAAAAAAAAAAGAATCAAACCCAGAGTGTCATATTTTTAAGGCAAGTGTTGGTGCTGGAGTAACAGAACAGCAGGTACGACGCTTGCTTTACACACAGCTAATGTAGGTTTGCTCTCTGGCCTCCCATATAGTACACCAAGCACCACCAGGAGTGATCCCTGAATATAGAGCCAAGAGAAAGTCCTGAGCACTGCCAAGTGAAGCCCAAGAATAAAAACAAACAAACAGAAAAACCAAAGCAAGTGCACTAGCACTGAGTCACATGTGCAGCCCCAATTTTCCTTTGTCAAACCTGCTGCTCGTGCTTCCAGCTGGTTAGTAAAGTTTGGTCCTAGGCTTCTGCTTCTAAAGGCACATCCAAGCTCCAGTGAGGCATCCTGCCGAGGTGGAACAGAGCTTTCAGCTCTTTCCGTGCTGCTCTTTTCTCCAGGGTACAATCCCTTCCGTCCGTCAAGGGTGTCCCTGTCATGTTTAAAACGTTTTCTCTGAAACAAATAGTTGCATCGAGGAACCCCACATTGGCCATATGGTTTTCCCTACTTCAGTGCCAGAGGGACTCTCAATTTCATACATATTTGGGGAAATGAAGTTTTCCCTCCAAAGCGCCAAAGCCAGGTCAGGGGCAAAGCGTTCCTTTAGGGGTGCTGGGCAGAGGTGTGGGTGCCTCAGGCTTTTTTGGTCCATCAGCAGTTATTTGCTCCAGGCACCTGATAATGGGCCCCCACCTCACTGTTGCTGAGATAAATACACACTGGAGTTTGAAGGAGATATTGAGCCATAAACTGGCATCCCAGGGGAAAGGAAAGAAACCTGCTCAGTTGCTCAAATAATTTCAGATCAAATCCCCTAAGAACACTTCCAGAGAGAAAGAAAAAGAGCATGATATTAGAAAGATGATGAACCAGGTGTGCCTAAAAGGTTTTTTTCCCCATTCCTAGCTCTAGAAGGTGGAGGGTCGGGGGAGCCTCACATCTCTACTGGGAAACATATTTCCCCTTTTAAATCAGGAAAGAAAAAAAACACAACAACAACAACATAGCCCCAAATAGAGAATGTTTTCTTTTGTAACTGGAAGCAAACATCGCTGATGGCTTTAACAGCTGCCTGCCAACAAGGCCTGAGAAGCAGGCCCGCTAAAACATTTCTGAGATGCACAGACATACAGTATTTTAAGTTGAATTATAAACTCAAGAATAAATGAACAAATAAACACGTTTCAGCTTTCACTGGGCTTCTGCATCCAAGAGCAACTAAATTAAACTCTGAAGCTGAGACACTTTGATTCCAAGGAGGCAGATCTCCCAAGAGTTCAAGTCAAACCTCCTATAGCAGAGAAAGGAGGTACTGCTAGAGATGAACTGGCTGAAGGCTGCCCACAGACCTGCCTTGCCGTGTTCCTGGGGTCTCAGTCCAAGCGGACTGTGAGTGTGTGGCATGCTAACTTGGGCCTGCCATTGACTTGATCTTTGACCCCAGTAAATCATTTCATATACCATGTGCCTTTGTCCATATGTTAATGTTTGCTGAATTCGAATGAGAATTCCAGCAAGTCAGGGTGTGCCACCCATTTAGAACTGAGTCTTTCCCTTTTAATGTCTAGGAAGACTCTTCTGGACAGCTGCATGCACAGAGTCAAGGTATTTGCACAAACCAAACTAAAAAGCCTACCAACAGTGAGACTAGCATTGCTATAACTGAGTCTGAAACGCAGAGCAAATTAGTGCTCTGCCTATCAAGACTGGCATAGAAATTTTATGAGAGTCTGACTTAGAACAAAAACCCCCTCAGTAAAAAATGCTAGATTGAGCTCTGATTCCACTACTATACCAACTAGGTGACCTTGAGTTAGGCCTCAGGCCTAGGTAGTTCAGGCATTAGTTGATCATGAAATCAACGAAAGGGTAGAACTAAATCGCATTAACTGTTTTGGGGGGTCCACATTCGGTTTGGGTTGGAGAACGCTACTCTCAGCTAGTCATTTGATACTGCAGTGCAGGAATGATACCTAGGGTTCCCACATACAAAGCATGTGCTCATCCCTTTGAGCTCTTTTCCCATCCTGGAAATAAACTTCTTTCATGAAGTCAAGTTAAGGAGAACAGAAAGTCCACAGGAAGGATTAGGGAGTGACAAAAGGAAGCAGAGAGTGATACTAGCAAAAACTGAAGAGAAAGACATTTCAGATGGAGGAATCAGTCAGTATGAGACAAACCTGAGGAAGGAGTGACACCGCCAGTTCTCAGAGGTTTCTGCAGGGACCATAGGAGATGGCTGTGAAAACACATCAACTGCAATGCCATATTTAGATGATCTTAAGATCTAATGAGTAGGAACATACAGGCCTTAGAGATCCCTTTCTGCATTCTTTCAGTGACGCAATGAGCATAGCTCACTGCTAGTAAAACTGGGCCAAAGAAATTAGGAACAGTACAGGTATACAGTCAATCTTTTTTGTTTGTTTGTTTTTGTTTTGGGGGGAGGGGCCACACCCGGTAGTGCTCAGAGGTTACTCCTGGCTATCTGCTCAGAAATAGCTCCTGGCAGGCACGGGGGACCATATGGGACACCGGGATTCGAACCAACAATCTTGGGTCCTGGATCGGCTGCTTGCAAGGCAAAACCGCTGTGCTATTTCTCCGGCCCCACAGTCAATTTATCTTTAATAAAGGAGCAAAAAAAAAAAAAAAGTGAAATGGAGCAAGGAAAGTCTCTTCAACAAGTGATGTTGGGAAAACTGGTTGACCACATGCAAAAAAAAATGAACTCAGACCACTCTCTTAATACCATACACAAAAGTTAAATCAAAATGGATTAAAGATCTTAATATCAGAATTTTGTTTTGTTTTGTTTTTGGGTCTCACCTGGCAGTGCTCAGGGGTTACTCCTGGTTCCATGCTCAGAAATTGCTCCTGGCAAGCACGGGGGACTATATGGGATGCTGGGATTCCAACCGATGACCTTCTGCATGAAAGGCAAAGGCCTTACCTCCATGCTATCTCTTTGGCCCCTTAATATCAGAATTTAATTCATAAGGTACATAGAAGAAAACATAGGCAGAACTCTCCATGACATTGAAGCTAGCAGCATCTTTAAGGATGAAACACCACTGATGAAGCGAGCGGAAACAAAGATAAACAAATGGGATTACATTAAATAGAAGCTTCTGCAGCTCAAAGAAAACCTTGACCAGATTACCCACAGACTGGGAGAAAATTTCTTCTCATCAGTCATCACAGACAGAGGGTTAATATCTGAGAAATATAAAGTACTGATAGGACTTTACAAGAAAAGACATCCAACTCCATCCAAAAATGGGAAAACGAAAACTTTCTCAAGGAAGAAATACAAATGTCCAAAAGGCACAGGAAAAAAAATGTTTTATATCACTAATCACAAGGGAAATGCCAGTCAAAACAAAAATGAGATATCACCTCATACCACAGAGACTGGCAGTCATCAAAAAAAAAAAAACCCACAAATACCAGTACTGGTATGGATGTGAGGAGGAAGGTGACGATGACTACTGGTTCATCCTTTTTGGAAAAAAAATGAAAATTTCTCAACAAGCTTGAAGTTGAGCTTCCATATGACTCAGTAATATACCTTAGTGGTCCAAAAGGAAAAAAAAAAGAAAAGCGCAATGGTGGTGGGAATGGTGCACTGGTGAAGAGGGGTGTTCTTTATATGACTGATACCCAACTACAATCATGTCTGTAATCAAGGTGCTTAAATAAAGATATTATTAAAAAATAAAATAAGAAGCCGGAGGGGCCGGAGAGATAACATGGAGGTAAGGCAATTGTCTTTCATGCAGAAGATCATAGGTTCGAATACCAGCACCCCATATGGTCCCCCGAGCTTGCCAGGACCGATTTCTGAGCCAGGAGTAACCCTGAGCACTGCCGGGTGTGACCCAAAAAAAACAAAAACAAAAACAAACAAACAAAAAAAAGAAGCCAGAGAGATAGCATGGAGGTAAGGCGTTTGCCTTTCATGCAGAAGGACGGTGGTTCGAATCCCGGCATCCCATATGGTCCCCTGAGCCTGCCAGGGGCGATTTCTGAGCGTAGAGATAAAAGTAACCCCTGAGCACTGCTGGGTATGACCCAAAAACCAAAATAAATAAATAAATAAATAAATAAAAATAAAAATTATTTTAGTTACATTTAAAAAAAAAGAAAAAAAAACAATGCAGAAAAGACATATTCATTCCTATTTTCATTGCAACTCTCAGGAGTTACAATAGCCAAAATCTGAAAACAACCCAAGTGCCCAAGAGCAGGTGAATGGATAGAAAAACCATAGTATATCTATACAATGAAATAGTTAGAAAAGATACAGTCATGAATGATATGTGGATGGATCTGTAGCTTATCATGCAGAGTGAAGTGAGTCAGAGAGAGAGGAATTTATCAAATATTACACTCATTTGTGCAATATAAAGAAACAAAGTAGGAGAGGCCTTCATGGGAGTTAATATACACTACAAACAAAGATTGAAAAGTGCAGCACAAGGAGCCCTAGAACCAGGACATCTACCTGAGGCTACTAGCCAATATTTACTGGTTTCTGGCAAGATACACCATCTCCACATTCAACCAGGCACCTTGTCCCAAAGCTTAAAGATTAGGACAGAAAAGTGCAGCACAAGGAGCCCTAGAACCAGGACATCTACCTGAGGCTACTAGCCAATATTTACTGGTTTCTGGCAAGATACACCATCTCCACATTCAACCAGGCACCTTGTCCCAAAGCTTAAAGATTAGGACAGAGATGAGAATGATAGCACAGTGAGTAGAGCATTTGCCCTGTACACAGCCACTAGGTTTGATCCCCAGCATCCCAGGTGGTCCCCCAAGTCTACCAGAAGTAATTTCTGAGAGTAGAACCAGGAGTAACCTCAAAGTGCCACTGGCTGTGGCCACAAAAAAAAAAAAAATAGGACAAGTTATTTTATCCTTGCTTTGGTTAGGTTTGTAGACAAAAGGTATGATTCGGGACAAGCCCACTGGGACTGTTTATTCTGGTGTCCACAGGGTTGCAGCCTACCCTTTCTTTCCTGTTGTCTTTCTCTATGAAAACTCTTTTTGGGTTGTTAGAGTATTTGCCCTGTACAAGGTTGATCCTGGTTCAATCCCTGGAGTAATGCCTGAGCACAAAATCGACAAAAAAAAAAAAAAAAAAAAAAAAAAAAATTCACTATGACCACACAGCCAAGATAGTTGTTTTGTGGACACAAATTCACCATAATCCAACCACTTGTTCTATCTTCTTTGGTCATCCAGAGAAATGCGTGGCAGGGTTAGGGTTGGTCAAGACAGCCACCAGCATCTGAGTTCCTACACAGTATAGACACGAGTATCCTACCAGCACCAGGAGATTGGTGAGTCAGCAGACTGTGCCTGAAGTGTATTGATCTCCACAAAGCAGGAATTGGTTCACAACTGCAGCTTTCTCAGGGTTCTGTGAACCCAGCTGAAGCAAGGAAGTGCTCTTGGGAGAATAAGGGAAATCAATCCAAACCAACCCATGTTTGTCATTCTCCCTCTCAGAAAAAAAAAAAAAAAAAGAAGGAAGTGACAAATAGGAACACCAAATAGTTTTCTGTAGAGAGAAAGGGTCCTACAGATTCAAGAGAAAACACAGCCTTCCCCAGTGGGGAGGGAACTGACATACGCCTCTGAGGCTGAGATGCAATTGAACATTCAACTGCAATCACCTCTGAGAGAAAGAGAGAGAGAGAGAGAGAGAGAGAGACAGAGACAGAGACAGAGACAGAGAGACAGACAGAGAGACAGAGAGACAGAGAGACAGAGAGAGAAAATAAGCCCTTGCTAGCCATAATTTAACAAAGGGGTGGGTAGGTGGTTTGATTTTTTTTTGCTTTGTTTTGTTTTTGGGCCATACTTGGCAGTGTACAAGGAACACTCCTGGCCCTATGCTTAGGGATTACTCCTGGCATTGCTCAGGGGACCATATGGAATGCCAGGGACTGAACCCAGGTCAGCTACATGCAAAGCAAGCATTCTATCTACTTTACTGTCACTCAGGCCCCCAAAGGTAAGGTTTTATGGGTGTTTTTTTCCCCTTTATGGATCCACCTGAGGTCTTGTTGCTAGAGTGTGGCAACAGGGGGAGACCCTTGAACTCTTAGTTTTCTTTTCTATATTCTTTTTGTTTGTAACAATTATATGTGTGTATTTAAATTTATTGAGGACCAGAGAGATAGTACAGTGGGTAACATGCTTGCCCTGCATGAAGACAATCTGGGTTCTATCCCCAACATCCCATATGGTCACCCAAGCACCGCAGAGCAATTCTTGTGTGGAAAAACAGGAATAACCCCTGAGCAAGCCAGATGTGTCCCCAAAACAAACCAAGCAAAATTGTAATTTCCTTATTAAAATTTTGTTTTAATTGAATCACTATGAATTACAGAGTTGCAAAGTTTCAAACATCTACTATTTGAGCACTAACTCCATCACTAGTGTCTGCTTCCTTCCATTAATTTCTCTCCTGCTCACCCATCAATCACCACATCTGCCTCTATTGCAGGCACTTTTTTCTTTCTGACTTTTCCTCCTTTTAGGTACTGTGGTTTACAATACTATTACTGATGGGTATTGTGCCTGTCACTTTACTACCTTTCAACAACTACTCCTGTTTCAGAGTGACCTCTTTCCTCTGTCACTGTCACAGTGGACCCTTCCCTGAGCCATCCTACCTCCATATTTTTACCATGACCTTCTGTTTCTCTTGAAACTCCTTTTTCTGAGGAGGTTCACCCTCTGTGGATGGTACCTCCATTTGTTCATCTGGGAGGTGCCTTTGGGCTACTTCAGGGTTGCTGACTTGGCAACTTTTTTTTTTTTAATTTAAACACTGTGGTTACAGGTTGTTCAGAAGACAGTTGGTCTTTTTTTCCACAGATAAAATTGTTCATGATTAAAAAAAATTGTTCATGATTGAGTTATAGTCATACAATATACAATAACTTTCATCATTGCACATTTCTTGCCACCTGCCACCAATCTCCCTAGTTTCCCTCTCAGCCTCCCTGAAGTCCTCTCCCCCACCTGTCTCTGAAACATACATTTTCTTCTCTCTCTCTCTCTCTCTCTCTCTCTCTCTCTCTCTCTCTCTCTCTCTCTCTCTCTCTCTCTCTCTCTCTCTCTCTCTGTGTGTGTGTGTGAGTGTCTCTCTGTCTTCCCCTCCTTCCTTTTTTTTTTTTTTTTTTTTTTTGGTTTTCGAGTCACACCTGGCAGCGCTCAGGGGTTACTCCTGGCTCTATGCTCAGAAATCGCCCCTGGCAGGCGCAGGGGACCATACGGGATCCCGGGATTCAAACCACCGTCCTGCATGAAAGGCAAACGCCTTACCTCCATGCTATCTATCTGGCCCCCCTCCCTCCTTTTGTGTTTCCTTTTATTTTATTTTATTTTATTTTATTTTATTTTATTTTATTTTATTATTTTTTGGTTTTTGGATCACACCCGGCGATGCTCAGGGGTTACTCCTGGCTGTCTGCTCAGAAATAGCTCCTGGCAGGCACGGGGGGCCATGTGGGACACCAGGATTCGAACCAACCACCTTTGGTCCTGGATCAGCTGCTTGCAAGGCAAACGCCACTGTGCTATCTCTCCGGGCCCTTGTGTTTCCTTTTAAACACTTCAGTTTGCAGTACTGCACATTTCCTGCCACCAATATCCCCAGTTTCCCTTCCACCTACCTTTCCCCACTTGCCTCTGGGGCAGGCATTTTACTCTGTGGTTTTAGTTTTTTGTTTTGTTTTGTTTTGGGGCTACACCCACCAGCACTCAGGGGTTACTCCTGGCAGGTTTGGGGACCATATGAGATGCAGGGGATGGAACCCCAGTCAGGTCGGCAATAAGCAAAGCAAGTAAATTCCCTACTCGCTGTGCTTTTGCTCCAGCCCCCTAGTGGGTTTACTTATGTTGCAGGTAGATAGATAGGCAGGACCAGGCATCAGAATTTCCTTCCTTTTGAAGGCTAAATATACTTAGCCTTTCTCACTATTTCTTTCTTCCAACCTCTAGCAACCACAATTTTATTTTCTGTCCTATGAAATTGATTATTCTAGATCCCTCTTAAAGTAGAATTGCAAAAGAAGAAGTGAGGGCAGCAGAAAGGTAGATAATCAAGGCATTTTGATTGTTCCTTCTTCCAAACCTCAGTTGCATGGAGCCTATGGTTATTTGTTTATATGTTGTACTAAACCTCATATATATGGGTGTACAGAAGCAGCTAAGAGTTGAAATAGGTGATATAGTTAAATTGAGAGCAGAGCAGCGGCTGGGGCTGCTGTCTTCAATGAAGAAGTTTCTGTTTCTTTAGCTGCTGCTGTTTACAGAGATGAAGTGCCTGAGCCATAGAATAAGAAGCACTCAATGCAAAGAGCTGTGGTACTAAAGATAGCAGGGGTGCATCCAACTTACTCCTAGCTCTGTGCTCAGGGATCACACCTGACAGGCTCAGAAGCCATATGAGATGCTGGAGATTGAACCCTGCAAGGTGACAGCCCTACCCTCTGTACTATTGGTCTAATTGCATGCTAATCTCACACTCTGTTCACAAGAATGTGGGAGCTACCTTTTCAGATCACATGACATTGCCCCCTGTGAGGCTAATTTTACTAATTTCAGTATAATATAATCCAGACTTATCCACAGTGGAGCAAACATCAGAATGTCCTACCTTTTAAAGGCTGAATAATATTCCACTACATACATATTTTATCCATAGTGGATGCAGGGGTTACTTCTACCTTTTGGTTATTGCAAATGATGTTCTATGAACACTGGTTACAAATACTCTTTTAATACTCTGCTTTCAATTATTTGGGAAGTATATACCCAGAGGTGGCATTGCTAAATCAAATAGAAAGTCATACTTTATTTTTCAAGGAACATCCCTTCTCCTTTTCCATAGCAACAAAGCAACTATACAGTCCCAGCCACAGTGTCTGAGGATTCTAACTCCTCCCCTGCTCCCTGGCTAGTACCATAGCTCCAGTCAGCACAACACCTACAAGGAAGCAGGAGGTGGATCTTTTTTTCTTAAGTTGAGTAAGGAGACAGCATAGGAGTTGTCCTTGCATGCTGTAGATTCCCAGTCCCATACATTATTGCAGGCTATTAGAAGTAAGTCTCTCCTTGCCCCCAGAAATATTGTTTTCAACTTACTAGTATGGCTCATAAGATACCAATTATAGTTGCTTCCACTGATTACTGCCTTCCTTCTTCATAACTTTAGCCTTCCTTCTGCCTGAGAAGAGGTCAAGTGTCAGCTATTCAACCTGATTCAATCTCTGGCATCTTATATGCTCCTCCAGTTCTACCAGGGGTGATTCCTAAGTGCAGAGCCAGATGAGCCCCAAAACAAAACAAAAGAATATTGATTCAGGGGCCAGAGTGGTAGTACAATGGGTAAGACACTTACTTGTCTTGCATGTAACTGACCAGGGTCCAATTCTTTTTTTGTTTTGTTTTGTTTTTGGGCCACACCCGTTTGACGCTCAGGGGTTACTCCTAGCTAAGCGCTCAGAAATTGCCCCTGGCTTGGGGGGACCATATGGGACGCCGGGGGATAGAACCGCGGTCCATCCAAGGCTAGCGCAGGCAAGGCAGGCACCGTACCTCTAGCACCACCTCTCCAGCCCCAACCAATTCTTGGCACCCCATATGGTCCTGTGAGCCTTCCAGGGGTGATCCCTGAGTACAGAGTCAGTAGAGTCAGTTGTAAGCCCTGAGTATAACTGGGTGTGTCCCCTTCCTCCTAAAAAGAATATGGCTTCGAAATTCATAAAGACCAGAGGATGAAGCCTGATCTTGCCTCTCACTGATTATATGAATTCAGGTTCATGACTTAACAAGTCCATTTTCTTTATCTGTGAAATGGAGATAATGGAGCCTATTTCTTACGAGGTAGTCGCAAGGATTAAACATCAGTAAAGCACTTAGGATAGCAATGGGGTTAGTGTACAAAAATAAAGTGTACGAATACTCTGCTGGAAACAAAAAATAACCAACATCAACACCCACCCCACTTAGGTCAGCAACTCTCTGCTCAGCCCCAATTCAATTCAGCGCTGGACATAAGGGGTAGGGTTGAACCCAGCTTCTTCTACCTGATTTGTCCTCATTCAAAATGCACACTGGCCACATGCCCCAGACTCACCATCTCTGGGGAAGGGAAAGAACTGGCCAGCAAAGGGATGAGCTAAGGAGGTTCTAGGAGTCCCGAATTCCTTTCCCTTCTCTGCCCTAAAGTTTTCATGATGCTTCTGTTCAGGCCTGGCCATCCTCCACCTCTTCCTTTCTCTTTTCCCATCCCTCCCTCCCCACCTCAAACCCTGGGAAAAACATGACGAAAAGCACACAACCAAGAAGGCTTTTCACTTCTTTGTGCTTTCCAGCTAGACCTGAACAGACGATCAATTCAACCCTCCCGCCCCTCTTCTCAGTTCCTCTTTGTGTTCTCTCTGTTCTCTCTCTGTCTCTCTCCTCTCTCTCCCCTTTATCCCTCTCTCTTCCTCTCTGTGTCTCTCTGCTCTCTCCCCATTTTCTCTCACTACTCTTTCCTCTCTCTGTCCCTTTCTCTCTTCCTCCTCCTTTCTTCCTCCTCTCCCTCAGTCTGTTTCTCTCCCCCCCCCCATTGCTCCCTCTTCTCTCTCTCTTCTCTTTGTCTCTTTCCCCCTCATTCTTTCTCTCCCTGTCTCTCTCCCCCATTCTCTCTCCCCACATCCTTTCTCTGTCATTCTTTCTCTCTCTCTCCCCTCTTTCTCCCTCCCTTTCTCCTAGGAAAGAGCAGCTACCTCCCAGCAAAATGAGGATGCTAAAAACTTCATTGCCAGCAGCAAACACAGCCTGATTGAAATAGGTCCCCATGGCCCTTGGCACTTAGAAATACAGAGAAGCAGGGGATCCTGTTTGAATTCTCTGAGAAACTCTTCAGCTTCTGTCCCAGGCTCTGTGGCAGACTGACAGAGAAAACCTCAATCTCCCACTTTCTTTGGCCAAGAGCCTTCTGAAGCCTGCCCATCCCCAGGCAAAGGGGTTTCCAGCCCAAGTTTTAGCAAGCCTGGCCAGTTGGATTTGGAAGGGTGAAGAAGGAATACACCTTTTCTATTTTCAAAGCAGCTAGTGGGATTCTGTTTTTTTCCAACAGGGAAACTCCAAATTGGCAAGACTTTCAAAGCTACAAATTTCCATGTCCCCAGGCTCACTAAAGAAAAATTTCCTAGTCAGGATGGCATGTGTGGAGGTTTTGAGCGTTCAAGCAAAAAAAAAAAAAAAAAAAAAAAAAAAGAGTTAAACCAAATAGTTAAACCTGAGCTATGAATCCAATTAGTCTAAACAAGATTCTCCCCATCCCCGTGCCATACAAGTTACCCTCCTTAATTCCTACCTAAACATAATTCAAAAATAACTCCTATTTATCAAGCACCCAGTAAGTACCAGGAACTGAACTGTGTATTATTTACTTTTATTGACTCATTTTATCTTCACAACTATGCAAGATAGAAATTATTTATGGCCAGGGAGGTGACTCAGGTGGTAGAGCACGTGCTCAGCATGTGTGAAACTCCAGGGCCAATTCTCAGCACTGTAATACCAACCCCCACACACAACTTCTAAATAAGGTCCTGGTGACCCCTTTCCCAGCATCTACCAAGTATGGCCTACACAGCAAAAAAAAAATTTACTGTTTCTTCTCCAAAGACTAGATAGGCTATTCAAAACTCTCAGTTGATAAGTGGTAGAACTAAAGTTCAAATCTCCTTCCCAGCACAATAAATGGACAAATCTCAAAATCATTACACAAATCGAATCAAATCAAATATACAAAGACAAATCAAATCATTATACAGAGTGAAAAAAATCCAGGTCAAAAGAAATCAAGGAGGGATTGTAATCTAGTATAGCAGGTAGGGCCCTAGTCTTGCACACAGACAACACAGGTTTGTTCTCCAGCACCCCATGTGGTCCCCTGAGCACTGCCAGGAGTGATCCCTAAGCACAGAGCCAGAAGTAAGCCACAAGCACCATGGATATGCCTCCCCCTGAAAAAAAAGAAAAGAAAAGAAAAGGGTTAATAGTGTATAACTTTATATATCTAAAGTTATAGGAAACTTGAGCTGGAAAGGTAGTACAGCAGGTAGGGCACTTGCTTTGCACTTTGCTTTGGTTCTATCCCCAGCATACATGTGATCCTCAAAGCACCACAAGGAGTGATTCCTAAATACAGAGCTAAGAGTAAGCCCTAAGATCACCAAGTGTGGCCCCAAACTAAAAATGAATAAAGTTACAGGAAATACAAACTAATTCAAAGTGACAGAAAGCTGATCAGTATTTGATCTAGAAATGTTGCAACATTTAAAATGAGAACTAATGTCAATATAATGTTAATAATAGTCTAAAGAACTTAAAAAAATCTCTTTTCGGGAGGTCAGGTTCATACCTCACACTACTGGAGACCAGATAGCTCATGACACTTCTCCAGGGTCAGGTTGGCAAGCACCTGTTCTCTGGTTCTCTGGCCCTGCATTTCCAAAATCTTTATGTCTCAGGACCCTATACACCAGCCAGTGCTTGTGAGTTCCTTCTGTAATCATTCCTGGTGGTTCTTGGGAAACCATATGAGATGCCAGGCATTGAACCTGGGTCAGCTGTATGCAAGGCAAGTGCCCTACCTACCGTACTATCATTCTGGCCCAGAACCCTATATACTATTAAAAAATTGTATTGGACTTGGGCTGGAGTGGTAGAGCAAGCAGTAGGGCCTCTGCCTTGCACAAGCTAACCTAGGACAAACCAAGCGTGGTTAAATTTCACTCCTCTCCCCGTCCCATATGGTCCCCCAAGCCAGAAGTGATTTCTGAGTGCAGAGCCAGGAGTAACCCCTGAGCGTTACTGGGTGTGGCCCAAAAAACAAAAATAAATAAATAATTAAATAAATATTGGACTTCAGAGAGCTTTTATGTGGGCTTATATCTATCTATATGTATTATCTTAGAACTTCTTTTATTTATTTGCTTATTTGGGGGCCAAGTTAGTATTGATCAGGTTAATTCCTGGCTCTGTGCTAAGGGATCACTTTTGATAGTGTCAGAATTTTAACTAGTATCAGCTATATGCAAGGTCAGAGTTTTGACCTCTATACTTTCTTTTCAGTATTATCATCTTAAAACTTCTTTAAAAGACAGCTGATTCAATTTTAAAACAATAAATCCATTACATAACATAAATAACCATAATATAAAATAACTATATTTTAGGGAGCTAGATAGTATAGCTTGCCTGGCACTTTGCCAACCTGGGTTCAATCCCTAGAACTCCATATGTCTCCTGAGCTGCCAGAAATGATCCTGATGAATGTATTCCCCCCCTCAACTTTTTTAAACTAAGAGAACAAAGAGACAATATATGGGTAGAACACTCACCTTATAAGCAGCCGATCCTGGTTTAATCCCCAGGATCCCATGTAGTCCCCCCAAGTCTGACAGTACTTATTCCTGAGTACAGAGCCAGAAGTAACCGCTGAGCACTGCCAAGTGTGACAAGCCCAAAAATGAAGAAAAAAACAGTTAACCGAGAGAATAAGGAGAGGCAACATCCGGTTATGCTCCTTGCTCTGTATTCAAGGATCACTCCCTGTGGTGCTTGGGGAGTGACTATATGAGTTGCTGGGAATAGAACTCAGGTTGGCTGCATGTAAGGCAGCCACACCATCTCTCTGGTCCCAAGACCACACCACACCATCTCTCTGGTCCCAAGACCAATTTATTATCTTTGATTGAAAATAATGATAGTACTGTTGTGAAATGTAAAGAACTCATAACATAGAATGCACTAGCAATACCAACCGACATAATCTACTATTATCACTACTCTTCCTATTACAACAGACACTAACATTTTAAGCACAGATACATATACATATATACATATACATATATATATATATATATATATATATACAGATACAGATACATATAAAGCTCATGTTCCTACCTAGACACTAAGAGCATGGAGAGAGGGACAGCATGACTGAAAGAAATCTGTTTTCACTTTTTTACAGTCTGCCCTCAACTTACAGAGGCATCTGAAATCTCAGATGATTTCACTTTAAGATTTGACAACGGGGCCCGGAGAGATAGCACAGCGGCGTTTGCCTTGCAAGCAGCTGATCCAGGACCAAAGGTGGTTGGTTTGAATCCTGGTGTCCCATGTGGTCCCCCGTGCCTGCCAGGAGCTATTTCTGAGCAGACAGCCAGGAGTAACCCCTGAGCAACGCCTAGTGTGGCCCCCAAAAAAAACAAAAAAAACAAAAAAAAAGATTTGACAACCTCACAACATGGCAAAGGGTGTGATATATGCATTAAGTAGGCAGAAGCAGGAGCATCTCTAGTGCTGCTCGCCAGCTCAGCCAAGGGCTCTGGAAGCATTTTCCACATCCCATACCTCCAATTTGCCATGGATCTATCAGGACAGGAGCCTCTTTGGAGCTGAGAAACACCTGTATTTTTGGACACTTTTAGGAAATAGTAATAAGTAGGATTTTAAAATGGGGAGGGGACTTTTTTTTTTAAAAGGGAACATATTAGGGCCGGAGAGATAGCATGGAGGTAAGGCGTTTGCCTTTCATGCAGGAGGTTATCGGTTCGAATCCCGGCGTCCCATATGGTCTCCCGTGCCTGCCAGGAACAATTTCTGAGCCTGGAGCCAGGAATAATCCCTGAGCACTGCCGGGTGTGACCCAAAAACCACAAAATAAAAAAAAAAAAAAGGGAACATATTAAAGGGGGATTTTTTTTTAAATAGGGAACATTCAAACTGACCAGTTCCATCAGTAAGTATTGGTCTCAAGACTAAGATCGGGGACCATACCTGCAGTACCCTAGCACAGTAACCTCTCTATGGACCAGCCAATCAAAAAAAAAAAAAAAAAAACACCAGACAATCAGAGGATCAGCCAATCAGAAAGCGCTCGGTTTATCCCAGCTCTTGTTCTTTGATGGAGGCTGCAGGAGGCAACTCCCTGTTACTGGGTGTCTAGGCTATGAGGATCTTGCTTGAGCTGGGGCCAGGGAAGAAGCTGGAAAAGTGGAAAAAGGGGAGTCTCAGTGCTGAATGGGAAGAGAGCAAAGTTGGAGAGACAGGGGAAAGGTGTCCTCCAGGAGCACAGAGAATGACATGGGGGATATTAGAAATGCGAACGAAAGCTTTAGAGGTGACTGGTGGCTCTCTGGCAAAGGATTTCCAATTCCCTTCTCCAGTGCAGGCTTGAAAGGATGGGTTTTTACTGAAAGTTCTTGATTTACTTTCCTAGATGTCTCAAGGGGTGGGGGGAGTGAAGTCCTTGATGGGGAGCTTGAGAAAGCAAAAGTAGCCAAGATATGGGAAAGAAAATAAGAGTTAGAGAATAGGAAAGAGATCAAAAGAAAGAGACTGGGAAAGAGTGGAGGATGCGGAGGCAATGGAAGTTTAGAAGGAGCAACAGGAAAGAAAGAAGCATGATAAGACAAAATGGAGCCATGATGGTACCTGGTAAGAGAAGAGGGAAGAGGAAGAGGCAGGGTCACCTGGAACATGTGTAGGATGCACAAGTGAGAAAGGGGGGTGTTAGTAGCTGTTTGTGCTTTAAAAATTTTTTTCTTGCTGTGAAACTATTGAGACTACAAATCACAGCTGGGGAAGATACCAATGGACTAGTTGACTCAGCAAGGAGAAGGTCGCACTCCTTAGAGTCTGTGCTATGGGTTGTCATACTTCTTTTTTTTTTTTTTTTTTTTTTGTTTTTGGGCCACACCCGGTAACGCTCAGGGGTTACTCCTGGCTATGCGCTCAGAAGTCGCTCCTGGCTTGGGGGACCATATGGGACACTGGGGGATCGAACTGCAGTCCGTCCAAGGCTAGCGCAGGCAAGGCAGGCACCTTACCTCTTGCGCCACCGCCCGGCCCGGGTTGTCATACTTCTTATAAGCACCCTAAATGACTTTACCCAGTTCATCCCAGAGTCATCAACTGTTTGGTCTTTCTTTTCTTTTCTCTTGTTTGTTTGTTTCAAATGTGTTGGTGCCTGGGTGTAGCTCTATTGTAGAAATCCTGTCTTAGAGGCATGCGGATACAAGTTCAATGCCCAGCATCCTCCTTACTTGCACTTTAACAGCACAATCAAGTTCAAAATTCCCAGAACACAGCATCCATTTGTGACTGATTGCTGCAACTAGAGTGTGGCCCTGGCAAACACTGTAACCAGTGTACTGGAACACCAAAACCAAGTGTGTAACCCCTAGTAACCACATTGACAACAATTGAAGAAAAAGGAAAATATAAGATTAATTTTTTTATGTCATGATTTCACAAAATCTTTATTTTCTTTATTTCCCTTCACATACCTAAACAGAGGCTGGAGAGATAGTACGCAGGTAGGGCACTTGCCTTGCACACAGTCAACCTGGGTTTGATCCCTGTCACCCTATATGGTCCCCTGAGCCTGCCAAAAGTAATTCCTAAGAAGAATCAGGAGTTTCCCCTGAGCACTGCCAGGTGCAGCCACAAAACCAAAATAAATTAAAAAAAAAAAAAAACTAAACAAATCTTGTGCTTGGTCTTAAATAGACTGGGCAGCAAGGAGCATAGATTCTTTTCCATCTTGAATTTCTGCTGGGACCCTGGGTTTCAGGCTCTTGAGAGGCAAGTAATTGTAGAAAGAGAACATACCAGAACAGACTGGAATAGACTGTCATGGGCTGCTGCATGAATGAATCTTGGAAACATTATGGTAAAGATCATAAATTATATGTTTCATTTATGTGAAATATCATGCTTAGGCAAATTCAAAGAGCCAGAAAATAGATTAGTGATTTTCTAGGACTGAGGGAGGATGAGGAAAATGAGGGTAACTACTGAAGGAATTTTTTTTGGAGTGAAGAGCTACCCTAAAATTGATTGTAGTAATGATACACAACCCCAGGCAGACAAAAAAAAATACCCTCACTGAATTATATCTTTTAAGTGGATAAGTTGTGAGGAATGTGAATTATATCTGAAAAAAAAAGTTGTCATTTTAAAAGAAAGGAAAAGATGAGGGGAGAAAGCAGAAGGAAGTTAAAACTGAAGAGAGCAAAGAAGAGATGGAAAGTACTGTATTTAATTTAGGGATATACAATGATTACTTCTGGCTGACTGGCCTTTTATTTTTGTTGCTGATTTTGGGCCACAACCCAATTGTGATCAGGACTTATTCCTGGCTCTGTACTCAGGGATTACTCCTGATGGTGCTCAGGTGACCATATGGGGTGCTGAGGATTAAACCTGGGTCAGCTTCATGTAAAGCAAATGCCCTACCGCCTGCATTATCACTTCGGTCCTTAAGCCAGCATTTAAGAAAACATTTAGGAATGAAGTTGAAGCCGAGTAACACAAAGAGTCTGTTCAAGAATTTCTACTTGGCTGGGGCCGGCGTGGTGCGCTAGAGGTAAGGTGCCTGCCTTGCCTGTGCTAGCCTAGGACGGACCGCGGTTCGATCCCCTGATGTCCCATATGGTCCCCCAAGCCAGGAGAGATTTCTGAGCGCATAGTCAGGAGTAACCCCTGAGCATTACCAGGTGTGGCCCTCCCCCCCCCAAAAAAAAAAGAATTTTTACTTGGTCTTTATCTCAGAGCTCTCAAACACAGTGACCATGAAACATATGTGGACACTAAGCATGTACTTTCTAACACAGATGCAGCTGTGTGCAAGAAGCACGATTCATCTGCACAATCCCTAGCGAGCACTAGGACTGAATGTACATAAGCACAGCTAAACGAATACAACCCCTGTTGAGCATGTGTACAAAGCACCACACACTAAGCATCTGTGACCTTAGGTTATTGCAACAACAAAAATAAAAAAGGAGGGGCTGGAGAGATAGCCTGGAGGTAGGGCATTTGCCTTGTATGCAGAAGGAAGGTGGTTCGAATCCTGGCATCCCATGTGGTCCCCTGAGCATGCCAGGAATGATTTCTGAGCAGTGTAGAGCCAGGAGTAGCCTCTGAGCACTGCCAGGTGTGACCCCAAAACAAACAAAACAAACAAAAAATAATAAAATAAAATAAAAAAGGAGATGTCTGCATTTGGCCAGATCCAAAGAATCACTTTGTTCTCCAAATAATGTGGAAATTATGGTACACCAACCAGACAGCTGAAAGCTGGCAATCTCAGAAAAAAAGGAAGGGCCAAGTCCCAGCCCTGTTGAATCCACCTGCCACACCCATCACTCACAATGGCTTCTTCACCAGTGACCCTGCTTTACCACTCATCTGTGGCTCTCTGCAGAGACACCAATATGACCAAAACTCCCAGTATGCCAGTATTTGGGCTGATAGCAACAGAACTTTCATGGTATGAATGTGGGCACCCTGTTCCCTCCCTCTGGTACTTCTGGAAGCACTGGCAGCTGAAAACATGCCCCACAAAAGTCACAGTGTCAGCAATAATGCTTGAAATTCTTGGACAACTCCATTTTTTTTAAATACTGTCAGTCTCAGTAGGAACACACCAATTTAGACACCAATATATATATATATATATATGAAGCCACCAAATAATGAAGAAGAAGAAGAAGAAGAAGAAGAAGAAGAAGAAGAAGAAGAAGAAGAAGAAGAAGAAGAAGAAGAACAAGAACAAGAACAAGAACAAGAACAAGAACAAGAACAAGAACAAGAACAAGAACAAGAACAAGAAGAAGTAATAGTAGTAGAAGTAGTAATTGGGGGCCCGGAGAGATAGCACAGCGGCATTTGCCTTGCAAGCAGCCGATCCAGGACCAAAGGTGGTTGGTTCGAATCCCGGTGTCCCATATGGTCCCCGTGCCTGCCAGGAGCTATTTCTGAGCAGACAGCCAGGAGTAACCCCTGAGCACCGCTGGGTATGACCCAAAAACCAAAAAAGAAGTAGTAATTGGGGCCAGAGTGATAGCACAGAGATAAGGCATTTGCCTTGCACACAGCTAACACAGGACGGATCCCTCTCTTGAATCCCGGCATCCCATATGGTTCCTGTGTCTGCCAGAAGCAATTTCTGAGTGCAGAGCCAGGAGTAACCCTAAATGCAGCTAAGTGTGACACCCCCCCCAAAAAAAGAAGTAACAGAATGCTCAACTAACAAAAGCTTACTAAACCTTCTGACAATGACTTATAGCCTTATTGCGAGATACAATAATTTTCACAAATTTTCTTGTTGCTATACTTTTTCTTTCTTTTATTTTTTCTTTTTTAATAATTTTTCTCACCTGAAAACAAATGTATTATGATCAGCTATGTCCACTATGTGATATATGGTCTTTAAATAAAAAAAAATAAGGGAGGGTAAAGGGAGATTTTGGAGGGAACCATGATTTATAAAACTGTTGATGGTGGGATTTCATATATAACACATTCGAGTACTGCATTCCCCACCTGTGTCTGCTATTCTTCACCATTGTTCCAATATCCTCCTTCTCCACTCTATTCCCAGGTCCACTTCTTATTCCCCATTTTCCTAACTCCAGCTCACCAGTAGTAATCTTCTTTCTAAAAATCAGTCCTCAGTTTTGGTTGCCTTCTGGCATTCGTTATGTCTTTGTATTGTTTCCTTATATACCACATATAAGGGAGATAATTCTTTATCTGTCCCTCTCCTTCTTAATTTACTCATCATGGTATTTTCCAGATCCACAGGAGGAAATTTTTTTTTGGGGGGGGGGTTTTGGTCACACCCGGCAGTGCTCAGGGGTTATTCCTGGCTCCAGGCTCAGAAATTGCTCCTGGCAGGCACGGGGGACCATATGGGACGCCGGGATTCGAACCGATGACCTCCTGCATGAAAGGCAAACTCCCTACCTCCATGCTATCTCTCCGGCCCCAGAAGGAAATTTTTTAATTTAAAATATTGCAAAAATTGGTTCAGAGAGATATATCATATAGCAGGTGAAGCTCTTTGTTTTGCCTGCAACTGATCAGGTCCAATTTCAGTACTGTAACTTGTCCCCCCAAGGCTCACCAGGAGTGATTCCTGAATGCAGAGCCAGAAGTAAGCTCAAAGCACAGCCAAGGATAACTCAAAATCCAAAATAATAATTATTATAAATTTGTTTTTAAAAATTAATAATAAAATAGGGGCCAGAAAGATAGTACAGTGGGTAGTATATTTGCCCTGCAAGGATCAGCCCAGGATTTATCTCTGGCACCCACAGGGTCCCCTGAGCCCTAAAAAGTGATTCCTGAGTATAGAACCAGGAATAAACCCTAAGCACCACAGTGTGTGACCCCAAAAAAAAAACAATAAAATAATAATTTACACTAATTACATGTTGTCATAATAATATTATTCATATTTTTTTGGTTTTTTGGGCCATGCCCATTTGATGCTCAGGGGTTATTCCTGGCTACACGCTCAGAAATTGCCCTTGGCTTGGGGGGACCATATGGGATGCAGGGGGATCGAACCGTGGTCCTTTCCTTGGCTAGCACTTGCAAGGCAAACACCTTACCTCTAGTGCCACCTCGCTGGCCCCATATTATTCATATATTAAGATTTTAGATTAGGGGCCGGCGAGGTGGCGCTAGAGGTAAGGTGTCTGCCTTGCAAGCACTAGCCAAGGAAAGGACCATGGTTCGATCCCCCGGCGTCCCATATGGTCCCCCCAAGCCAGGGGCAATTTCTGAGCTCGTAGCCAGGAGTAACCCCTGAGCATCTAACGGGTGTGGCCCGGAAAAACCAAAAAAAAAAAAAAAAAAAAGATTTTAGATTAAATGAAATGTTATTACCTTTAAACATCTTGTTATGGGCTTGAGAGGTAGATCAGTGGACCAAGGCACATGCTGTGCATACAGGAAGCCCAGTTTTGTTTGTTTTGAGCATAAAATATCTCGATATTTTGTATATTTCCCTAATTTTTATTATAACATCGTAATTTGTCAAATTGTTTATAATACAGTTGTTTCAAGTATCAAATGTTCAAACACCAATCCCACCACCAATATGATCTTCCCTTCACCAGTGTCCTCAATTTCCCACCTACTACTCTAGCCTGCCCCCATGCAGGAACAAACAAATTTGGAGCTGGAGTGTTAGCACAGTAGTAGCAGATTGCCTTGCCAACCTGGGACAGACCTGGGTTCGATTCCTGGCATTTCGAGCCTGCCAGGAGAGATTTTTTTTTTTGTGGTTTTTGGGTCACACCCGGCAGTGCTCAGGGGTTATTCCTGGCTCCAGGCTCAGAAATTGCTCCTGGCAGGCATAGGGAACCATATGGGATGCCGGAATTTGAACCGATGACCTCCTGCATGAAAGGCAAACGCCTTACCTCCATGCTATCCCTCCGGCCCCGCCAGGAGCGATTTCTGAGCACAGAGCCAGGAGTAAACTGAGCACTGCCAGAAAAACCCAAAAACCAAAACCAAAAAAAAAAGGGGGGGGGACAAATTTACTTCATTTGCTTGTTACAACACAACGGCAAATAGAATTATCAAAATTTAGATTAACAAGCGTCAATTCAAGTGATTATTATTTTTCCATAGTGTTATTAATGTCAGTGTCTATGATTTACTGGGCTATGGTTGGTGCAGGTTGAGGCTTCTGTGTTTCTGTTTAGGCTCACTGAGGTTGGTAGATTACTATGGAACTTTCCCATCAGATGTCCTGGCATACTATTGGACTGACACTACCATAAAATATTTAAGTGTTGCACAGTCGCATGCAGCTGCATAGTCCAGGATTTATAGAGCTGAAACAAATTTGGTAACTTGGCAGTTTGATAAGGTTAAGTCAGGAGCTGGGCTGTTTCTGTCAGAGGGTGTAGGGAGGTTGTTGGGCTGCTGTAGTTTATGCAGAAAGAGGAATGTGCCCCCCTTTTCTGAGAATGCCCCAGAGAGATCAGCCAGACCAGACTACCTGGAAAGTATCAGCGGCCATTCTTTGCTTTTGAAGCTAGGTAAAGGAGTCAGATCTTTTTTCTGCCAGGAAGATGGCAGTAGTGGGCAGGGGGTTTCCAGTGGTGGGGTGGGTGGGGGGTACTTGGCCTAATCCTCTTCTGAAATAAAAGTCCAGGAATTTTTAACTCTGTAGTCTGATTTCATCTGAGAGATGTGGGGGGAGGAAAAGGGAGGGAGGGAAAGAGGGAGAGAGAGAGAAGAAATTTATGTAGTTGCTTATATTATTAGATTTCAGTTACGGAGCTGGTTTCTTTCTGTAAGGGGGTGGCATTGGGCTATTGTGGTTCATGCAGAAAGAAGAACTTGTTCCTACTTTGTGGGAATGCCAGAGAGGTATGAGCTGAAAGGAACTACCTGGAGGAGGCCCAGGTTTGATGCCCAGCATCACACAGCCCCCCAAGCACTGAGCCAGAAGTAGTCCCTGATTCTCGACAAGTGGAGTCCCAAAATAAACAAACTGGAAAAAAAAAAGATGTTTCCTATGGGTGGGGAGATAGTTTAAGAGTCTGGAATGCATAGATGGCATGCAGGAGAACTTGAGTTCTTTCCCTAGCACCCCTCAAGTACTGCCAGGGGCTCTGTAGGTCCCTGCACTAGAGGCACCACATCACCAGGATGAAGCACTATAGACATCTGGCCCACCCAGCCAGGCTGAGTATCTCCCAGACCTCCTGAACACTGCTCAGGAGAATCCACCCCCCAATAAAATAAAATTATCTTTTATTTCAATTTGTAATATGCTTGCTAGAAAAATTTTAATGACATACCTGACTCATATTTTTATTGGACAGTACTATTATAGAGAGTGGGAAGCTACTGAAGGTTCTTGGACCAGAATAGAGGTTGGTAAATATTTTCTGTGAAAAGCCAGATGGGAGGGGCAAAGAGATAGCCAAAAGGGCTAGAACACATGACTAACATGCAGAGACCCAGAGTTTAGTTCCCAGGACTGCATGGTCCTGAGCACCACCTGATGGCTCTGCTGGCCCCCAACACTAGTGGGCTTTAACAGTACCAGGTCAAGAGTGGTCTCCAAGTTCCTTGAGCAGTGCTCTTAAGACACACACACACACACACACACACACACACACACACACACACACGCTCATCGTAAATATTTAATTTTATTGTGTTGTATTCACTTTATATTAGTGTCAGCCATTGAATTCATGGTCTCCTATTTGTAAATATGCAAACAAAAGCTCTACCACTGAGCTACCCTCAACCTGGTAATTATTTCAGAACTTAATGCTGTGCACTCTCTTGCTACTACTTTGTTATAGTGTGAAAACAGCTATCAACAAATGAGCCTCATGGAGTTCCACTAAAATGCTATATAAAATACTAAAATTTGAATCTCATATGATTTTCACATATCATAAAATATTATTCTTTGGCATCCCACATCTTTTTTAAATGTAAAAAAATATTGTTTTTTTAACAGGCCACACAAAAAAACAGGCAGGGAGAGGATTTTGACTCATGGCTGCAGTTTGCCAAACCCTGAGTTCAGAGTTAGCTGGAATCTCTGAAAATCCTGGCCACCACCAACTGTCATCTGTGTGCTTGCCATGCACAGGCACGAAGTGCTTGGAAAATTCTTTCTCTCTTGCAAGCAGCATGAATCTATGTAACATTTGATCTGGAAGGGACAGTAGGGATCATATATGCCTACCTTCTCGTGTTACATTTGAGGAAACTGAGTCTCAAAGAGGTAAATTCACATAATCAAGGTCACGTTGCAGAGAAGAGATTCTAAATAATGGGAGAAATTGCAAGACTATCAGGCAGCAGCTGGCAAGAAAAGGAAGGGTCTAAGGTCAGACAGAGCACCTAGGCTCCATTCAAGGACTCTAAATTCTAGCTCTTGCAGCCAGCTATTCATCAATACTTTCATTCATTCCTTGCTTATTTCAGCTTGGACGCCAGACCGTATGTGAAGTTCTGGGAATTAAACATGAATTAATTTAGTCACTGACCCTGAGGAACTCATCATATAGAAGAAAGTTACTTTAAAGCATTATGTTAGGAGGGTGGGCTAGGGTAATAAAAAGAGGGAGAGAAAGGACATCTGAGGAATTGTAGCCAAAATAATGATCAAAACAACGAGGAGATTAACCAAGTATTCCCAGAAGAAGAAATAGCATACGCAGCGGCTTAAAGCTGAGAACTAAGTAGAATCATGGCAGAAACTTTAAGTAGGAGACAAAAGTGAGAGAGGTTAGTCAGACCTAAAAGATACTGTGTTAAAGTTAAAAAAACAAAATAAAACTTGGCCTTAGGGGCTGGAGACATAGCATGGAGGTAAAGCATTCTGCCTTTCATGCAGAAGGACATTGGTTCGAATCCCTGCATCCCATATGGTCCCCTGTGCCTGCCAGGGGCGATTTCTGAGTGCTGCCTGGTGTGACCCCCCCCAAAAAAACAAACAAACAAACAAACAAAAAAACAACCTTGGCCTTAAAAAAAAATAGGGAGACAGGGTCCAAGAGATAGTACAGCAGGTAGGGTGTTTTTCTTGTGCACAACTGACATGAGTTTGATCCTCAGTATCCCTTATGGTTCCTTGCACACCATCAGGAGTGATTTCTGACCCTAAGCACAGAGCCAGAAGTAAGCCCTGAATGCTGATGGGTATAGCCCAAAGACAAAAAAAAAAAAAAGTGTGCGGGAGGCAGACCAACAGTTCTACTGATAGGGCATTTGCTTGAATGTGGACAATCCAGGTTTTATTCCCTGGCACCATATATGGTCCCTCAAGCATAGCCAGGAGTGATTACTGAGTGCAGAGCCAGGAGTAAGCTCTGAGTGCAGCCTGTGTGGCCCCAAAATAAAAGCTAAAATAGGGAGAGAAGATGAATGTACACTCCCTAAACAGGACATGCAGAAGACCAGAAGGCATACAAAAAATGTTCATCATTACTCATTATCAGGGAGATGCAAGTCAAAATGACAAAGAGCATAAATTAAAATAAGGGGCAAGTACCAGTCTTGGCAGGGATGTGATGAAAAAGGAACTTCAGGGCCCAGAGAGATAGCACAGCGGCGTTTGCCTTGCAAGCAGCCGATCCAGGACCAAAGGTGGTTGGTTCGAATCCCGGTGTCCCATATGGTCCCCCATGCCTGCCAGGAGCTATTTCTGAGCAAACAGTCAGGAGTAACCCCTGAGCACTGCCGGGTGTGGCCCAAAAACAAAAAACAAAACAAAACAAAACAGAAAAAGGAACTTCATTCACTGTTGGTGGGAATGTCATCTAGTTCAGTCTTTGCAGAAAAACAGTTATGGAGATTGCTCCAAAAAAGGTAATGGAGGGGCTGGAGCCATAGTATAGCCAATACAGCACTTTCTTGCATGGGTCAACATGTGATTGATACCTCCCAGAGCCACATATGGTTTTCTCAAGCCCCAACAGGAGTTATTCCTGAGCACAGAGCCGGGAGCAAGTCCTGAGCACTGCTGGGTGTGTTCTCCCCCTAAAAGACAAAACAAAAACAAACAAACAAACAAACAAAAACAAAGAGAACCTAGTTCCTGATCCTCTCAATACAGGGACAGATGTATGTGAAGACAAAGACTGGAGGAGCTGTAGCAATGGTACAGCCTTGCATGCAGTTGACCCAGGTTCAATTCCTGGCATCCTTTATAGTCCCCCAAGTCCACCAGAAGTGATTTCTGACTACAGAGCCAGGTATAAGCCCTGAGCACCATCAGGTGTGGCCCTAAAACAAACAAACAAAAAAGACAGACTTAGGAGACACTTTCCACTCTTTTGTTCCTTCTGAAGAACTAACTATATGACATACAGATATTATCTACTTATATACAGATCAAATAAAAATTTTAAATATACAGAGAGGCCAGAGCCACTGGGTGTTTAATTGCCAATTCCCTTCCCAACTCCTTGTCTTTAACCTGAAGCCAGAGCCAAGACATCTTGGTTTCTCCATCCCCCACCCCAGGACTTAGAACCTTTCTGTGACCCAGGCCTCCCAGCTGGGGACCAGGAGGGCGACACTTGCCTCGTGCCCCCAGGGGTGGCATTGAGAACTGGCTATCTATTGGTAAAGGATTTCAGGATCTGGGAATGAAAGAGAATATCTTAACACAAAATACTCCTGCTTTTTAGTCCCACATAGTTCTAGGGAAATCTAATATGAAGGCTTCAGATCCATTTACAGTTGCTGCACTAAAGATGAATGTAATTAGTGACAGTGACAATTGTCATTTTCTCAGTAAACCGACTTGATGACCTGCCGCTACAGGAATCTTGCTATATGAGCCGGCTCTCTTTGAACAACAAAGTCTGGGTCTGACCTACCGAAGCAGACAGGAAACCTGCACACCTCAATTACAGGTCTCTGCGGAGATGCAGGGCTTCCCCCCACCTTCCCACCATGATCTCTCGAGGGAGCCTGGGCCCAACTGGTTCCAGTGCCTCTGTCTTGACTTTTCCCTTCCTCCTTTCTCTGGTCCTCATTCCAGAGTGGGTGGTGGAAGCAAAGTCTTTAACGAGGGCTGCATTAGTGGAGGCAGACAGCGTAAGGGGTGCCCTCTCCTTGTCCTTGGGTAAAGCAGTGCACTCTGGTTCACTTGTTTGCATGAACTCTGTTCTATGAGGAACTGGTGTAGGCAGCTCAATCCCTAAAACTCACTTCTCCTATTCTTTGAGCACAGATAGCTGGAGATGCTCCAGCACTTAAAGTCAGGGAATCAAGGGGCCAGGGATATGGCTCAACAATAGAGCTCGGTAACTTGGATGTGTGTGGCTCCGGGTGTAAAGCCTAGTATTGCAAAACACACACACACACACACACACACACACACACACACACACACACACACACACACCACCCCAAGGAAATAAGAAAAATTAGTATCTTAAAATAAGACCTGTATCTAAACCGGAAATTTCCAAACTTATTTGACCTACAATCCTCTTTTCAGGAAAAAAAAAATCACTCAGCACCCACAGGAAATCAAGTGAAAGAATGGGTCCTCCAATTGCACTGAAGCTACTGTGGGTCCAACCACCCACCCCCAGCCTCACTCTAGCACCTCCAGTATGCTTTGGAACATTTGCTGACCTTGACTATCCAATGAAATGACTAAATCTCTGGCACTCACCTGACTCAGATTCCTCATCTGTAAAAAAAAAAAATTGTCTAAGATCCAACAGATAGTACCAGGGTCAAAGACTTGCCTTGCACATAGCCGACCCAGATTTGATCTTCAGTATTGCACATGGTCCCCAGCACTTCAGGAGTGACCCCTAAGCATAGAGCTGGAAATAAGCCCTGAGCATCACCAGGTGTGGCCCAAAATGTAAACCCTTTCCTCCCCCCAAAATAATAATGGTCTGGGCAGGAGGCTCTCTCAGGTCCCCCTCTTCCTCCAAGAGTTTCTTTCATCCCTCCAATTTCTGCAGTTTGGAGGGGGCGCTGTGAAGCCGGTCTCAGGCCGCCAGCAGAGCTGCCTGGTGGCAGGTCTCCCTGCTGGTAAGCAGCTCTAGTCGGCCTTTTTAGCCACCCAGCCCATTCTTATTGTTGCGGTCTGTTTCCATTTGCTCCTTTTATTCTCTGGGTTTTCCTTGACTCTGATGTTTTTCCCCCTGCTGCACAACAAGCCCTTCTGATCTCTGTGAAAGGCAAACCCGTGTCATTCTTCCAAATCATCATTGTATGACATGTTTTTATATCAGCCGGACAAAGGGGCTATTTGATCAGGGGGTATGGTGTGTGATTGTAAGAAATTCAGCTCGTCGGTGGCAACCATTGTTCCCCGAGCGGTTCCCTGACCCCATTCTGTTCTAGGAAAAGCTCCCTGAGACTGGCCTCTATTCATGGAGTGGCCCCGGTCCCCAGCCGAGCTCCCGAAGCATGCTCGGTCCTAGCATGTCACCGATAGCTGCCCGCCACCGCGCTTTAACTCTTTCATCAGCATTAAGTTTCCAAGCCCACAGCTGTTATCACGGCCCTGAGCTCAGGGGGTTAGAGATATAGGCATGCTCTCTGCTCTCCCTCTTATCTTAGAGAAATTCAACCTTCCTTTGAAATGGTCATTTGGAAATTACCCGTCTGCTGCTTTCAGCACAGCAGGCCTGGCTAGCATGTCCTGCCGCCTGGCTTTTTCCCTGAGGATGCCTCCCGGGTCCTGCCACGCGCCTGCCCTCTGCTGGGGTGGGGGGGGCTGCCTCCTGGTCACTAGTCTGGGGCACCCCCAAATTGGTTCTGATTGCCTGACATGCTGGGACCCCCACACATCGGTCCTCGGAGTCTTTAGACAGTTGACCAGAAAAAACTTCCTAAAAATGAGAAATGCACTAACAGGATTCACTCAGCCTTCCTGTCCTTCCAGCACACATTAGGCCCTGCTTTAGAGAAGGCCTTGGGCCAGGTGTTATAGGAGAAACAAAATAGTACAAAAATTAGTCTTGATGATCCGGAGAGATAGTGAGTAGGATGCTTCCTTGCACGTAGCCAATCCCATTTTATTTTTTTAAAACTTTATTGATTGATTGATTGATTGATTGGTTGGTTTCTAGGCCACACCCAGCAGCTCTCAGGGGTTACTTCTGGCTCTGCACTCAGAAATTGACCCTGGCAGGCTGGGAGACCATATGGGATGCCGGGAATCAAACCTGCTTCCTCATGTGGCAGCCTCATGCAAGGCAAAATTCCTACCATAGTGCTATCTCTCTGGCCCTGTCAATCCCATTTTAATCCCTGGCACCCCATATGGTCCCTGGAGCACTGCTAGGAATGATCCCTGAGGGCAGACCCAGGAGTAAGTTTTCAGCATCACCAGGTATGGCCCCCCAGAAAAACAAAAACAAAAAATTGAGTCTGGGCTCTGAGAAGTCTCATTTCATGGACAAGAAAAATGGACAACCCAGAGAGATAGCACAGCGGCGTTTGCCTTGCAAGCAGCCGATCCAGGACCAAAGGTGGTTGGTTCGAATCCCGGTGTCCCATATGGTCCCCCGTGCCTGCCAGGAGCTATTTCTGAGCAGACAGCCAGGAGTAACCCCTGAGCACCGCCGGGTGTGGCCCAAAAACCAAAAAAAAAAAAAAAAGAAAAGAAAAATGGACAAGAGTTATATACCTATCTGCAGAAACATACTAGTAAACGTTCTCAGTGTTAACCCTGTGCTATTAAAACAGCATGAGGAAGGTGCTAAAAAGATAGTACAGCAGGTAGGGCACTTGCTTTGCATGTAGTCAACTCGGGTTTGATCTAGGCACACCAGATGGTCCTCAGAGCCCTGCTAGGAGTGATCCCTTAGTGTAGAGCCAAAATTAAGCACAAAGCACTACCAAGTGGCCCCAAAACAAACAAACACAATCAGGGTGAGGGATGCCCAGACTATTCTGGCCTAAGTGTTGAGCATACAAATAACCAATCAACTGGTAGGACCTGGGGAGGTGGCTCAGAGGCAGAGCACTTTTCCTGCATGTGTGAGGCCCCAGCACCAAATGGTAAGTAAATAGCAAACAAATAAATAAAGAGCAGATGTTCTCAAAGTTACACACAGTTATGAACTTTCCAATGAACTGGCTCACACTGGAGTATGGATCCATGGGACAGACCAAGATAAAAAGATTCTGTGAAATGCCTTAAAACCCAAGGGCTTGGGACCAGAGAGATATAGCATGGAAGCAGGGTGTTTGCCTTGCATGCAGAAGGACAGTGGTTCGAATTCTGGCATCCCATATGGTCCCCCCAGCCTGCCAGGAGCAATTTCTGAGTGTAGAGCCAGGAGTAACCCCTGAGTGCTGCCAGGTGTGACCCAAAAAACAAAACAAAAACTCCAAGGGCTTGAGTAGAGGGATAATCCACTTGCATGTGACTAACCCTGGTTCAATCCCCAATACTATATATGATCCTGTTTGCACCACCTGAGCTCAGTGCCAGAGCACCACTGATACAGCTCCAAACCGCAAAACAAAACAAAACCCTGAGAGTTTGGGTCTCCTTATTATCATTATGTTCATTCTACAGGCTATGCTTTTAAGCAAAGGAATCTGGGGCTAGAGAAACAATACAGCAGGTAAGACATTTACCTTGTATATATCTGGCCTGGGTTTGATATCCAGCATCCCATATAGTCCTCCAGCACTGCCAGCAGTGATTCCTTTTTTTTGGGGGGGTGGAGGAATTTGGGGTTACACCTGGTGATGCTCAGGGGTTACTCCTAGCTATGTGCTCAGAAATTGCTCCTGGCTTGGGGGACCATATGGGACGCTGGGGGATCGAATCCTAGGTCAGCACGTGCAAGGCAAATCCTGGGATTTGTCCTAGATCAGTGCATGCAAGGCAAATGCCCTACCACTTGTGTCACCACTCCAGCCCCCAGCAGTGATTTCTGAATGCAGAGGTAGGAGTAATCCATGAGCATCACCAGATGTAGCCCCAAAACAAAACAAAATGGCAGAGTAATTTATTTAATATCACACAAAAGTTAGTGATTAAGTGAAGGACTAGAGATTGCAGTTTATTTCTTCCCAGTTTATTTTTTTTTTTAATTCACCAAGGTTCATTTTTCTCTAAAAAAAAAAAAACTGACAATATGAGGCTGGAGAGATAGCATGGAGGTAAGGTGTTTGCTTTGCATGCAGAAGGTCAGTGGTTCAAATCCCGGTGTCCCATATGGCCCCCTGAGCCACCAGGAGCAATTTCTGAGCATACAGCCAGGAGTAACCCCTGAGCATTGCCAAGTGTGACACAAAAAACAAACAAACAAACAAAAACCAAAAAAAAAAAAAAACCTGGTAATTGAGTTGCCTCTTGCCAAGTCTCTTTTAGGAAACCAAGACCTCAAAACTTCAAAAATAAAAAATACCAACTCAAAGGTCAGGGAATGGCTCAAAGAGCTGGCCCACATGCTTTGCATATGGGAGACTCAGGTTTGATACCAGCACTGTACCATCTGCTGAGAACCAGAGGACCCAAAATCAAACAACAAAATGCCAACTCGGGTTCTGTTTCATCTACCCACCCATGTATCTATGCCTCAAGTCTGGCCTCTCTAGTTAGAAAAACCTTGCCCTCAGGCCAGGAGGTAGTACAGAAGATAGGGTGCTTGCCTGTCACACAGCTGACTGAGATTTGATCCCCAACATCCCATATGTTTCTTTCAGCCCTGAAAAGAGTAGTTTCTAGGTGCAGAGCCAGAAATAGGCCCTGAGAACCTCTGGGTGTGACCTACCCCCCCGAAAAAAGAAGAAAAAAAATCTTATCCTTATTCTCCATCTCAGTTCGTCATTGGTCCTGGGGGATACACAAGGCAGTAGCTATAATGTGAGCAAATAATTTATTGTCTAAAGCAACATTTCTTAATCAGAGACCATATGGTTCCCTGTGGACCCCAGGATATTCCAAGGGGGCTACAGGTGAAAATTGCACATCATTCCATTAATGGCTTGTGATTCCATTATTGGAAATATCCAGAACAGGTAAATCCATAGAGAGAGAAAATAGAAAGTAGATTAATGATTGCTAGGGATGGGAGGAGAGGGGATGGAGAGTAACAAGTAATGTATTCAGTTTCTTTATAGGGTGATGAAATGTTCTGGAACTAGATGGTGGGAGAATTGCTTCGCTTTATTGATATACTAAAACACACACATAATTAGGATTTTTATACATTAAGAGGGAATATTTTGTGGTATGTGAGTTATATCTCAACAAAAAGATAAGAAAGGAGAAAAGAAAAAAACGTATAAACCAAGACATATGGTCATTCTAGGTAGAAATGACAAACCTATTCCCTGGGTGCCATCTGCTTTATGTCTTGTCCACAGAGTCTGAGAATGGCCTAGCCAAGGTCCCTTGGCTCCTGCTGACCTAGGACTGTATGAAATGCTGTTTTCACCTCTTAGCTCTTCTGCTCCTCAATTTTGCCAAATTGTGTGCAATTTTGTCTCTTCTAAAATGGTTTTCCTGGAGGACTGGAGTGATAGCACAGCAGGTAGGGTATTTGCCTTGTTCACAGTCAATTCAGGTTCAAACCCCAGCATCTCATATGTTCTCCTGAGCCTGCTAGGAATAATTTTTTTACTTTCTTTTTTTTCTTTGTTTGTTTGATTTTGGGCTACAACACAGCATCATTCAGGTTATACTTATGGCTCTGTGTTCAGAAATCATTCCTGGCAGTCTCAGGGGGCCACATGGGATGCCAAGGATCAAACCCAGAAGGCCATCTGCAAGGCAAACACCCTATCCACTCCACTGTATTATTGCCCTGCCCCCATACTAGGAGTAATTTCTAAGTGCAGAACTGGATGTGACCCCAAACCCCCCCACCAAAAAAAATGTTCTTCCTATTTCATAATGTACTTTAAATGTTTCCTCTGAGGGATTCAAGTCCTTTCTACTCTCTGAGATGAAGCCATTCAGCCATTCATTCATCAGACAGTTTCATGGTTTCTGGTGCCAGGCAGCATGACAAAGGCTGTGGCACACAGGTGAAGAAGCCCAGTTTCCTTTCCTTCTGTTCATTTTCTGCTTAAACGGTGGACATTTAAGCATATGAAAGCACCACCATTTTTTTAGTTGTAGGAGTGGGGTATAGGGATATTTAGGTTGGGGAAAAATTTAAAGTTGAGAGTTTTCTTTTCTTTTGTTCCACACCCAGTGGAGCTCAGGAATCACTTCTGGTGGACTCGGGAACCAGATGGAATAGTGAGGATTGAATCCGGGTTGGCCATGTGGAAGGCCAACCTTATGTACTATACTATCACTCTGGCCCTGAATTTGGGAGTTTCTAATGGCCATTCCTTGATATTTTAAATGAACTGAGACTGAATCTATGTTATATTTATTGGTTTGTGTTTGTGGCACCACGGATTGGACCGAGGGACTCATATATACAAGGCAGATGCTCTACCACTGACCCACATCCCAGCTGACAGAACCTGCTTCTGGCATTTACTTCCCCCAAAAAGAATGTTTTCTGGTCCTTGGTTTCTTTGCCCATTCCCCTAATGGCCTCTTAGCCCCCACAGTACATGAGAGCTCCCCAGTAAACCACCTGGAGGATGTGATGTCTGTGCTCCAACTCAGACTTCCTTCTCTGGATGCCGTCTGGGCCATTTCTTCCTCTGTGAACCACGTTCATTTTTCTGCCTATTCAGGAAAGCTGATAAGGTCAAGCCCCTTGACCAAGATCCCATTGACCAAGATGGCAATGGCCAGTGAGAGCTTAATTTCCCACCCACCTGTTTTTTGTTTTTCTGGGTTTTTTTGGTTATCGGGTCATAGCCAGCAATGTCCAGGGACTCTGCACTCGGGACTACTCCTGACAGACTTGAGATACCATATAGGATGTTGGAGATCAAACGCTGGTCAGCCATGAGCAAGGAAAGCACCCAGCCCTCTATATTAACTCTTCAGCACTCCCAGATTCCCCTTTTAGTGTGAGTCCTCCTGAATATCCAAGGAGGACTGTGGTTTCTCACCAAGAGCTTGGAACCAGAGAGAAGCCGCACATTTTACAATCCTTGAGCTGTTAGGGTCCGGGAGTCCAAGGACAACATCACACAATTAAAATAAAGCAAAGCAAAGCTTTTATCTATCAACCAATTGATGGATTAGGGCCACCTCCCAAAGGAGGTAACCACACCCATGGGTCAGGAGCTAGGTTATAAAGGGCTAGAAGCAGAAAGTTATGATCTTTAAGTTGATTGGCTGTTGTCTAAGATGTTTCTAGCATGTTTCATTATGTCCTTTTAAAGCTAGATATCTAGGGTGGTATATTGTGGTTTATAGGGCTTGGGGTTTGCATCATTATTACTGGGATAGAAACTTAGCCCTTAAATGGAAACTTAGCCTTGTTAGCCTTCAATGGAAACTTAACACTGTTTTGACAAAATGGAGTTTTTTCTGCTCCAGGCTTCACAGTGCCACTGTCTTGATTTCCATCATTATTGTACCAAATCTCAGCCTAGGGCATTCCAGCAGTGGTACAGGTAGTCCTAAGTAAATGAATATGTATCTGCTGAGGAGGACATCAAGTCTCAGCACTAGAGAGTCTTTTTGTTTTGTTTAGTTTTATTGATTTTTGTTGGTTGGTTGGTTTGGTTTGGGGGCAGACTGGGTGGTTCTCAGGGCTTATTCCTGGCTCTGAGCTCAGAAATCACTCTTCGTGGGGCTCAGGGAACCATTTGGGTGCTGGGGATTAAATTTGGATCAGCTATGTGTGAGGCAAACATATTCTATCACTTCTACTCAAGTCAGAGAGTCTGATCTTCCATAGCCATGGGGCTAGAAGCCCTATTCCCCAATTATTTCTATTATTTCCTCCTTCCCTCCAGTTCTTTGTTGTTTTAGATTTTTGGAAATGGAACCCAGGGACTCACATGTACAAGACTGGGGGCTGTACCACTGAGCACACTCCCTGACCCCTATTCATTATTGTTGATGCTGTTACACACACGCAGACCCTGACTAATGCCTGCACATTTCAGCTGTGTTGATCTCTGGTAATAGCAAATACCTTATAAGTAATAGTTATTATTATTTTTTCTTAGAACACTAGCTCTCATCAGTAAAGGACTCCTTGACTCTGGGTATTGTTATTTCTCTTACCTCAGATCATGTTTGCAATATTCTTTTGGGGGGGAAGGGAAGGGTATTTGCAATATTTTTATTTGACTTTGAAAACCAAGAACATGGGGCTGAAATGATAGCGCAGCTGTATTGTCTTGAATGTGCCTGACCCAGGATGGACCTGGGTTTGATCCCTGGCATCCCATTTAGTCCCCTTAGCCAGGAGTGATTTCTGAGCAAAGAGCCAGGAGTAACCCCTGAGCATCACTGGGTGTGGCCAAAACAACAACAACAGCAACAATAAAAATACCAAGAACATGCAGCAAAGGCACTGCAGTTTAACTTCATTTATTAATTCAACACAATTTACAAAGCACCTACTGCATTCAAAAATTATCATCATCATGGGGCAGGAGCGATAGCACAGTGGTAAGGCATTTATTTGCCTTGCATGCAGTCAACACAGGACGGACCCTGGTTTGAATCCCAGCATCCCATATGGTCCCCTGCGCCTGCCAGGAACGACTTCTGAGCTCAGAGCCAGGAGTAACTCCTAAATGTGGCTAGGTGTAACCCCCCAAAAAATGTATCATCATCATAAAGAGTTATAATTCAGTGTTATAAACAGAATACTTGTTGAGGCCACAGAAGATGACCTGGGAGACATAAAGGAAAGGAGAAATTTTTAGATTTTGTTTGTGTTGGTTTGGGAGTCATACAAAACAGATCCTGGGGGCTATTCCCAGGGGTTACTTGTGCTCTGGGACCTCTTGACTCACTGCTCAGGGAGACCACTTAATGCTGATGTTCCTTCAGGCACAGGTGCCAAAGTCCATTGAACTATATCTCTGGCCCCCAAGACCTAATTCTGTTTTGATTTTTGTTTACTTGTTTTTGTTCTTATACCTAACAATGCTCAGGTTTTGGTTTGTTTTGTTTGTTTTTTGTTTTGTTTTGTTTTGTTTTTTGGGTCACACCTGGCAGTGCTCAGGGGCTACTCCTGGCTCTATGCTCAGAAATCGCCCCTGGCAGGTTTGGGGGACCATATGGAATGCCGGGATTCGAACCATCGTCCTTCTGCATGCAAGACAAACGTCTTACCACTGTGCTATCTCTCCAGCCCTGAATCTGTACTCAGGAATTATTCCTGGTTGGGGGAACCAGGAATCCCCCCATATGGGGACCATATGAGATGCTGTGGATCAAACCTGGGTCAGTACATGCATGGAGTTGGGAGAAATGGTAAAGATATCTGTATCATTCCCCTCATTTTACCCTTCAAAGAGAAGGAAATAAATCTGATCCCAGGAGCAAGGTAAACAGTAAAGACTTTTTTTTTTTGGGGGGGGGTCACACCTGGCAGTGCTCAGGGATTACTCTTGGCTCTGTGCTCAGAAATCACTCCTGGCAGGCTCGGGGAACCATATGGGATGCCAGGATTCGAACCACCATCCTTCTGCATGCAAGGTAAACACCCTCCCTCCACGCTATCTCTCTGGCCCCCAGAAGGGTACCTTCTTGCAGGAAATTGACCTTGATTAGATTCCTGCTACTGTATCCAGTGCACTGAATATTGCTAGGGGTCACTCCTAAGCACAGAGTTCCAGAGAATAGTCCCTTGGTACCCCCCTCCCACACACACACACAATTTATTGTTGTTCTGACTGGTTTTTGGTGAAAGATTATAGAATGAGGCTTTGGTCACATAAGCCTGGCCTATGAAGAAGTGTTGCTGCTGTTCTGGGGCTTGAGTCCACTGCAGGTAAGAAAAGCACCTTGGGCCTGGAGAGATAGCACAGCGGTGTTTGCCTTGCAAGCAGCCGATCCAGGACCAAAGGTGGTTGGTTCGAATCCCAGTGTCCCATATGGTCCCCCGTGCCTGCCAGGAGCTATTTCTGAGCAGACAGCCAGGAGTGACCCCTGAGCACCGCCGGGTGTGGCCCAAATACCAAAAAAAAAAAAAAAAGAAAAGCACCTTACCCAGTCTCCTACCACTCTGACCATCCTTCCCACTTTTTATGTGTCTTAATTCATCAGAATTCCACACAGATTATGAGGGACTTTCACAGGTGGCAGAATTTTTTTTTTTTTTTTTTTGGTTTTTCGGGCCACACCCATTTGATGCTCAGAAGTTACTCCTGGCTAAACACTCAGAAATTGCCCCTGGCTTGGGGGGACCACATGGTATGCTAAGGGATCGAACCACCGTCCTCCCTTGGCTAGCCCTTGCATGGCAGACACCTTACCTCTAGTGCCACCTCACTGGCCCCCAGAATTTCTTTTTTAATAAGACTGAGCAGAGGTGAAATCTTATCATCAGTAGTATTAGAAATGGGGGCTTATCTCACAGCTTAGAAACCCAATTTTTACTATTGACTCCTTGTCTTACCTTGGACCCTGGCACTTTTTCCCTACCAGAAATTGTTTGGCATTGCGTTATATCTCTCTTTGGTCATTTTTTCCTTTGTATTCTGTTCAGCATTCTAAGTCATGTTTGCACCCTACAGAGTGCAGAGACTAGAGCACACAGATCTGGTTTCAAATCCTCCCATGGCCACTTAAAACTACATGGCTTGGAGATATAATTTAACTCTGTAAACTCTAATTTTCTCCTCTATACTTGAAGTAATCACCAACACAGGTCATCATAAGGTCAATTAAAAATAATTGAAAATCGGCTAGAGCAATATCACAGTGGTAGGGCATTTGCCTTGCACACAGCTGACTCAGGATCGACCCGGTTCTATCCCCGGCATGCATATGGTCCCCTGAGCCTGCCAGGAGCAATTTCTGAGTGCAGAGCCAGGAGTAACCCTGAGTGCTGCTGGGTGTGGTCCCAAAAATTGGCCCCCAAAATTAAAATAAAATATGTAAACATGATACCATAAGAAGAAAGCATTATTAAAGTAATTAGGGGAAAAGCTAGAGAGATAGTACAATGCATAAGGCACCTGCCTTGCACTTGGCTGGCCTAGGTTTGATTTCCAAATCCTATATGGTACCTTGAGCACCATCAGGAGTGATTCTTGAGAACAGAGCCAGAAGTAACCCCTGAGCATGTGTGGCCCCCAAATCAATATCTATACATATATATTTCAGTAAATGTTAATAGGGGTATGCATATACATATGTTCACACACACACTAAAGTCTTGGTATGTGGGCATTTGTCATTTATGGATATAAATTCAGTATCTTTTTTTCTTTCTTTCTTTCTTTCTTTTTTTTTTTTTTTTTTGGCTTTTGGGCAACACCTGATGGTGTTCAGGGGTTATGCCTGGTTTTGAGCTCAGAAATCATTCCTGGCACGCTCAGGGACTATATGAAATATTGGGGATCAAACCTGAGCAAGTTGCATGCAAGGCAAACACCCTACCCACTCTACTATCACACCAACCCTCTTTTCTTCCTTTTTTTCTTTCTACTGTGTTAGGGATCTAATCCATATTCTCCACATATCTCCATTTCTTTCTTATCAATTCTTTTTCTTTTATAATTTGATTTTTTTTTTTTTTTTTTTTTTTTTTTGGTTTTTGGGTCATACCCAGCTGTGCTCAAGGAACATTCCTAGTAGAGCTCAGGGAACAAAAAGAATGCTGGGGATCAAACCCAAGTGCCCTCCCCTCTGTACTCTATGTCCTCCTTTTTTTTGTTTTGTTTTGTTTTTGGGCCACACCCGGCGGTGCTCAGGGGTCACTCCTGGCTGTCTGCTCAGAAATAGCTCCTGGCAGGCACGGGGGACCATATGGGACACCGGGATTCAAACCAACCACCTTTGGTCCTGGATTGGCTGCTTGCAAGGCAAACGCCACTGTGCTATCTCTCCAGGCCCCCTCTTTTTCTTTATTAAAGGATTCCTTTAATACTGAGGGATGATGGCTGGGGCCACACCCAACAGTACTGAGGAGGCACTCCCAACAGAGTTCCCAACAGGGGGCCATATGCAGTGCCAGATCCAACCTGGATCAGCAATTGCAAGGCAAGCCCCTTACACCTGGCCTATCTCTCTGCCTCTGCCTAGATCTTTGACTCTCTAATGGTTAATGATACTATAGCTCACCTATCTCACTAACTGCTGTGGTAAACTGCAGAACATGCTTATCTAAAAATGCCCATTGCACATCTGTCTTTGAGTGTATAATTTCTCTTATTATACTGCAAGTTTCCTAAAAACAGGAAGAAAACCGGACCCGGAGAGATAGCATAGCGGCGTTTGCCTTGCAAGCAGCCGATCCAGGACCAAAGGTGGTTGGTTCAAATCCCGGTGTCTCATATGGTCCCCCGTGCCTGCCAGGAGCTATTTCTGAGCAGAGAGCCAGGAGTAACCCCTGAGCACCACTGGGTGTGGCCCAAAAACCAAAAACCAAAAAAAAAAAAAAAAAAAGAAGAAGAAAACCACTGATTTCCTTTATTTTTATTATATTTGTTTTTGTTTTTGGGTCAAACCTGGCAGCGCTCAGGCTCAGGGGTTACTCCTGGCTCTATGCTCAGAAATCACTCCTGGCAGGTTCCGGGGACCATATGGGATGCTAAGATTCGAACCATCATCCTTCTACATGCAAGGCAAATGCCCCACCTCCATGCTATCTATCCAGCCCTCTATAATTTTATTTATTTATTTATTTATTTTGGTTTTTGGGTCACACTCTGCAGCGCTCAGGGGTTACTTTTGGCTCTACACTCAGAAATTGCCCCGGCAAGCACAGGGGACCATATAGGATGCCGGGATTCGAACCACCATCCTTCTGCATGTAAGGCAAATGCTTTATCTCCATGCTATCTCTCCGGCCCTAATTTTATTTTTTATTACTTTATTTAAATACTGTGGTTACAAAATTGTTCATAATTGAGTTTCAGTCATAAAATTACACCACCCTTCGCAGTGCACTTTTCCTGCCAATGTCTCTAGTTTCCCTCCCACTCAACTCCACCTGGCATTTTAATTTCTCTCTCTCTCTCTCTCTCTCTCTCTCTCTCTCTCTCTCTCTCTCTCTCTCTCTCTCTCTCTCTCTCTCTCTCTCCCTTCCTCTTTTTTGACCTTGTGAGGAAACCATTGATTTTCTCATACATGAAGTGGAATAGAATCTAGACCTTTGTAAATGACAACAAAAAGTTTTATTCCCTCTTTTGTAAGGTAAAGTAAGGGATAAAATCAGGACAAGGCATGTGTTCTATTAGAAGCCACAGTCCAACCCTGGGAGAGAAAATTTTTTTGAAGATCCAAATTTGTATTTGTTTTTTGTTTTGTTTTGCTTTTTGGCTCACACTCCTGGCTTTGCACTCAGAAATCGTTCCTGGCTTGGAGGGACCATATGGGACACGCAGTCTGTCCTAGGCTACAAGGCAGATGCCTTACCTCTAGCACCACCACTCCGGCCCCCAAATTTGTATTTGTCCATTCCTTGTGTGTGAGATATTCTGGAGGACAGCCCTGGCCTCTGACTCTTTGCCAAAGTCCTTAACAACTATACACTGCAGCTTCTTTAAGTGTCTCCCCTTTAATATACCCAGACCCAGGGTTCTTCTTTGTTATCAGCCTTTCTGTGTTGGTTGGGGGTCAGCACAGAGGACCTGCACCAACCTGACATTCAGACCTCAGCACAGCTGGACACTGGCAGACAGCCTGGTTGGGGTCTGGTGCAGCTTCAGTAGCTTTGAGAACTGCACACAGGGCCCATGTAAAGGAAGAAGGATCCAGTACCTCTAGTACCTCACAGCAGCAATTCCTGCCTGGCTGTGGGTTCTTGTGAAGTTCCACATCCTGAGGTCAGAGGGACAGTTGTACAGCACTTAAGGTGCTTGCTTGTCTTTCATGCTTCCAACCCTGGTTCGATCCCCGACCACACAAATGGTCACCCAAATATTGCCAAGAGTGAACCTTGAGGGGCCGGAGAGATAGCACAGTGATAGGGCTTTTGCCTTGCATGAGGCAGACCGGGGAGGGACCTGGTTCAATTTCCAGCATTCCATATGGTCCCCCAGCCTGCCAGGGACGATTTCTGAGTGCAGAGCCAGGAGCAACCCCTGAGTACTGCTGGGTGTGATGCAAAAACCAATCAATCAATCAATCAATAAAGTTTAAAAATTAAAAAAAAAAAGAGTGGGGCCAGAGCAATGGTACAACGGTAGAGCATTTGCCTTGCACAAAGTTGACCCAGAACAGACTTCAGTTCAATCACCTGATGACATATATGGTCCTCCAAACCAGGAGCAATTTCTGAGTGTATAGCCAGGAGTAACCCCTGAGCATCACTGTATGTGGCTCCCCAAAAAAATCCAAAAAAAAAATCTGAAAAGTGAAAAAAAAAATGGAATGGAGCCAGAGCAATGGCACAGCAGTAGGGCGTTTGTCTTGCATGTGACTGACCTAGGATGAACCTCGATTCGATCCTGAACGTCGCATATGGTCCCTCCCAGCCAGGAGCAATTTCTGAGCGCGTAGCCGGGAGTAATTCCTGAGCATTATCAGGTGTGGCCCGAAAACCTAAAAAAACTCAGTGAAACCTTGAGCATAGTCAGGAATAAGCCTGAAGCACTGCCAGTAACACCCCCCCAAACAAATAAATAAATATGTAAATAAATTAGGTCCCACATTTGCCTGAAGCCAAGCTGGAAGGTGTCCTTTGATCCATCTCACTCATCACAGTTGCCACTTTCTGCAGAATTCATGGTTTATGCACAGGTTCCTGGGAGGTGGCTGAATTTCTCATTTCTCAACTTTTAGTTTATTTGTTTATTTATTTTTGGTTTTGGGGCCACACCTGGTGACACTGAGGGGTTACTCCTGGCTATAAGCTCAGAAATCGCTCCTGGCTTGGGGGAACCATATGGGATGCTGGGATCGAACCACGGTCTGTCCTAGGCTAGCGTGCACAAGGCTTGAGCCACCACTCTGGTCCATTGTTCCTTAACTTTTAGCACAAGTCTCCCTCATTCAGTCCTCTCTCCTTTCTCTCTGAAGCCCACTTACCAATCAAGGACCAAATCAAGGTCCTTGCCAAAGCAGGACCAAGGTGGACCTTGTTTTCTTGGTCCCCACAGAGAATAGTTATCTGGGAAGGCATCAAGTCCTCAAGCACAGCAAAACTCCCTTCGAGGCTAGGGAGATGGCTCAAAGGCCTAAAGTAGCTGCTTTGCATGTAGAAGCTCAGGTTCAATCCCCAGTATTGCACAGGACCAGGACTTATCCCTGAGAATCAAATGGAGGAGAGTAACCTCCAAACACTGCCAAGGGGCCCACTTCAGAAAATAAATAGGGGCCAAAGAGATAGTGTGGGTGTTAAGGAACTTGCCTTGCATTCTGCTGAGCCTGGTTGAAATTCTCAGCATGACATGGTCCCCTGAGCATTGTCAGAAATCACACCTTGGGGCTGGAGCAGTGAGAGCAGCAGTAGGGCGTTTGCCTTACACGAGGCTGACCTAGGACGGGCCGCAGTTTGATCCCCGGCGTCCCATATGGTCCTCCAAGTCAGGAGCAACCCCTGAACGTCACTTGTTGTGGGTCCCCCCAAAAAAGAAATCATTCCTAAGCACAGAACTTAGAAATAGGCCCAAGCACCACCAAAACCAAACCCCTTAACTAAATAAAGGAATAAATAGGAACTTCTCAGAGTCTGAAGTGACCTGCCCCTGGCCTTGCTTCACTTCCTTGCTTTAGCGTCCGGAAAATGGGCTGGTGATTCTGCCCTTGTGGTCCTCGAGAACCTGGTGGGTATTCCGTGAACAGCAATCGCTTTGGTTCTCTCCTCCACTGGGTGTTGGGCAGGCCTTGGGCTCCCACCCATCCCACCTCCTAAACCCATGGAGTAAGTGGAAGCAGCTGGGAGGGGGTGGGGGCGAGGAAAGGGGGTGCTTGAGCGGCTGCAGGCCAACCTCAAGAGCCTCACAGGGGAGCCCAGCCTGGCTAGCCACAGGTGCACCAATTACTCTCGCCCTGAAAGGCCCCGTTTTCCCCACTGGCTCAGCCTGACCTTTGATTCTGCAGAAAGCAGTGGCAGCTCGAGACACCAGGCCACTGGCTGTTTCTCTTCAGGTTTCACAGCCTCCCTGAGGATCGGGGTGCCGGGGCAAGGTTTCCCTCCCGCTCCCAGCCACTTCCCAGTTCCCGGAGTTGCTCTCTAGCAGCTCAGGTTGCATTCCTGGGAGCTTTGTTCCAAATGGAAGTTTCTGGTGGGCTAATCCCTGGGTGTGAGTGGTCAGTGACTCTCTGGGGGCTCATAACCCTGCCTGTCCAGGTGCCTGGTGGAGAGAGCAGACCTGTTCCCTTTTCAGAGGGGTGCAGAGGGTGGCCCAAGACCCAGCCTAGTGCCCATCCAACCTTTCCTGGAGGGTCCTCATCATCATCTGAGATGATCACCTGAGAGAATGACAAAGACCTCAGACACTTTACCTCACTATTTGCTCACCTTGAGATTTCAGACATAAAGGAAGAAGCTGAGGTATAATACCCAGCTTTCTTTCTTTTTTTTCTTTTCTTTTTCCCCCCTCTTTTGGTACTCAGGGGTTATTCCTGACTCTGCACTAAGGAATTACTCCTGGTGGTGCTCGGGGACCATATGAGATGCTGAGAATTGAACCTGGGTCTGCAGTGTGCAAACAAGAGCCCTACCCACTCCACTATCACTCTGGCCCCGGGGGTCACAACAAAGCAAACAGTGTTTACCTCTCTGGAGTTTAGGAAACTGGCTTTCTACATGGTTTTACTTGGAAATAAATTTCTGTTAAAAAAAAAAAAAAACATTTTTTTTTTTTTTTTTTTTTTTGGTTTTTGGGTCTCACCCAGTAGTGCTCAGGGGTTACTACTGGCTCCATTCTCAGAAATTGCTCCTGGCAAGCACGGGGGACCATATGGGACACCGGGATTCGAACTGATGACCTTTTGCATGAAAGGCAAACACCTTACCTCCATGCTAACTCTCCGGCCCCCCAAAAAAACACATTTTTAAGCAAATAATTTTGTTCAGAACTTTGACCTTCTGAGAACTTCAGGAATGATGAATGTCCTTAAGGATTTTACAAAAACTCATTCTCAATGCCTATCTCCTCGTTAATTGTTCAGTCATGAGTACTTTTGTGAGGCAGAATATGTCTCCTCAGCCCACTCCCACAAGGCGGGTGAGGAAATAGAGGCTACAAGAGGAGAGATAATTCTGGATAAATAGCATAAATAGCACAGCCCTAGGATCTACTAATTCCAGAATTCAGAGCTCTTGGGGGCCAGAGAGATAGAACAGTGGATAGGATGTTTGCCTTGCATGTGGCTGACCTGGGTTCAGTCCCCGGCATCCCATATGGTCCCTTGAGTAATGCCAAGAGTAATTCCTGAGGGCAGAGCCAGAAGTATATGCTGAGCATTGCTGTGTGTGACCCTTAAGCAAGCAAACAAACAAAAAACCCCAGATTTGAGAGCCCTAACTCATAGCCACCTCACCGTAACACATTTGATTTTCTACCACTCCTATGTCCTTTTTTCTGATTCCTTTTCTGGCTTTGCTGAAACAGACGTCATGGGAGGGAGGGCACACCAGCATCCATGTCAATTTCAGGGGTGTTGGGAAGAATAATCCCCCTTTTCCTCCCTCACCTTCTCCCTGAGCTCCCCTCCATTTGCTGAGGCCTGCACTCTGGGATGGCTCCTGAGAAAGGTCTGCCGCCAGCTCCAAAGCTGCCCCCCTCAATCCTACCAATGTGTCTTCCCCAGTCTCCTGAGGCAAGCCAATTTCCCAGCCCCATGTGCTCTGAGCCTTGTTCACTTCAGCATGAGTTTTCTTTCCTTTTTTTTTTTTTTTTTTGTTTTGGGGCCACACCCAGTGACGCTCAGGGGTTACTCCTGGCTATGCGCTCAGAAATCGCTCCTGGCTTGGGGGACCATTATGGGATGCCGGGGATCCATCCTGAGTCATCCATGAGCAAGGCAAACGTCCTATTGCTGCACCCTATTGCTCCAGCCCCATCTTTTCTTTTCTTTTATTTATTTATTTATTTATTTATTTATTTATTATTTTTTGGGGACCACACCCGGTGGCGCTTAGGGGTTACTCCTGGCTCTGCATTCAGAAATCGCTCCTGGCAGGCTCAGGGAAACCATATGGGATGCTAGGTATTGAACCCAGGCTCCTCCTGGGTCAGCCGTGTGCAAGACAAACGCTCCACTGCTGTGCTACCGCTCCAGCCCCAGCATGGATTTTCTTTCACTTTTGCTCATGGCTTCCTCATCTTCCAGCTCAGACTGGGTCCCAGACCCTGCCATTGTCACCTAGAAATCCTTCTTCCACGCTGGGATACTACCATCTTCAGGACCTCCCTCCACCTCTCCCCGCAACACCCTACCTCCACCCAGGAAGGTTCAGGCTGAAAGTGGCTGGACCTTGAGCCCAAGGAGAACCCTTGTACCCCCAGTCTAATTCCCAACATCCTCCTCACCGTGTGCTCCCACCAAGGCCACACGGCGGGTTACACCTGATGAATGAATGTTTCATGAGTTTACTCTGCGTCAAGAGGCAGCCAGGAGCAGGCGAGGGGCGCAGAGAAAAGGACTAAGGGGTCCATAGAGAAGTGGGAGGGCAATGATGGGCAGAAGGGGCCTCCCCAGATAGAAGTCAGTGGTGTTTACCCAGCTGAAGTGTCCCTGACATGTCCTGACATGTCCCAGGCAGGAAAAAGTGCTAGTGTGGGGATCTGAGAAGGTAGAGGAGATTCAGAGTTAGATGTTCTGAGTTAAGTTTTCATTGAAGGACAATGAAAATTTAGGGGTCACTGTCCCCTTAATCAACCCATTATGTGCATCAGAGGCTGCTTCTCCAGATAGTTGACTGAAGACCCAGGCCTAGGCATTCTCTCTGAGCTCAAGATTGGGTGGAGGTGACATACTGCACAGGGACCCATCCAGGTTTCCCCGTGGCCCCTCCAAACACAGGCCAGACCAGTCTATAGAAGGGATCATGTGTTCAGGTCAGCTCTGGAGCTTATCCAGAGGAACATTCAGAGGAACTGAGCCCTTGAGGGTCAGCAAGCGTTCCAGATGGGCCTGGGGACCACCAAAGGAACCTATTGGCAACAACCTTCCACAGTAACATGGGACTTGGGGATCCCCCTGGGGTTCCTGCCAGCTCCCCATCTGTCTTGCTACCACTTACTCCTCCTCCTGCTCTCTCCAGTTTTAATTCCCCTTCTCTCTCCTTTGAAGTCCCTTGGTTGCTATGGAAACCCAGAGCTTGGAGGAAAGTAGAATTTGGGGGGTGGTTAGACGTCCACCCTGACGCGCCTGCATCCATGTGCCAATGTCCAGGTCCTGAGACACATTTACTGCAGCTGAGTCAATGGGCTGGATCTGAAATCTGCTGGTGACATTGTGCATGTCCAAGGCACCAGGAGGTCAGCCATCCACCCAGGACCACCTTCAAGTCTCCCTGACTTCAGGCATTTCCTAAAGTCAGAACCAAATCCTAAAGGCAAAGCAGCGCCCTCTTGCCCCACACCCCTCACACACCTTGGTGCCCCACACACCTTGGGATGCCTCTGTGCCAGGCTCTGGACTGTCAGGGAGCAAGTCAAAGTCTCTGATCTCTTGGGGAGATAGAAATAAATTTAATGCAAGGTGATAACTTAAAAATAAAAGATAATGCCAAAGGACCAGAGAGACAGTACAGTGGGTAGGGTGCTTGCCTTGCAAGAAGCCAACCCAAGTTTGATTCCCAGCACCACACATGGTACTTTAATCCCCATCAAGTGATCCCTTGAGCACGGCACTAGGAGCAAGTCCTGAGCATTGCTGGGTGTGCTCCCTCCTCTCCCCAAAAATAATACCAGATAGTGATAAGTGTAATGAAGAATTGGGCTGTCTGCCATTCAACTGTCCAACAGAAAAGAGAAGAGCATAACAGTGCAAAGTCTCCGGGGCGGACAAGAGGCCTGAAGCTGGCAGGGAGGGATGGTCAGAGCACAGCGGGTGTGGCCAACACACGTGGTGTGAGGCAGATGGGCAAGCTGGCCATAGAAGGGAGCGGGGATTCCATTCCAGTATAGAGGGAGGCACGGCTGAGTGCTCTGGAAGTTCTGCCTCCTAAAACAGAAGAGACTAGAGGGGAGGAGGAAGAGTGATTATGGGCTGCAATCAGTCAAACAAAATCTAGTATGTGGTGGGTGGGAAATGGGGCATTGGTGGAGGGAAGCGGACACTGAAGAGATTGGTGTTGCAACCTTGTATGACTGAAATAAAATCATGAAGAACTTTGCAACTCAGGGTGGAGGCAGCTGAGAAGAGAGGATAGATTTGATGGATGATGAATCTAGAAGTTAAGGCAAGATAGCAAAGACAGCAGGAAACTGGAGAACTGGGAAGGAGTTAAAACAACTTGGTTTGCTGGCTCTGTGGGTTCGAGGCAGGGAGACAGCAGCAAAGCTCCCCTCAGCTCCCCACTTCCCCCTCATTGAGCCCCACTTGCTCCTGGCCTTTCTTTCTCCTGCTGCCACAGACCACCTCTCTGCTTTCCTGACCCTCTTCACCTGGACCTCTATGTGGTGTTTCTGATAGACCCAGGCTCCAGCTTGAGCTCTCTGCTCCCTTCCAACTCAAACTCAAACTTAACCTCTCCATTCAAATGTGGTTTTTTTTGTTTTTGTTTTTTGGGCCATACCCGGTGACACTTAGGGGTTACTCCTGGCTATGCACTCAGAAATTGCTTCTGGCTTGGGGGGACCATATGGAACAGGGGGATCGAACCACAATCCATCCTAGGCTAGAGTTGGCACTCAAGGGTTACTCCTGGCTCTACGCTCAGAAATCAGTCCTGGCAGGCTCAGGGGATCATATGGGATGCCGGAATTCGAACCATTGTCCTTCTGCATGCAAGGCAAATGCCTTACCTCCATGCTATCTCTCAAGCCCCCTTTTGTTTTACTTTCTTCCCTTTTCTTTCTTTCTTTTTTTGGGGGGTTGGGGATGAGGTGGGTGCTTCTCCCAGCAGTGTTTGCAGCGCCATGACCACACTCAAGAAGTTGATTCCTGGGGCTAGAGAAATAGCATAGTGATAGGGCATTTGCCTTGCACGCAGAGGAAACAGGATGATGGTGGTTCGAATCCCAGCATTCCATATGGTCCCCGTGCCTGCCAGGAGTGGCTTCTGAGTACAGAGCCAGGAATAACCCCTGAGTGCTGCCAGGCATGACCCAAAAACAAAAACAAACAAAGAAGTGCATTCCTTACTAGGACTCCAGCGTACAAAGCATGTGCTCCAGCTCTTTGAGGTGTCTGTCCAACTCTATTGAACTTCTTTTCTTTTTCAGTTTTGTAAACACAGCCAGCGATGTTCAGGGGTTATTCCTGGGTCTGCACTCAGGAATTATTCTTGTTGGGCTTCAGGATACATATGGGATGCCAGGGATCAAACTCCTGTCTGACCCCACCTATCTGACCCCACCCCCACTGAATATTTTTTTTGAAGTACAAACAGGTTTTATTGGAAGGTACTGAGGAAAGGAAGGAGAAGATAAGAGAGAGTAACATGCTCAAGATAGAACATGGGCTTCTTCAAAAGTGGGGAGAGCTCTGGTACACAACGCAGCATAAAACTACAAAACTTCACATCTCAAGAGGGGAGATGCAGGCGACATATGCATCCAGGCAACAGGTTCATGGGCCCAAGGAGCACATGTGCCTATTTTCTTAACCAGCTCATACTCGAGATGTCCAAACTAAAGACCTCATGTCTCCCTCAAAATCTGAAATCTTCTCCAACTGAAATTTTCTCTAACTTCTAACTTTCTCTATCCTTTCCAGTTCATGGTTGCTTCCATCATTGCAGTTGATCAGCTGAAAAACTGGAAACCCCTAGATGTCTCTTCTGTGATCTCTACTGGTCCCAAATGTCCCCAATTCCAATTTCTTTCCACCACTTACATGGCATAAAACAAAGATGCAATTACCAAGCTAAACTCTCCATGAATTCATGAGTTCTTGAATGCTAAATGCATCTTCAAGGATAACATACCACTGACCAAGGGCCAGAGAGATAACATGGAGGTAGGGTGTTTGCCTTGCAGGCTGGAGGATGGTGGTTCAAATCCCCGCATCCCATATGGTCTCCTGAGCCTGCCAGGAGCGATTTCTAAGCGTAGAGCCAGGAGTAACCCCTGACGCTGCCGGATGTGACCCAAAAAACCCAAAAGACAAAAAAAAAAAAAAATACCATTGACCAAGCAGTGGAAGCAAAAATAAACAAATGGGATTACATTAAACTAAGAAGCTTCTGTACCTCAAATAAAATGGTGATCAGGATACAGACATTTCATACAGATATGAAATGGAGAAACAATTCACCCAATACCCAAATGATATATATATATATATATATATGTGTGTGTGTGTGTGTGTGTATGTATATGTATGTATATTAGGATATATAAGGCATTTGTAGAGCTTAATAAGAAAAAAATAGTGGGGCCGGAGAGATAGCATGGAGGTAAGGCAAGTAATCCATACACTTTTATTTTATTTTATTTTATTTTATTTATTTATTTTTGTTTTTTGGGTCACACCCAGCAGCACTCAGAGGTTATTCCTGGCTCTATGCTTAAAAATTGCTCCTAGCAGGCTCAGGGGACCATATGGGATGTGGGGATTCAAACCACTGTCCTTCAGCCTTTCATGCAGAGGACGGTGGTTCGAATCCCGGCATTCCATATGGTTGGTTCCCTGTGCCTGCCAGGGGCAATTTCTGAGCCTAGAGCCAGGAGTAACCCCTGAGCACTGCCAGGTGTGATCAAAAAAAAGAAAGAAAGAAAAAGTTATCCCAGTCAAAAATAGGAAGAAGAGATGAACAGAAACCTTCTAAAGAAGAAATATTTATGGCCAGAGGCACTTGAAAAAATGTACCACATCACTAATCATCAGGGAGATGCAATCAAAACAACAATGAGGTACCATCTCAGACCACAGAGACTGGCACACATCACAAAGAACAAGAATAACCAGTGCAGATGTAGATGTGGGGAGAAAGAAACTCTCATTCACTGTTGATGGGAATGTAGATTTGTCTAGCCTGCTTAGAAAACAATATAAGGGGTCCGGAGAGATAGCACAGCGGCCTTTGCCTTGCAAGCAGCCAATCCAGGACCAAAGGTGGTTGGTTCGAATTCCGGTGTCCCATATGGTCCCCCGTGCCTGCCAGGAGCTATTTCTGAGCAGACAGCCAGGAGTAACCCCTGAGCACCGCCGGGTGTGGCCCAAAAACAAAAAAAGAAAACAATATAAACATTTTTTCAAAAATTAGTAATTGAGCTCCCATATGACTCAGTAATACTGCTCCTAGGAATATATGCTGTGTTAGTATTAGGCCCAGAGCAGTAGGACAGTTGGGGCTCAAAAACATTATGCAGAAAAGGCCTGTACACTCCTATGTATGTTGCAGTGCTATTCACGATAACTAGAATCTGGAAACAACCCAAGTGCTCAAGAACAAATAAGTGGATAAAGAAACTTTGCTACATCTACACAATGGAAGACTATGTAAGTCATGAAATTTCCTTATACATGGATGAATATGCTGAGAAAAATGAGTCAGAGGGAAAGAGATAGACACAGAATTATTGCACTCATTTGTGGGATTAAAAAAAAGATAGTATAATAACAATATCCAAAGACAATAGAGATGAGATACAGGAGGACCAGATCATGGTAGGAAACTTGCCACAAATAGTGGAGCAGTACAGTGAGGGCAGAGAAGGAACCACTTTGACCATTATAGTTGGAAATGACCACTCTGGACAAAAACTGGGTGCTGAAATGAGGTAAAGAGATATGAATCATATATGTTCAGTAGTGATATTGCTAACCAAGTGTCTAAAAGGAAAAAAGAAAAAGAAAGAGAAGAAAACTGTCTGCCATAGAGGTAGGCATGAAGGGGATGGAAAGAAAACTGGGGATATTGGTGGCAGGTAGGGTGTTGGACACTCAATCATGAACTGAAGCAGAAGCTTCATGCCCCAAGTCCACAGAGAGACACAGGTCTGAAAATAAATGCCAACACAGCAAGTAATCCACACACTTTTATTTTATTTATTTATTTATTTATTTTTGTTTTTGGGGTCACACCCAGCAGCACTCAAGAGGTTATTCCTGGCTCTATGCTTAGAAATTGCTCCTAGCAGGCTCAGGGGACCATATGGGATGTGGGGATTCAAACCACTGTCCTTCAGCCTGCAAGGCAAACGCCCTACCTCCATGCTATCTCTCCGGCCCGACACACGCTTTTTTTTTAAAGGGATAAAACCCATTTAGGAACTACACACTCAAGCCTTCCACTCCTAAGAACAATTTTATAACTATGTATCTATTGTGATTTTTTTTTTTTTTTGGTTTTTGGGTCATATCCGGCAGAGCTCAGGAGTTACTCCTGGCTCTACACTCAGAAATCGCTCCTGGCAGCACAGGGGACCATATGGGATGCCGGGATTCGAACCACCGTCTTTCTGTATGCAAGGCAAACACCTTACCTCCATGCTATCTCTCTCGCCTCTCATTGTGATTTAATTTTTAAAAAAAATTTTTTTTTTTGGGTTTTTGGGTCACACCTGGCAGTGCTCAGGGTTTACTCCTGGTTCTATGCTCAGAAATTGCTCCTGGCAGGCTCAGGGGACCATATGAGATGCCGAGATTCGAACCACCAACCTTCTGCATACAAGGCAAATGCCTTACCTCCATGCTATCTCTTCAGCCCCTAATTTTGTTTTGTTTTGTTTTGTTTTGGTTTGGTTTTGGATCACACCTGGCAGTGCTCAGGGGTCACTCCTGGCTCCATACTCAGAAATCGCCTCTGGCAGGCTCGGGGGATCATATGGGATGCTGGGATTCGAGCCACCATCCTGCATGAAAGGCAAATGCCTTATCTCCATGCTATCTTTCCGGCCCCTAATTAAATAATTTTAAAAGATGCAATTACCATTAATTTATGGGGGTGGGATGGAGCAGAATGCCAGCATTCTCAGACTCCAAAAAAACAACCTACTATACCAAATAACACACCAAACCCAAACAATTATTCCTATAGCTCAGAGCTGAATGGAGTCATCAGTCCCTTCTCTGCAGGCCGGCTTGGGTTAAGGAGCTTGCCCAGACCATTTTCCCTACTCTGCCTTGGAAGGACTCACTTAGTGCAGTTCTCTAGGACCAGGGAGGTGCTCAAATAGCTTTGCATGTAGGAGCCCAGGGTTCAGTCTCCAGCATTTCACAGTCCCCAGCCACTGATGGGAGCAACCACCCTCCAATATTTGCATGTCATTCTTGCCAGGGGGGCCATGCTAATCTTCTCTGTATCGTTCCAATTTTAGTATATGTGCTGCCAAAGCGAGCACTTCTACCCTCCAATATAAGCACTTGATTTCTTCTAATTTGTGAAAATGGGCACTACTCAAAGTGAGGTGGTAAGTGGAACTCTAAAAATTTGCATAACTGTATATTTTCTCTGAGCCCACTCCTTCCTCACTCACTAGAATGTAAACTCCAAAATGACAGGACTTTCCTGCTTTGCATCAGAACAGAGCCTCTGTCACAGAATAGACAGTGTCAATAATGAATGAATAAATGAATGGAATTCTGGAATGATCTACCATTCTCAAGAAAGAGTTTAGCTTGGGTACAGCAAGTTTTCAAATAGTATCATTTCATTCTAATTCATTTCATTCTGCCATTGATGGGGGAAGAAACTTGCCCCCATGACGTGACATCATCAGAGGACCTTCTTCCACCAAGTGTCTTTTCACTTGAATTACAACTTCCCAGAACTGAGTAAGCACATTAGTGATGACTGATTGTCATGGCCTTGACACTTGCTATGTGACTTCTGGGTCTTGGCTTGTCTAGCAGCAGATGGTGAACTCTGAGGTTCCTTGGGGTCAGCACATTCTAGAATGAGAACCTTGCCTGCTTCTATTCCTCCTCTGAAGGTAGAAGATAGGGATAGACAGAACCTGGGAAAGGAAGAAGAGAAACTCTTGCTCCTTCAGTCTCAAGATTTGAGGGAGGTGGGAAGGAGAGATAGGACAGTGCTTGCTTGCCTTGCACATGACTAATCTGAGTTCGATCCCTGGATCCCAAGCCCTGCCAGGAGATATACCTGACTGAGCACAGCCAAGTGTGACTCAAAAACAAATCAATTCAGGCAAAATCTTTGCTAGTTTTCAGTGCTCGGAGGATCATATGGGATGCCAAGGATCGAACCAGACTGGCTACATGCAAGGCAAACACCCTACCCGCTGGCTCCTTTGTTAGTTTTCACATGAAACAGTATGTGCTAGCTTAGACTTGGCAGGACTAGGCAGGACATCAGAGTCCAAGGTGAGGGAGGCCGGTTCCATCCTGGGAAGCTGGTCCTCTGAGGTGGCGCTAGAGGTAAGGTGTCTGCCTTGCAAGTGCTAGCCAAGGAAGGACCGCGGTTTGATCCCCCAGAGTCCCATATGGTCCCCCAAGCCAGGAGCAATTTCTGAGCGCTTAGCCAGGAGTAACCCCTAGCCAGGAGTAATCCCTGAGCATCAAATGGGTGTGGCCCGAAAAACCAAAAAAAAAAAAAAAAAGAAAGAAAGAAAGAAAGAAAAGAAAAGGAGCAGAGGTAGGGGTCAATACCAGGGACGAACCAAGAGGAAAGGACTGAGAGCCTCATGCACAAATCCCTGGCTGCAAATAGGTTCCCCGTGGCTTCCGGCCAGTCCTTTCTCTGCACAGTATTGAGTTAAGCACCATTCCAACACAGGGCGCAGAGCGGTGGCCTTTTGGCTAAGGACAGTCCCATTCTCCTCCCTTTTCTGGGCTCAGCAACAGTCCCCTGCTTGTTTTCCCCAAAATAAATGGGCAGAGCATATTGGACCAGCAATAACCCCTTGAAATCAGTTGTTATCACAGTTAACAACCAGTTTGGCTTCAGTTCAGGCTGTTAACTATCAGACCGCTAAGTGCCCGTAATGATTGATTCTTGGCCAGTCGCAGCTTGAGTGGGCTGTAAAACCCCATTAGCAGAGGCTCTGTGGAGGCAGCAGCGCAAAGATAAACAAGGTGGTGGGTGCTCCAGTCAGGTCCAGCCTCACTGTGCTTGCTCTGCTCTTCAGGGTCCTGGCCTGAGTCCTTCCCCAAACCCACCTTCCATCCATCACCACACAGCTGGTCCTCAGGATAGCCTCACCTCTTCCCCAGTCACCACCCAGGCCTGGTTCCACCCCAGCAGGGAGCATTTAGGAGGTGCCCAGCCCAAGACCAGCCTGGCCCCACTTTGTGACCAGGATCACAGGCAGGGAGAGCCTAACATTCCACCCCCCACCCCTAGACTCCCTCCCACCCTGTGTCTTCCCCCAGGAATTGCTCTCAAACAAATGAAATGTGGGTAATTACGGGGCTGGGGGCTGGACAGGGCCCTGCAGATGAAAGCGTTTCCTGGACGGGCGCTTCATTTGCATGGCATCAGAAGCTGCTCAGGAGGTGTGACTTTTCCCACAGTGAGACCCCAGCTCCTTGCACAATAAAGCCAGGCAGCTCACCCAGAATTAATTAAAGGAGGGAAGGGGGACAGAGTTGAGGAGGAGGCACTCAGAACTGGGAGAGCTGTCTGGACCCCCCCTTACCTCCAAGCCCCTGGTGGTCATGCACCAGAAGCCCCCTCTACCTTACCTGGAGCCTTCGGAGCCCTTCTCTACAGACAAACAGCACCACACAGGGGGTTGCTCAGGCTCTAAAATATTCACGTCCTCCCAGGGCCTAGATGGTCCATCCACCTGGATGGCCTGAGCCTAGTCCTTGTCTGGACTCTGGGAGGTCTAGGGGTGTCCTTCCTCAAAGCAGGTACCAAATGATAGGCCCAGAGGGAAAGGTCTCTGGGTTCATCCCGGATCAGCAGCATGCAAGGCAAATGCCCTGCCACTGTGTTATCACTCCATCCCCAAAGTTTGTTTTGACCTAGTTGTTGGACTATGGTGCCAGAGGTACCCTAATGTAGGTTAGCTCAGGAGCCAGAATAGAAGCCTGGGTAATGACTGTCTGAACATATACTCTCTAGAGTGCTGACTCTTCTGAGCATAGTGTGATGCCAACCTCACCACCAGTCCACCTCCAGACACATTCTTTACCTGGCTATTCTGGCCTTGGGCTGACACCACGCCCTGCTGTCTCCTAACCAGAGTGCCCTGGGCTTCCTCCTTCACAGGCTGACTTTCATGTTGACCTCCTGCTTGGCTTCCAGCTAAATCTGAGCCTGCTCTGGCCCAGTGTCTCAGTCCCCATCCCAGGTGCCTTTAGTCATTGCCATAGTCTGACCACAGCACCTTTTTTACACTATAGTTCAGCACCCTGGCTCCCAGCTAACTGGATCTCATCTAGTTCAGGCTCATCCCCTGCCACAACTGTCAGGCCCCAGCTCTAGGAGTCTGGAGTCTCCATCCTGGTTCCCTCTGCACCCATGGAGAAAGGCTTTCTTCTTGGTTTGGGGCCACACCCAGAGGTGCAGAAGGCTGACTCCTGAATGACTGTGTGCTGAGAATTCCAACTGGGTTGGCCACATGCAAAGCAAGTACCTTAGCCCTATACTAGGGATCTTCCTCCATCCTGTAGCCCTGGTCAGCCATCACTGCTGACCAGAGGACATTGGTCCTAACTCCTTTTCAGAGCCCACAGAAACTGTTGAGAGCCTCTTTTTGTCTTTTTTCCCTTTTTGTGTCCTTACCTAGGCCAATCCTTTGGTGACACTAGGGACAGCCGAGAGACAGAATTGGACCCATTCACTTTCTCTCCCAACGGTTCCCCCAGATGGAACAGGAGGGGTAGGGGATGTTCCTGCAGGACTCACTGTCCAACACACATTTTTTTCCCAACACACATTTTAAATTCACGAGTGAAACATACAGAATACTCGACCTTCCATCACAGCGCTCTACCCCTTTACTCCCTGGGCCCACCTGGGGTTAGTTTGGACAACTTGTCTCACAGGTGAGTGGGGATCCTCAGAGGTACTTTTGCAGGTGGAGAAAACGTAACCCCATGCACCTTGGGACCCGCCCCCAAAAGAATCCCAGTTGGGGCCACTCCTGGGCCTTCCCGATCGAAGAAGACAGACACCACAGCAGCCAAGTGGAATACAAAAATAGAGCCTCTCTTTCGTTTAAAAAAAAAAAAACAAAACAAAACAAAACCCAACAGCAAACGAAGACCCTCGGGGCTCCCCACATCTCCCCAGCTTCAGAAGTGCAGACCTTCTCTTGCTCGGCTTTCTCTCCTGGGGGGCACAAGGCACTGGGAGTGCCTATCGGGGCTCGGGGGCCCAAGTCCTCTGGCCGGCCCGCAGGCTGCGTGTGAAGGGCGGGTAGTTGAGGAACTCGAAGCGCAGGCTCTGCTCGGTGGTGTGGTGGCCGCGTGGCAGGCGCTTCATGAAGTGCACCTCGCGCTGGTGCTGGCGCGTCTTGCAGCCCCGACGTGGCCGGCCCTTGCGCGTGAAGGCCATGTACCAGCCCTCGTACTTGGCGTTCTGCAGGGCCGTGTAGTTGTTCTCCAGCACGATCTCCGTGAACACGCAGTCCTTGCCTTTGCCGTTGCTCTGCAGGTAGGAGGCCAGACACCGATGACTGGGCTCGCGCCCGAGCTCCCCCCATCCTTAGAGGCAGAGGGCAGGCGGCCCCAGACAGCAGGTGGGCACCCCAACAGATGGTGAGGTGGGCAGAGCTGCAGCCCCACCCCGTGCACGGGCACCCGCTCTCTAATCCCTCACAACCCGCAGCCCACCCGGCAGCTTCCTGTTCCCCCCCCCCCCCCCGGGGCAGCCTGACACATGGCCAGCTCTGGGGAGCCTCAACTCTGCAAGGCAGGCGAGGGCCCAGACCAGGCCCCGCCTGGCCTCCTGCCCACCAGTCTGGCCCGGCTCTCCCCACCTGCCCCCCACCCCGTCCCCTCAAGATGGTGGCTCCGGCTTCAAGCCGCCACCCTCAGGGGGAGGGGAGCCCTGCGAAACAACACTGAGCCCCAGAAGCCCAGGAAGCAGGAGCTCCAGGCTGGAGGGGAGCGTGACTAAAGGAGCCATTTCAGAGCTGGGCCGAGGGGCTGGGCCTGCGGCTTACTGAACATTCCAAATGCTGGTACCATGTAATTGGACATAATAGCAAAGCAATTTGGCGATTTGTTAAAAAGATATATGGAATTTACCGAACCCCCCTACGCACAGCCCCCCCCTGGCCTTCCTTCCTCCTCCTCCTGCCTTCACAACTTTTCATCTCTCCAGCAGCAAACCCCCCCCCCCCCCCAGTCATTAGATTACCCCAAGGTGGGCTTGTGTCTAGGGGCCACCTTGTGGAGATCTTGGAGAAGCCCAGCCCACGGCCTTGCTCCACTCCGAGGCCTCACCTTGGCGATCAGCTTCCCCTTCTTGTTCATGCAGATGTAGAGGCCGGTCTCAGCCCCTCGCACTCGGACCCTGCTCCCAAATGTGTCCGTCTCCACGATGAGCTTTGCTGTCAGGACAAGTGGAAGCTGTTACTGGAAGCTCCTCCTGATGGCCTCTGGCCACCTCCCCGCCCACATGGATTTCCCTCTCAGTGCCTGTGGTTCTAGGCATGGGTACCCAAGACAGCTCCCAGTTACTATCTGCTGAGCTGCTGAAAAAGTCCAAACCCCCTTCCTGGGTCTCAGAACCCTCTCACCTGGGTTTACAGAGGGAGCAGTGAACAAGATCATGGGGGATGTACTGGGTTCTCATACTGGTCTGGGGGTGCAGAGCAACTGAAAAGACCCTTTCAGACTTAGGCAGCAAAGACTTCAAGTTAGATGCAATGGGACTAGCCTTTCACTGGGAGCCAGAAGATGATGTCTTCCTACCCCCAACCCCCTCCAGATGAGATGGGGAGCCTGACAGAGAAGTGCTCCCACATACTGCCTGTTGTATCCCCAAGAGGCTCCAGCCTCTTGCAGTCACCATGGTACAGTTCTGCAGTGTCCACAGATAAGCAGCTAGGCCTCTCCCCCAGGTGGCCACTCTCTAATGGTGAAGAAGAGAAATCATGGCCCAGAGAGAGTCCAGAGGGGTTTGCATGCAGGAGGACTGGATTCAATCCTCAGTACTGCATAGTATCCCTAGCACCAAGGGAATAACCCCATCACAGAGCCAAGAGTGTTCCCAGCACAAATGTGGTTCACCCCCAGCCCCAAAAGAGGGGCCATTAGGAGTGGTTGCCTTTAAACTTGGAGGGCTGGGAGGCAGGAGCTGAATTCTAGGCCTTCTCCCCTGAGATAGTAGTTTCTGCCTTTGAGATTATTCCCAAAAGCGATGGGACCGAGGAAATTTAGCTGTTTGGCAGGGATAAGAAAGGGTTGGGCATTTGTCCTCCCTACTGCCTTCTTCAGCTCATAGAGAAAGCAGTTCAGGGGTTCTCACAGCTGCACCCCAGTCTGTACCACTTCCATGCCCCTTCTCCACCTCTGAAACTAATGGGGGGACAGGTTGGGTCCCAGATCAGCAAGGCAGATGTCCTGCCTGGACTCAACGGTGACTCCCTCTGCCCCTCCCAGAAGCCCAGTCCCCAGTCTGGCTCTGGGTCTGTGGGAGAATGTAGCTGTCACCTCCACCACCTCTCCCCAGACCCAGCCAGCTGGTCATTATCAGAGCAGGGACAGGCCCCACAGACAAGGCAGTGAGGGTGCTACAGTGCACACAGGCCAAAGAAGACAAGATGCCCTTGAAAAGGGCCCTTTCCTTCCTGGAGCCCCATAGGATGGAACCCAGATGCTTCATGAGGGAGAGGGTCAGAGAGACTATGATGTGGTTCTTTCTCCAGGCCCCGTGAGAGCCAGGAACCTCAGCTCCTTGTCCTGCAAGGAGCAAAATGGGCATCATACCTCTGTATCTGAAGATGGTCCCCCCCACCTCCTAGCCTCGGGAAAAGCCAAAAATGCAGGACCATTTGCTCCAAGGGAGCAAATCCTGGAGGACACAGGCAGCCCTTCCCTTTCCTTGGAAGCTGAGAAGGGCAAGTGAGCATTTCGGAGGGACAAAGGGATGGTGGCTGGTCCTACCAGCCCAGTGGGGAAGCAGGGCCACCAGGCCAGCTCCCCACCCCCCTGCCCACCCCGCCTCCGCAGCATCTACCCCCCCCCTCCAGGCCCTGATGGATCTAGAGAGTGGGAGCCGCAGTTTACAGCGGCTTTCCCAACCGACCGGGTTTTTGGAAAGCTTAACATTTTCAAACCTATCCTTCCACCCCAGTGACAGATTTATCCCAGGAAAATTATGTCTCCTTCTCCAGCTTTGAAGGGAAGTCAGCTACGTCGATGCAGAAAAAATGCAGCGAGACATACTCGATCCCCCAAACTGGCTGGAGAAGAGGAGAAAGTATTCAGGAAATGTTAAAAAAGGTGAAAGTAAGAAGAGTTTTAATCGCTCTGCCAGACGCGGGGGTCTCTCCAGAGATTCATAGAGAACAATCTTGAACTTCTTTTTTTAACATTTACAGACTCGCAACTCCTTTCAAACCCCACATCTGAAAAAAGGCTCGCTCTTTCTCTGTTTTATATCATTCTTCATTTTGCTTCCTAGCTCTTAAAACGCCTCACCTTTTTATTACATTTTAATAGAGTCTGCCCCTCTCCTTTCATGCTTGTTTAACTTGGTCATTATTTAAAGGTTTTTAAACTCACAATAAGCGCTCTCTAAAAACAACACCAGCCGCCCAGAGGGCTTGCTTTTCTCTTGGTACATCCCGGACTCTGGAAATGGGCCTTGTTTCCAGGCTGGGATATTGAATGTTTAAGAAATCAATCCTCAGTCTCTGGGCCGCCGCCGGTAGCTCCCGGATCCTTAGCACCCCACAGGAGGCCGGGGAGCCGCTCAAACCCCACATCCCCTCCCGGGTTCCTGGGATTTGGATGGGGGAGGGTGCTTTTCCAAGCGCTGCGCCCACGTCGAATCTGCCCAGGTGCTACTCGAAGTACTGAAAGGCTCACAGCACCGCAGGCTTTGGAAGAGCTGGGGGGCCTTTCTCGCCCTTCTCTTTTCCACCCTCCTTTCCTAGACCACGGTGACATATCCTCTTTCAAGAGCTTTCCGGGACCTGGGTCTTCTCCCCCTGAACCCTCCGCCTCCACCTGCAGCTGGGTGGAGAGTGGACAGGGAGGCTGCTTGGGATTTATTCATCTACTGGCCGGTCGGGGGAGCGACACCTGTGGGCTCCAACTCCCCAGTGTCTGCCCAGCCCTCTCCAGGCCAGCTGCCCAGTCTTTTATTATGACTATTATTATCATGATGATGGTGAGCCTGGGCCCATCCATTCCCGCCCCAGCTGCGGAGCCTGCAGACCCCCGCCAGTCAGTTCGGACGGACTGAGGGAGCCAGCCGTGGGTCCCGCAGGCTCCGGGGAGGCCTCGGGGCGCTTACCGAAGGGGTCGCCATCCTCTGCCATCGCGTTGATGCGCTTGTTGGCCAGGACCTGCACGTGTTTCCCGCTGGTGCGGCTGTAGAGCTGGTAGGTCCGGATGAGGCGGCGGCTGAGCTGATCCGTCACCAGGCTCTGCTCCCTCACATGCTGTGTAAAATTAGGTGAGGACTGAACAGTTACCTTTAGGAAATTGAAAAATACACAACACGCCATTATAATGCTACTCTGCCCAGGGGCCTCGGCGGCCCCCAGGGCCCGGCACCCGCCACCCGTGTCCCCCAAGCAGCCCGTAGGGGCCGGGAGTCTGGGCACCCACCCACCCACATGCCAGCTTAGGCCACCCCCACCGACCCAGGGGAAGCCGGGCAGACAGACAGACCCAGGCCGGCATGGGTGCGCCAGGGTTGGGATGGGGAGGAGGGGGGATCTGGACCCACCTGTTGGGGCACACCCTGGGACTCCCGGCCAGCTCGGAACAGGGAAGCGAGCTCCCTGCCCAGCGCAGGCCCCCCGCCCGGGCCTTCCTAGAAGAGCAGGGCGCTGTTCAGTAGGGGGTCAGCGCTCCCCGACCCCTGACATGTGTAAGACGCCGACGGAGCCAACGCGGGGCGGGACGGGGCGCGCGGGGACCCTCCCTCCGGCTCGGGACAGCCGTCGCCTCCCCGGCCCGGTCAGGTGTGCCGCCCGCCCGCCCGCCGGGGTTCCCCTGCGCGTCGGGGGTCCTCGCTGCGTGCCACCCGCGGCCGGGCGCTCCCTCTCTGTGTCTGGCTGGGTCTGCGCCGCGCCGGGGCGCGTCCTCGGGGCTCCCCCACGGCCCGGCCGCACCTGGCCCGCCCGCCGCCCTCGCCGGGCCCCCGCCTGGCGCGCGGGGCGCCTCACCTGGGCTCGGAGGCAGAGCAGCAGCAAGTGCACCAGCCTGGGGAGACAAAAGCGGGCGGGGAGAGAGGGCGCGGGTGAGCGGCGAGCGCGGCGCGGGCGCGGGGGGCGCGGGGCGGCGGCCGTACTCACAGGCAGCGCAGCGCGGCGCGGGGGCTGCCCATGGCGCGGCGGGGCTCACCCGGGAGCCGAGCCGGGGCGGCGGCGGCGGCGGCCGAGGGGCGCGGGCGGGCGGGCGGCGGGCGGGCGCCCCGCGGCCAGGGAGGGCGAAGCGGCTCGCGGGTCCCGGGGAGCGAGCAGCTGACCGCGCGAGCCGCTGGCCGCTGGCTGCTCGGCTCGGGAGCCGGCCGGGCGGGAGGGTAACGGGCCGGCCGGGGGGGAAGGGGAAGGGGAGGGCGGGCGGGGTGGGGCGGGGGGCGCCGCACCGGGCGCGAGGGGGGAGCGCGGGGCGGGCGGCCGGCCGGAGCCCGCAAGCCCCGGGCGGGGAGCGGGGGGCCGGGACGCCGCCCGGGGCGGGGGCGGGGCGGGCCGGGGCGGGGCGGCCGGCGGGTCTGGGATTGGGGGTCCGGGAGAGATAGAGGAGGGGTCTGGGGAGCCGCGGGAAGGCCGGGGACGGTCCGGGTGGGCACCTCCCCCGGCCCCCTTTGCGCCCCTGTCGCGCGCTCCCGTGGTCCCGACGCGCGGGACTGATTGGGGGGCGCCGCGCGCTCCGTGGGGTTCCCAGACCCCCCGAGGGGTCTCCGCTGAGTCCGGACTCCCTCCCCCGTGGAACCGGACCGTTTTGGACCCAGGCGGTGGGGCTCCCTCCATACAGGGCTCCCGGAACCCCTTGTCTTTGGGGAAATGACCGCTCGCACGCACCGGGCGCGGACGCTAGTCTCTCGGGCAGAGCGTGCGGCTGCGCCCCGAATTCCACTCCTCTCCATCTTTCTGCTGCTCTCCAGAGTCAGTCTCCAAGGCCCAAAGAGCGACAAATGTCTCCCATCATACGTGTCCCTGACGCACACACAAGCCCTGAAAGTTCAGAAGGGCCAGGAGCCAGCCACCCGCGGGGCCAGCCCAGCAGTCCCTGGCAGAACCACACACACACACCCCGAAGTCTCTGCCAAACACATAGACCCAGAACCGGGGCCGAGTAGTCAGAAATAAAGACAACAAAGACGGACCACATTGGTGAACTCTAGCTATCTGCAGACCTACTGTGCCCAAGAGACTGTCAACCATCAGAAAGACGAGCCAGAGTTAGGAGATGGGGGCTTGACCCAGTCAGGGCTGGGTGTTTCCCAGCCCCTTATAGCTCCCGCAGGGCCTTCTAGAACTGCCAAATCACCCACTTCTTCCGGGGCAGCCTGGGTGGGCAGCAGTATCCTTCTTTCCATAGAGACTGTGCCCTGCAGATCACGTAGGGGCATAGTTGTCCCCCCTGCTGTCCCCTTTCTCTTGCCCATTTCTCTGCTGGTAGGGCTGGAGGGATTGGACCCGAGAGACACTCGAACATATCCACCATCTACCACCGCCTGCCTGGCCCTTCCTGGCTTCCAGCCCTAACACCAAGCCTGTACCTAATAATGCAGAGGGGGCTTTGCCTCGAGTTGGGGTATCCATGGCTGAACTTCCTGTGCCCACCTACTGCCTGCCTGCCCTTCCAGGAATCTGTTCACTGAGCTGCTCTTGCCCCCACAGAACTCCAAGCAGAGAACCATCAGCTCCAAACTTGCAGTCCTGGCCCAGAGTTGGGGAGAGTGGTTCTGGTTTGGGAGGTTTGCTAGAGAGGCTCCCCAACAGTGCTGCAGATCACCAGGGCTAAGCTCAGCAATGGTGGAGGCCATGCAGTGGTGGGGATTAATCTGGGGCCCGGGCATGTCAGTTAGTCGTGTGTTCTAACCCTTGAGCTAGCCCCCCAGTCCAGGTTGTTCTGGAGTGATTATGTGGGATCCCAGCCCATTGCCCTGCACAGTTTCTACAGGGAGACTTGTCTTCAGCCCTCCCAAAGAGATCAACTGTAGCACCCCTATTTATCTGTCTCTCTCCTCTGAACCCCACTGGCACCTTTGTGAGAGTCAGATGAGGGACTCCTGCTTGCCCGCATCCAGACTAGACTTTTCTTACTGCTCTCGGTAGTCAGAGGCGCGCGTGGGAGCTTCACCAACTAGAAGAGGCACAGCCGCAAGCAGTAAAGGCACCATCCTCTTAACCTCTTGCCCTTGACAATGTCTGTGTAGGGCACTAGAGGAGAAGACTAGAATTTTCACTAGAATGAGAGAAGGACCGGAGAGATAGCGTTTTTGCCTTGCGTGCAGAAGGATGGTGGTTCGAATCCCAGCATCCCATATGGTCCCTGGAGCCTGCCAGGAATGATTTCTGAGCGTAGAGCCAGGAGGAACCTCTGAGTGCTACCGGGTGTGACCCCCCTCCCCCCCAAAAAAAAAATGAGAGGGGAAGAGAGCAAAGCCACAGGCAGAAAGGGACCCCTCTCTCAACCAGGGACACTGCCCTCTAAAAAGGCAGATGAGACCCACAGGAGCAGGATGAAAGTTGGGGTGAGGCTGACGAGCCCATCGTGTGTGTGTGTGTGTGTGTGTGTGTATAGCTCCACCAGAGTCATTCTGAGCACCTGCCTTATGTGAAGGGGGTATGGGGCCAGAAGCCTGGCTCCGACCAGCCTCCTAACCTGGATGATTTTACCCACCCACCTCCCTGCCCCTAAGGAGCGGGAGCTGGTCGTTCTGGGCCAACAGGGAGAGGAGTTTAGGACCTTCAACTCTACAAATTGGCCTCTACAGGATGAGAGCGCTCCCCAAGTTGTCGTCGGATCTTTTCCTTTGGAGGGGTGGGAGGAATTCTTATCATCTCCCCCCAAAACCAGTGTGTGGAGAGGGAGGGGGCACACGGGGACACCCTTCGCCGCAGAGGCCGGGTCTGCCCGGCACGCCCCAGTGAGTGACAGATGCAAATAAGCCGCCGGTGCCCCAGCAGGCCGCCCGCTCCCTCCCCGGCTCGCTGGTTCTTCTCCGGGCCGGCCTTCTCCTTCTTTATCTTATCAAAGCCCCGTAATTACAATCGCTATTTTGTTTCCTCGAATCTGCAATCAGAGCTCCTGGGCCCAGATGAGCGAGCGCCTGTCAACCTGATCGCTGAGTGACAGCCGGGCCACCTTTCTCGGCTGCCCCCACACTCGGCAAACACAAACACACACAAAACACACACACACACACACACGTCCTACCCTCCTGCAAACACAAACACACACTTCTCGCCAACACAAACAATCCCTCTCTACAAACTGGTCCTCGTGGGGACCCAAACACACACCTCCAGCCTCTTTCCAAAAGCATCCCTCATCGTCTTCTTCGTCGTCGTCGTCCCCTCCACCTCCGCCCCAGTGCTCCCGCCGCCCCTCAAATCCACACCCGCTGGCGCGCTGTGGCTACGCGCGCCACCCGCACCCTGCGTTCAAAGCATCGTGGACCATCGCCTGCAGTTCAAATGCAAATGGCCAAGTCTGCGTTAAGTGCTTGGGGGGGCCCCCCTCTGGGAGCCGTCCTCTTTCCAACTTCGACGCCCCAATAAAGGTCTGCCCTTCCCCCAGCGGCCTTCTTAGTCCCTCCGCGGCCGCTTTCACCTCTCCTTGGAGAGCAAACTGGAAAGGCAAGCTCCTACTGTGTGCTGGGGGTCCGACGGGGAGGGTAGCGAAGAGGTGGGGGGCGGGGAGGAAAATTCCGAGCTGTCTGCGGGGTGCCCGGTCCGACTGGGAAGCTCCAACACTCAGGGGAAGATGTGGATTGGGCCCCCACTGCGGGCAGGAGTGCGCTCGGCGCCGAGGCATACAATAAGGGATCAGCAGCGTCGCGGGGGGCTAAATATCGGGGTGGGGCCCCGCGCAGGGGGTCGATGGGTTGGGTCGGTTCTTGCTCCGACTTCAAGTTTTTGCCTGGAACTTTGGATGGAAAAGGCGCAGGACCTCTTCCAGGTGAATGATTGGGCGAACCAAGGTCAGCCCTACCTCTCTATTGACTCCACTGACAACCTCTTTTCTGTTTTAAGTTTTGGCCGCCTGGAGCACTCGAGGGACGCGCTGGCGGCGGCCCAGCATCCCCGTGCACGGATGCCCCAAAGGCAAGCAGCGAGGTAGTGTCGTAGGCACCGGCGTGTCCTCCCGTCGCCCACCAGAGGGCACCAGAGCCGCCTCCCTTCCCGAGCCGTCCAAGGCCTGCTGCCCCCTCCACCCTGGCACCCTGCTCCCACATCTGAAAACTCTTGCGATCCTGATCGCTGCAGCAGGGGGACAGGTCATCTTTCCTTATTCCCCTCACCAGAGGGAGGGGGAACTTCAAGGGATGCACGTTGGAGAGGCAGTGCTTTTCTCTTCCTTCTGTGTGGTGGGTGGGGACACTCCAAAGCTGGCCTCATCACTTCCAAACCAGCCTCTTGGTGTTATCAAATGGCCCCTCCACTTGTTCGCTCATTTTGCCCAGTGAAGGGTGTGGGAGGGAGGGAGCTCTTCTGGCCCCAGGCTATCTCAGGAGGAAACCATTTCTGTGTTTGTTTTTAGGACATTGAGCCCCCCTTCCCTGGGTCCCCAAGGAGCTGATGAACTGCTGACCCCTGAGTGGGTCACATCCACTGGGACCGTCCATCAGGACCACCGACGACATCGTTCTTGCCGGCTCAGCAGTGGCAAAGTCCAGAATCACAGGATTCAAGGAACAGATCCACCGGGGCCAGGAGGTGCAGTTTGAGCCAGAACCCTTCAGCCCAGGAGACTAAGTCCCAGGGGCCCCTCTGCCCCCATATGCCAGGCCACCCGGATTCTAGTTTCCCTGTCACCCAATCTGTCCAGCCCCCTCCATCTGGTCCCCGGAATCAAGTTTCTAAGGGCCCAGATCAGCTTAAAGACTGTCTGCAAGACTGGAAGGAGGAGCAAAGACTGGCCTCCACCCTACCCTTCCTTCACAGGCCCTCTTGGGGCGAGCCCCCTCACAGGGTTAGGGATGCACATTCCTTGTGTGGCTTAAGCCCTCTTATCTGCCCCCCTGCCCATCAGCCAGAGTGCTGACAGAGGCCCGGACGCTTGTTTGGATGCTGATAACCTCCTGGAACGGCCCTCCCCCCACCTGGAGGGCCTGCGAATGGGCTTGATGTTGGGAGGTCCTCAAGACAGTGGGGTCCCCGCCCCAGGGAACAGCAGAATCCCACATTTCCCAGATCCTCCCCCAAGCCCAGGGCCACACTCAATGCTGCCAGAGTGCCACCTGGTGGTCCCTTGGGGAATGCCACCCTAGCAAAAGAAGAAGCCACACAAATGAATTCATTGCAAAAAACTCCAAGCTACTTTTATTTTAACCTTTGTTGAAAAAATGTAAAAAGTATTACAAATGTGTCGTCCTGAGCTAGGACTACGAGGAAGTAGAGAAAGCTTTAGGGTAAAATTCAGAACTCTTCCCAACCCCGGAGAAAAAGGAAATCCTGACAAATTTGGTACAGGCTTATTACAAAGACAAAACCCTGTGGGGAAGAGGTCTTCTTCCCCAGGACCAGCCCAGAACCTTCCTAGCTTCTTCTTCAAAGGAGAAGACACATTTAAGACTCTCAAATTTGAACAGGAACATGGTGTATGGCACACGCGGCAGGCAGTTGGTTGACCTGTGGAGAGTGAAGGAGGGGTCAGCATCTGGCTTCACTTGCTCCTTCTACCCTGACTGGGCAGCTCTCGCCACTCACCAAGGTGGGCTAGGGCCTGCCCCCCTGCTTCTTGGCAGGCATGATGGAGCACAACTCAACCTCATCTTCACTCTCCTCCTCACTCTCTTCTTCTTCAGAAACATCATTGCTTATAGTGACTGGCAGATAAAGGGAAAAGGAGACTGTTAAAATGGGCCTGAACGAACACTCAAAAGACTGAGCACAGGCTTTGTACACATGAGGTTGAGGTTCCGTAAGAATGAAGCTCCTTCGTACTGCTGGGTGTGGTCCAAATCCCCCCTCCATATCACAACACTCATTCCCAGAACTCAGAAATAAACTGATGGACACAGAGCCCACAACACTTGAACTGAGACAGGTTCCAGGGAGGAGGACATTAGTGCAAAGCTTATCCTAGGTCTGGAACGGGAGCTGCACTGGGACAGGAGCATAGAGCAGGCTAGGAATTTGATGCAGAATCCTCTGCAAGCAAAGAGCTCTCACCGATCTGGTGTCGTCCAGTGATCCTAACTGGGCCAGAGCCTGACTGCAGACGGAAGGTCACAGGTGGCTGGAGCTGGAAATCGTCCAAACTGAGCTGGAAGAAAGACAAAGATGATTCACTGCATCTCGGAAGCGTATCGAAGCTGTCCACGTCTGACTTTCCCCATTTCCCCCCCCCCCCCCCCAACATGGTCAGAGAGAGAACTCACCATGGGCTGGCAGGACAACTTGAGGTTGGCCACGGGGACTGCAATCTCCTGATGGTCGTGGTTCCGGGCCACAATTTCCACAACATTACATTCATCTTTGGCCCCCTCTGTGAGGCAGAGCTGGAAGGAGACAAGGGGGCGTACGTATGTGTGTGTTTTGGGGGTATCTCTGTCAACTGACCAGGAAAACCATCTTTGTGAGAGAGGGACGCGGAGAGGGCGTGAAGTCCAGCAGCCAGCCAGCCAGCAGCCGAGACAACTCCTCCCAGCCACCCACACCCTCCGAGGGCCTCACCATGGTCAAAGCCAGCATGTGCTCAGCATCATCCTCCTCCTCTACCTTGAATGTGAAAGAGCGGGTGTGGCCGGAGAGCTCACAGCCTGCAAGACACAAGTTCGAGTCCGCGTGCACACGGAGGTGGGTGTTCACACGCCCACCTCCGGGGAGCCCCTGGAGCGCCCGACCCCGGGGCCCAGCCAGCCGTCGATGGCCAACCGGCCGGCCAGGCCCGCGTTGCCGGGGCAGGGGTCGTTCTGCCGCCCCTCCTCCCCCACTCCCGCCGCCATCCAGCTGCTCTCCGGGCCCCCCCTCTCCTCCGTACCGAAGAAGAAACTGTCCATCGTGACGGGCGCCGGGAATCGCAGGCCCCCGACGGGTCCGGCCCGGGCCCGGCTCTCCGGGTTCAAGAAAGCCAAGGCGGTGGCGGCAGCGCCAGCGGCCATGCTGCAAGCGCCGTCCCGGAGCTCCGCCCCCAACGCACAAAGCCGGGCACGCACGGAGGCCACGCCCCGCCGGCCAGCCCCTTAAGGGAGCCGCTCGCTGGTGGAACGTGGGACTTCGCGGAGGCACGGAATTGGGGAGAAGGCTGACTACTCCCTAGCTCCTCGAACCCTCCACCCGTTTCCCCCGCTACAAAGGTTATAGCTTGTTAAAGGGAGTGTATCTATATACATATATTCCGATGGAGACTACCTCTCAAGTCAGCTCTTTTTAGGAATGCAAACCACCCACTCTCCTTTCCCAGGCAGTCTTGCCAGCATTAGGTATCCAGACAGCGGCCTATCTTTCAAGCAGGATGTGTGACCTCACAGCTTCAAGATACTGCCTCAGGTTATGGCACAAATAGCTGGTCCTACTGGACATCAACTTTTGAGTTTATTCATCTAAATCTGTAAACCTGTTTCTGCCTCAGACTATTCCCGGCATTTACATTTTAAGGCTTGGAATATAGTCATCATTTGGGGGGGCGGGTTGGGTCACATTCAGCAGCTCTCAGGGGTTACTCCAGGCGCTACGCTCAGAAATCGCTCCTGAAGGCTCGGGGGACCCTATGGGATGCCGGGATTCGAACCACCGTCCTTCTGCATGCGAGGCAAAACCCTACCTCCATGCTATCTCTCTGGCCCTATCATAATTTGTGACAGGAACTCACACCCAAGCCACCAACAAACATCAAGTCAAGAAGTAGTCTATGTATTTGGTGGTGGTATGGAAGGGCCATACCTGGCAGTGTTCAGTAATCACTCTGGTGGTGCTCATAGGGGTGCTGGAAATCAAACCCGAGCCTGGCACACAAGGACCCTTCATGCTTTGGCTCTAGTCTACTTTTTCTTTTTGGTGTTTGGGCCACACCCAGTAACACTCAGGGGTTACTCCGGGCTATGCGCTCAGAAATCGCTCCTGGCTTGGGGGACCATATAGGAGGCCAGGGGATCGAACTGCAGTCTGTCCTAGGCTAGCGCAGGCAAGGCAGGCACCTTACCTCTAGCGCCACCGCCCGGCCCCTAGTCTACTTTTCTTATCCTTCCTTGCCTTGAGGAAAACCCGTGTAAGTCTTTTACTAGAGAAGTGGGAGGTGGAAGAGGGATATGGGGAGCTGTGGGGAGGGAGGACTTTTGAGGAGAAGCAGGATGGACAGGAGGAAAGGGGAGGGGCAGAAACGTGAGATTTATAAAGAACACCACCACATTGACTTCAAGTTTTATTTTGCTTCTTGCATGGTCTTCAGAATTTTACAGTCCGTTTTCTACAGGAACTGAGCTGTGACCTAAACAATCAATGAAATGTCATTCCAATCTTAATATCCAAACCATAGGAGATAGCATAGCACTTTACAATCCTAGCGATTAAGGGACAGGCCTGGGCATTAGCTTCATAGTTGTCATCTGTGACCAGAAGACCAGCCCAAAGTGATTATAAGTCCAGATAAAACCACAAGCAGTTAAAATCCTGATTCCTGATAGGAGGCTGGCCCTGAAATCCTCCAGATAAATATGATTATTTTCTACAAGTGTACAAAATGCACTTAAAAGATAAAATTATATTCATCATTTAAAACAATAGAGATCTTCCCTTCACCTCAGTCCTTGAAAAAAAAAAAATACTGATTCCAGTTTCCCATTACCAATGTTCTATGTGCTGAAGATTTCTACCATGAAAATGAAAGGAATTTCCTTCCACCTACCCCATTCATTCTTGCACATTCATGGGTCTTGTTTTAAAGTCAACTTAGGTACCATTAAGTGTGATGCTCTAATACACAAAGCCCACACTAATGAAATTTTATGATTAAAATGATCAAAGTTTCCTTCTTGCCTCTATTACCCCTTAGCTCAAAGTTAAACAGCTGATTAAAAAAAAAAACCTGCAGGGAAGCAAGGTGACAATGTTATGAATTTCTGGTCATAGAAGTCAGCCAGCCATGATAAAAAGTGATTCCTGCAGAGATTACCTGCTAAGCTTCATGCTCATACCCCTTCAAAACACCAAGTTTAAATAAAAATGCATGAAGTTTTCAAAATCTGTGGTAAAGGGAAAGAAAAGGTAACCTTAAGTCACTGGTTAAAAGTGTGCTCATTCTTTTAAAAAATATACAAACATGCAAGAATTAGACTCTGACTTAATAAAACCAGTAGTAATAGGTTTTAAAGTTAAAGGACAACTGACCTGAGGGCAATAGGAACCATTAGTCCCTGTACCCCAACCAGGCAGATGTCAAAATGAACAGTTTACATGCTGACCTGCACTGAGGTTAATTCCCAAAAGTAACTGCACTTTGCAACCATGTTAGAAGTTAGGCTCTCTACCCAAAGTGGTCATGGCCTAGCTCTAGGTAGGAGGATTTAAAAAAAAATCTTAAAGAAAATGTACCTTCTGTTGATATACATTATTCAAAGTGCCATCCCTGAACCACATCTTTACATTTTCAAAAGAAATTACAGAGACAGTGAACACAAAGGATACTAAGGTCACAGCTAGTTTATATACAAAAATTTTACAAGTTTGTCATTTTTAGGCTTCTGCCACAAATAACTGCACATTTGTCCCTACAAAAGCACAACATGCCTGAACCAATGGCCATTACATGAGACAATTGGCTGTGGCTTACAAAAAAGCAGAAAGTGTCCATAACTGAAATCATTTATTCAGCTTTTAACTATGCTACAACCATCCCACATGGAATCTCCACCAAAGCCCACTAAATCTTTCTTATCTCTGCCAAGTCCCCAAGAATGAAAAATATTTCATTCAATTAAGCAGAGGAGAATGACAAATGGTGATTACTCTTAGGTGAGAAATGCAACCACACTGGATGCATCAAACAGTGCCAACTACATACATTTATTGACCCCCCCGCCCCCCCCCATAAGCCCAAGTAAAAAGTCTTGACACCTAATTCAAGACACAAAATAGGATGCCCATATCCCTGTTTTGTGTAAGATTTGAGGCAATACTATCTTCTTCCAACCTGTGAGTTGCCTCAAAGTGTAGAGGTGAGATTTAGTCTTCTTGTTTCCAATCCCAATTGGCCAATCTGTTGTCCCTCCAGAGGCTAAACTGCATGAAGACCCTAAACACCACCCACCAGGTGAAGGTAAGTGACTCTTGAACAGTACACAGTGCCCACATAAACGTTACAGGCTTCGACCAAGTATAACCACATCCTTTGGAAATCCTTCCATTTTTGCAATTTCGAAACAGCCTAATTTGCTGTAAAATTCCAGAATTCTTTTATCATCTGGTCTGACTTCACAGAAAGCCCCCCGGGAGCCTACAAATAAAACAAATATTCAAATTGTAAGCAATCATGTAAGTAAACTGATGGACATGAATTATTATTTATGTATTAAATTAATCAATTTTAATTTAATTAAAATAGTAATTAAAACATAAAACCTATTTTAATAGGTTGTTGTTAGCCTCTAGTGATATAGTTTACTGAAATGGTAACTATTATGGGGGAAAAAAGAGGGAGATTTCTCCCAAACAGTGATCAGGGAGCTTGGGGGCCACTCCCAGAGATAATCGAACTGGATATGGGGCTAGGGGAGAGCCAAATGCTGAGTCCTGTGGCATGAACCACTGGGGTCACTTCCAATACTGCAGATGGTCAAACTGGGCCTCCATTCATTTTGTGACCTCCAGGCAATCTCTCTGGACCCTTAGAGCCATCTCCCTAGCTCAGGATATTTTTGTTTTTGCTTTATTTGGGGAAGAGGGGAGAGAAGGAGACTTCCAGTGGTGCAAGAGATCCTGAGGAACGAGCAACCAAACCCAGACCCCCAGCATGCAAACCAAACTTTGTATTAGTTCAGCCCACAGCAAGCCCCAGGAAGAACTGTCATTAAGAGATAGGTCTACTACCTAATGTGAATGTGGTGACTAAATTACCAACTTAAAAGTCCTGAGGACTTCTGCATGCAAAGCATGTACTGGAGCCCTTTAAACTCAGATCTGGGATTCGTAATATAAATTCTTGGGACTGGAGAGAACACAACAGGAAATGCTTGCTTTGCATGCATAAGGCCCAGGTTAAATTTCTGACACTACGGGCCCGGAGAGATAGCACAGCGGTGTTTGTCTTGCAAGCAGCCGATCCAGGACCAAAGGTGGTTGGTTCGAATCCCGATGTCCCATATGGTCCCCCGTACCTGCCAGGAGCTATTTCTGAGCAGACAGCCAGGAGTAACCCCTGAGCAACGCCAGGTGTGGCACCAAAAAAAAAAAAAAAAAATTCTGACACTACAGGACCAGAGAGATAGCATGGAGGTAAGGCGTTTGCCTTTTATGCAGAAAGGTGGTTTGAATCCCGGCATCCCATATGGTCCCCCATGCCTGCAAGGGGCGATTTCTGAGCATAGAGCCAGGAGTAACCCGAGGGCTGCTGGATGTGACCCAAAAAACAAAACAAAACAAAACAAAATTCTGACACTACAAGGTTCCTAGCACATTTCGAAATATGATCTACTATATATAAATTCTTCACTGTCAGAAGTACCTCAATTAGGGGCCAGTGAGGTGGCGCTAGAGGTAAGGTGTCTGCCTTGCAAGCGCTAGCCAAGGGAGGACCGCGGTTCGATCCCCGGCGTCCCATATGATCCCCCCAAGCCAGGGGCAATTTCTGAGCGCTTAGCCAGGAGTAACCCCTGAGCATCAAACGGGTGTGCCCCCCCCCCCAAAAAAAAAAGAAAGAAAAAAGAAGTACCTCAATTAAAAATTTGGGTATTTCGGGGCCGGAGAGATAGCATGGAGGTAAGGCATTTGCCTTTCATGCAGGAGGTCATCCGTTCGAATCCCGGCGTCCCGTATGGTCCCCCGTGCCTGCCAGGAGCAATTTCTGAGCCTGGAGCCAGGAATAACCCCTGAGCACTGCCGAGTGTGACCCAAAAACCACAAAAAAAAAAAAAAAAAAAAAAGGTGTATTTCAAGATGAGCATAAATCCCCAGAAAGAATTTTGGGGAAGAGGTTGTGAGGGAACACAGGCAGAAACTATCAGCCTGGTATCACAAATCAATAAAACCCAAGCGCTATGCACCCTATACATCATCCTATATTCATGTCATGTGATTTAGTTCCAGGCTAACTTTAGACTTATGCTTTCTTCAATCGTTTAAATATTTCATGTAAAAGTGACTGCCTCAAATAATAAAGATGCTCATATAATAATCTTGATGGTAATGGGATCAACCCATTTTGTATTACCCAACAGTTAGTTAAAAGGGTTCTATTTGATTCTTGCTTTTAACTTGGGGGGGGGGGGGAACAGACACCTGGCTTAATGCTCAAGGATCATTCCTGGCTCAAGGGACGACATGGGGTGCTGGGAATCAAATTGGGATCAACCACATGCAAGGTAGGCACCTTTCCAGCTGTACTATTATTCCCACCCTGACTTTTATTCTGAACCCTAAAATATGATCTTGCTTAACCCATGTTTAAACAATAGTAACTCAACAAAATGCACTCACCATTAGCCTTCAGTGAAGAAAGAAGGCAAGCCATCATGCTTTTAGCCACACTGGGGTCAGTTACTTTCTTATGAATATCCATCTTTATCAGAGAAGGAAAGTTGGCGAGGAAAGTTTCTGGCAACACTTCCTGTTCTTCATGGAAACTCAACATTATTTTCTGCAATGACCAGAAATCATTTCGTAAAGGACTTATAGCTATATATATAAAATCCAAGTATTGAATTTAACAACAGAAGTAAAGCAATATTCAATAACTTTACCAGTTATTTGTACAGGGTTAGAGATATTGTACTATTGTACAATGGGGTAGAGCACTTGCTTTGCACACGGCAGATCAGGCTTCTATCCCAGGCACCCATATGGTCTCCTGAGCATCACCAAGAGTGATCCCTGAGTGCAGAGCCAGAAGTAACCCCAAGCACTTAAGGGTATGACCCACCCCAAAAGAAAAACCTAACAACAAATCTTGCTTCAAAAGAAAAGGGGGAGGAGTTTGTCTAACAACTTGATACATGCACCTCCATATACATTGCAGTCCTATATACAATAGATAGAACATAAAAACAACTCAATGTTTCAAAAGTAAAAGAAGCTGTCCTCAGAGCCAGAGCGGTGGCATGGAGTGACCTGGAAGTGTACAGATGCGGACCCCAAGAGCAGCTGCTGCCAATTCTTATTTTGGGGCCATACCTGGCAGTGCTCAGGAACTAATTCCAGATCTGTGCTAAGAACAATCAAGGCTTTGCAGAGAACTTTGTAGTGCCAGGGTTCAGAGAGATAGCATGGAGGTAAGGCGTTTGCCTTTCATGTAGAAGGACAGTGGTTCGAATCCCGGCATCCTATGTGGTTCCCTGTGCCTGCCAGGGACGATTTCTGAGTGTAGAGCCAGGAGTAACCCCTGAACACTGCCGGGTGTGACCAAAAAACCAGAAAGAAAAAAAAAAAAAGAACTATGTAGTACCAGACCTCCAATGCACAAACTTAAGCCACCTCTGCCCTGAGTTTTATTTTGGGGTTTGTTATGGGTCATACCTGGCACTACTTCAAAGCTATTCCTGGCTACTGGTGTTCAAGGGTCAAATCTGGGTCTTCTCTATGCCAAGCCTGGGCTCAAGTCCCTGCACACCCTTTCTGGCTCTCCACAATTTTTTTTTTTTTTTTGGTTTTTGGGTCACACCTGGCGGTACTCAGGGGTTACTCCTGGCTATCTGCTCAGAAATAGCTCCTGGCAGGCACGGGGGACCATATGGGACACCGGGATTCGAACCAATCACCTTTGGTCCCGGATCGGCTGCTTGCAAGGCAAACGCTGCTGTGCTACACAATTTTTAATTACAAGGAAGCAAGTTAGGGGCCGGTAAGGTGGCGCTAGAGGTAAGGTGTCCGCCTTGCAAGCGCTAGCCAAGGAACAGACCGTGGTTCGATCCCCCAGCGTCCCATATGGTCCCCCTAAGCCAGGGGCAATTTCTGAGTGCTTAGCCAGGAGTAACCCCTGAGCATCAAACGGGTATGCCCCCCCAAAAAACAAACAAAAAACAAGGAAGCAAGTTAGCTGCCTATCAAATAAAACTTTTTTTTTTTTACTTTTATTTTTGGTTTTTGGGCCACAGCCTGTGATGCTCAGGGATTACTCCCAGCTACGCGCTCAGAAATTGCTCCTGGCTTGGGGGACCATATGGGACACCAAAGGATCAAACCACGGTCTGTCCTAGGTTAGCACGTGCAAGGCCCCTACCACTTGCACCACCGCTTCAGTCCCAACGTTTTAATTCTTATTAAATTCTGGAACACTTTTGGGTGTGATAAGGCCACACCAAGATATGCTCTAAAGCCCTATGCTGCTGAGGACTGAAAGCAGAGCCTTCCACTTCAGCCACATATGGGTTTAAATACTGTGCTTTACAGTATTAGAAATAATACTCCGGGGCTAGAGAGATAGCATGGAGGTAAGGCATTTGCCTTGCATGCAGAAGGACAGTGGTTCGAATCCACGCATCCCATATGGTCCCCCGAGCCTGCCAGGAGCGATTTCTGAGCATAGAGCCAGGAATAACCCCTGAGCGCTGCTGGGTGTGACCCAAAAACCAAAACTAATAATAATAATACCCCCCAGGGACTGGAGTGATAGCACAGTGGTAGGGCGTTGGCTTTGCATGCTGCCAATCCAAGACGAATCTCAGTTGGATCCTGGGCATCCCATATGGTTCCCCAACCCAGAGTGATTTCTTAGTTTATAGCCTGGAGTAACCCCTGAGCATCACTGGGTGTGTCCCAAAAAGCAAAAAAAAGAAAAAGAATAAAAATAAGAACACTCCCCAATCAAGAATTGTCTCCTCAGTCAAACACTGTCTTAGAGCCTGTGAATAGTTCAAGTGAGAAAGCACTGCCTTGATATAGCCCAATGTACATTCTCCAGTGCCACAGGCTCAGTCTCCTCCACATCAATCAGTGGCAGGTATGCAAACAAAAGACTGTTGTCATGAAAAGTGGAAATACAGAGGCATTAGAGCAATAGTACAGCACATAGGGGGCACATGAAGATGCTTCAGAAATAATCCCTAATCTTCTAGCTGGCTCACATGCTAATGCCTCTATGGCTTTCTCTGAATGGGTGGGGGCAGATTCCCCTTTCTGCATGACACATAGCAGCCAAACATCATACCCTACACCTTCCCACAGAAACTAGCTATGCAACTTAACCTTGTCATACTGCCAAGCCACTAAAATTTTAGGTCTATAAATTCTGCACTGTGTGGCCACATAATACTTTAATATCTTATAGTAATGTCAGCCTGGTAACCTGATGGGAAAGTTACAGAGTAATCTATCCAGCTCAATGAGCCTAAACAGTAACATAGAAAGATCAATAAGCACCAACCACAGCCCAGTAAACCCTTAGACACTGACTTTAGTAACACCATGGAGATGGATTAACGATCATTTCAAATTGATCTGTGTTGATCTAACTTTTATAATTCCACTTGCCTTTGTATTGTAATAAATAATATGAATTAAATTATTTGTGCCTTGAGGCCAGAGAGGTGGCGCAGCGGTAGGGTGTTTGCCTCACACATGGCTGACCTAGGATGGACTGCGGTTCAATTCCCAGTGTCCCAGATGGTTCCCCAAACCAGGAGTAACCCCTGAGAGTCACCGGGTGTGGCCCAAAATAATAATAAAAAAAAAGAAGATACTTAAAAAACAAAACAAAACACTACAATACAGTGATATGGGATGCCCGGGATCGGACCTGAGTCCGTCCCAGATCGCTTCATGCAAGGCAAACACCCTACTGCTGTACTATCACTCCAGCCTGTTTACTTATTTTAATGATACATTCATTATTGGAGAAAACAAAACCCACCATATTCCACAGGTGCTTAAGCACAGGTGCAAAACCAGAAGTAACCCATAAACATCACTAGGTTTGCCCCCAAAGCCAAAACAAACCAAAAAATTAATAAGATTGGTAATTTGAAATATTACGTCTTTCTCTAGAAAAAGACTATCAATACCCATTAGTAGTCAATTTCCAGATGTGTCCCTTAACCTCCCTAAAAAAACGAGTTGTAACTAACAATGAATATAACCTAAAATGTGTGTAAGCCTTATAGCCATGACTTATGTGCCTCAACTAAAAGTGAGGCCCTGGTGAACAAGCAATACAACTAAAGGCGTGCAAGGGCCAGAGAGGTAACATATATAGCAGGTAGGGTACTTGCCTTGCACATAGGTTGACCTAAATTTGATCCTCAGCATCCCATACAGAATTCTAAGCACTGCCAGACGTGATCCCTAAGCAAGAGCCAAGGTCCTGAGCACCACAGGGATGGCTCATTCCACACCAATCCCACAAAAGTACAACCAGTAAGCACTACAGCTAAATGTGTGACCATCAGAACACAATGTATGACCCCAGAGACCACCAGAGTTGGCGTGTGTGCATCCATCACTGCATCATCAATGGTAACAAATAAAAGGGAGGGTGGGCAGTTTTTATAGAATAATTCTAAACCCATGTATTACCTCAGCCTCGGAAAGTTCTTTATCACCATTTGGCTTGGTATATTTCTCCTGCATAAAGGGAATCCAGGAAATTTTACATTTTTTAATGAAGGGGGTCACATCTACAGTGCCCAAGGCATAGCCACATATGCCATCTTCATCTTCTAGGACAAAGCAGTAATCCAGGCTGAGAGAAAGCAGTCCCCCTACCAACCTGCTCAGGAGAAAAAGAACAGAGCGAATTTGCATGTTGTTAATACACTTTCAGATTTTGGTAACTTATGGCCCATTGTATTTGAGTGACAATCAATGAAAACCATATCCAGCCTCAGAAATAAAAGTATATGCATGTTAGGGGCCAGAGCAATAGTACAACAGATGGGCACTTGTTCTGCATGCTGCTAGCTTGGGTATGATCTCAGGAGCCCCAAATGCCACCTCCCAAGCTCACCAGGTCCAAGTGATCCCTGAGCACAGAAACAAGAGTAAGCCCTAATTACTAGGTATAGTTCAAAGAACTGAAACCAAAAATATATAGATAAGTATTCTTAACTTTATTAAAACTAAAGTGATGAGCTGAAAAGAAGAGTCTAGTGGGTAGGGCAGTCAACCTGGGTTCAATCCCCAGCATCCTAAATGGTTTTCCCTCCCTCCATATATTGCCAAGAGTAACCCTGAACATTTCTTGTTGTGGCCCCAAAACCACACACAAAACAACAAAGTAAAGTGGAACTAAAGTTCCTAAAGAAAATAACTTTCGATCTTTACTTCCCCAAATAAGCTTGGCCATTAAATACCCATTCCCAACTGAGTAACACAATACAAATATTTCACCACATACTTGTCTCCAATAAGGTCAGGTTGACTTTGGAAAGGTAAACCCACTCCATCATCATACATCTCTCTGCAAATCTTGTATACAGAAGCCTGAAAATATAATCCAGTTAAGCGACACATCGAGAAAACCAGCAACAGGATCTTAAGGCACTGCATTTGGTCAATCCTAGTTTGAAAGTCCCACACATGGTTTCTAAATACCTCAGGGGCTGTGGCCCAACACACTAATATCCTCAAAGGAAAAAAAGAGATCTGAGTCATATTTGGAAAAAAAGTATAAATCAGCATAGTTATAGTAAACAGTTAACTGACTTCTAGAGAGTAAATAAGATTCAAAATGGCCATATCTATAAAATCCAAGTCAACCCATACTATATCAATAAAAGAAATTAGGCTCAAAATGGCCATAACTTCACCAAATTATAAAGTTGAGTCTTAATTTTTAAATACCTATAATGATTTAAATGTGTTTTGGGGCAAGAAATAGTTCAAAAAGCTGACCCACGTTTTGTAGGCAGGAAGGCAGGTGATTTTCAATACTGCGTGGTCTCCTGAGTGCCACCAGAATGACACACCCAATGCAGTAGACCAAACAGAAGTCTCTGAAAATTGCTAGGTGTGGTTCCAAACAAAAGTTCTTTATCCAGGCCAGAGAGATAGCATGGAGGTAGGGCGTTTGCCTTGCATGGAGAAGGACAGTGGTTCGAATCCCAGCATTCCATAAAGTCCTCCAAGCCTGCCAGGAGCGATTTCCGAGTGCAGAGCCAGGAGTAACTCCTGAGCACAGCTGGGAGTGACCCAAAAACCAAAAAAAAAAAAAAAAAAAAATGTTCTTTCTCCTTACAGATTTGCTTTCTGCTAACTGACTAGTTGCCTGGAGTCATTTCCCAGTCTATAGACACTTTACAACCTAAATATTCAAAATGGGCCCAGAGCACATGCTATAAATACAGAGTACCAGGTCTGATCGCTGGTATGTGATGTGAGCAGAATCAGGCACAACCCCAGCATTAAGTTAGGAATAGCTCCTTTCACCACTCCAACATCACTAGTCACTATATAGAGCCAGAGAGACAGTACTGAGTTAGTGTACTTGTCTTGCATGTGTCAGCCCTAGTTAGGTCCCAGCACCATATATTGTTCTCTAACCAACACCCAAGAATGACTCCTGAATACAGAGCCAGGAGTAATCCCAGAGTACTGCTGATTGTGGCCTCAAAACTTAAATAAAGCAAGCTCATATTTTAAGACACAGATTGGCTGTTCTAAGCAGAAATTCAAAAGAAAACAACCATGTATTAAGCTGGTGGGTAAACAATTACCTCATCTTTAGGAAAATATGGCCTGATAGTATAAACTTTGGAGGTGGGAGTCAGTGGAGGTGGTTGAAAAAAGAGATCATTTGCCCCATCAATTGGCAGCAAACGCTGTAGGAGGGAAAAAAAGGAGATGAATTAGTGGTCAGAGATATCAACTTATTTAAATGGGTGTACACTGCAGATTACCAACTTAACATTAACTGCCTACTGCAGGCAGACCTAAAGAAGAGGGGCATACTATGCTTTACTAATATAAACACCTCTTTGTGGGAAGGATATTGCTTTTGAATAGAAATTACCCAAATTGAGTTACATAGCTTTAGTTGCAAATTAATGGAGATTTAAATTTACAGTAAAAAATAAAAATAAACTAGTCCAATTATGACATATTAACTTTTATTTTAACCAATCTTATATCGACCATCTCTCTACTAAAAGATGGCAGAACAGAATGTCAGGAGGAGAGGTTTGGTCTGAAGAGGGTTATCTGTCCAGGAGACACTTTATCCCCAAAGCAATGCGCTTCAGTTTGCTGTGCGCAGCAGAGCACCTGTTGGGGGGAGAAAAGTAGAGCACCTGGAAAGTCCATGAACAAATTCCAACACCAAGATGCTTCTGGTTTGGTCCAAGTTTTCATTAACAAACTACTCCTGTGTACAAGTTTTTATTTATAAAATAATTGGCAGAGTACCCCAAGACCCTTCCACCTCTCACACAAAATTAGTCATCTATTTTTGTTCATGGAGTTTCCACTGGCAGACAAGCATGCGCGCATTGTGCATTGCGGGCGCAGATTAAAATGCTGTGCGACCTGCAAAGAAACAATGTGAAGTGTATACCTAGAGCCGCTTGCGCTTCGCAGGCGCAGGGGAATTTGCAGCATCTCCTTCAGAAATTACTGTGAAAGAGGAGGAAAATTTAATTTAAAATTCAGCTATGTAACTAAATTGAATTTGGGACTAGAAAGCCTTCGGCAGACCAATCCTTCCAGCCATCTGATGCGCAACTTAAGGTTTCTCATAAAACAAAGAAAACGTCAATTCAGTTGTGAATTCATATTGATACCTGGAACTCTCCTGCTAGACCACCTCTAAAGGCCCAGGGTTCTTGGTCTCCAATTAAGAACTGTGCTGAAGAATGACTACGACACCCTGTTGAGATCAGATCCAAGCGGAGAACGTTACGAGAAAGGGGATTTCCTGGGGTCTCAAGCGTCCAACAAACTAACAAACACTTGTGGAAATAACTCTCTAACAATAATCATCCAGGGTTTCAGGACAAGGCTGTGATAATAATTTTTCCAATTATAATAGAATGTTAACATTGATGTTTCTTCCTCTGATTAATAAAAATATTAAGAATTCTACTCTTTGATATAAGGAAAATTACAAGTCTTCCTGGGTCAAATGTAAGAGATTTCCTAGTACAAATATAAATATCAAGCTAGCTGCTTGCTCTCAAGTAATATTACAGTAACTATAAAAGCAAATGAATAAAATGAGACATTTTATTATCACAGCCCATGAAGGAATTAAACCTGTCTGAAGTCACATTTTTTACATTTGGTGGAAGGGTACAGGAAAGGGAAGAAAGGGGGAAGGGTGAATCTTGTCAGAAAACTAAGGCCAGCAAACAAATAAAAACAACTGTTTGGTAAATTGATGAAGAGTAATAGTGTGAATTTAAACTTTCCCTGATAAGAACGATCCAAACTCAGACTTGGTTATAGTATCAGTCTGTCAGAGTCTGAGAATTAAATTTGTCCAGGGTGAAGACATACTTTTTGAAAAAGTATAAAATCTATGGCTTCTCAAATTATAATTTGTGCAGTACACTAAATGAATATGCGTTATAGAAGTTGCCATTAAGGTAAACACTTGGCCAACTTCATCGATGATGACAGTTAACAATAATCAAAGGCAAATATTTGGAGGCCAAATCAGAATCACCCGCCTAGTCTTCTGACAAGATGAAGCAGCGCAGTCTAGTTCTTTTCCATTTGAAGACAGCATTCTACCTCCTGTTCAAGTTAACAGTCTCATCAGTATAAGATATAGTGTGCTAGTCAGACAGTCCCAAAGCAAACCAATTTTTGGGTTGACAATTCAGATTCAGATTATATCCACGTTTGTCATTTTTTTAGGGGTAGGGGGTAGTTTAGTTAAAAGAACATCATAATGTAGTATTTGTAAAATAAATAGGAAATAGGGTACAAATTTAGGCTGCACAGACAAACTGTCCCAATCCGTAGCTCAGTGTCAATTTAGACTGCAGGAGAAAACTATTATCTCTCGAACTTTTAAAATTGGCCAATTTCCCCTACCCGCCACTTTGAGACTACAACGTAACTAGCACTTACAACTATTACAATAAAAAGCTGCATGTACGAAGAGCTGTGTAAATGAAAACATGGTTAATGCCTAAGTCGCTGCGCAAACGTGACTTCAGTCCATGCCTACTGTCCCTCAATCTACCTGAGCTACCTCACACATAGGACCTTTCAATTTAAGCTAATTAATCATGACGCGCTGTGAGCATCTGCCGCTGTCCATCCAACAGTAGTAGACACTTGTGCTGAGGATTCTCCCATCTGTACACAATGGGGAAGAAGATAATAGAAGTCGTTAGTAATCAAAAGTACTGCACAGCCACATTCTTTAAAGGACTGAATGCCAGCTGGACTGGAGCAAGGCAGAAAACAAAGGGTACTCATCAGCAATGCTGATATTACTATAGAACCAAGAAAACAGTCTTCAGTGAGCTTTTGTAATGTGACAGGGACCATGGTTACTTAGGACCCCCTAAAATACCTTACCTAGAGATTGCAATAGCTAACGCACAATTTAGGAAAGCTGTACCCATACAGGGCAGTACAGAGGGGAAGCCCTGCTAGACTAAAAAGCAGTGCTGTATAATCAAGAATTTAATTTTTAATAATTTTTGAAAAGATGATCATCAAATTTATAAGTAACACTTTTTCAAACTCAACAATTCAAATTTTAATCATTGGAAGAGTGAACTACAGGGCCCTGGCCAGAGACTGTATGTCTATAGGACATATATCTCTCACAGAAGAGGTAGTATGGGCCGGGAATACAGTGCAACAGTTAAGTACATGCCTTGCAAGCATAAGACCTGGGTTCAATTCTCAGCACAGGGGGCGAAAAATAGAAGGGCCTGTCTTAAATGAAAGGTCAAAATTCTCTACCTGTTGAGCTAACATATTCAAGAACCCAAAGTTATATACTTTTTATATATACTTCAACATGAGCAGACTACTTCCTGCTAATTAGTTCAGAAAAACTGATAACTTTTTAATATTTGAGCCCAAAAGTATATAGGCAGAAAGTGAGACCTCTTCATTACTACTCCTGAGTAGTAAATGTGAGTAATCTAAGCTCACAGTGTTTGACTTGTCTATTCAAATCCAAGACCACATAACCCCTCAGAGATTTGTGACTACTATGAAAATTATGACATGTCGTTTAGCCTTGCTGCCTGCTGTGTGCTCTGTAAGTCCATTATTCCTTATAGCTAGATTGAAAACCTAGAAATGAAATGAGGTCCCTGGAGACACTTGGCCATGCTGGTGCTTTAACCAATTTGAGAATTTTCAAAAAAAAAAATCGCTTTTCTTAAATGACACAGAAGTCCATTTAATGAAGCACAAAGTTTTAGGGGACTATGACATTCATCCCCTACTAACACCAATCACTTGGTAGAGGAATAAAGAAAAAGCCATATGAACTAATACGAATAGCACCAGAATAGCCTGCCACTAAACTCGCATGCGCACAGGGCTGGGAGGATGGCTTCCTCTGGCCAGGCCCCTTTAGGTCATTTCGACAATTGTTCTGTTAAACACAGCATTAATTAATGTTATCAAGACACAGCAAGCAGCAGAGAGCTTAACAGAGTCACATTTCACAGTGTCTAGCCTCCAAATCAGATAAAAGTGGTATACAAGATTCCATCCAGGAAGCATTCAGTCAGAGCAAGTTAAAGTCAGTACTTTCTACACATTTTCAAGATATTTATGCTGAATTAACCCAAGGGAGAAAAATCCATATTTTTTATTTTACTGAAATATTGACTGAGACTTGAACCTAGAGCCTGCAATAACGGTTACACCTTTAAAAGAAAGCGAGGCTAAGAATTTAAACAGAATTGGAAATTTGCCAATTACCTACATTTTTCTCCCTGTGGGATAATCTGTCTTTTTTTTAAAGGGACAACATATCTGAGGAGAAGAGATTGTTCCTGGTACACCTACCTAACCATTGTACAAAAGACTTCACCATAGACATTATACTCTTGATATCCCACACATAGGAGTACATGTCATAAAGGATAGTCCTGTTGGCGCAGTTGGAGAGTCGAGTGAACATTCCCATTACTAGTCCACACATCTCTTCAAACTTGGCTGCTCGTGACCGCCATTCTTCAATCTATTAAAGATCAATGAAAGGGACTTAAAAAAATGGCAAGTTTAACAAACTCATCTATCCATTCCCTAACTTTTAGCCTGCCATTCTCTTTTCAGAAAAAGAAATCTACCCCTGGAAATCTACCTCTGTAAGTGAACAAAGGGAAAGCATTCCCCCCAGTTGCATCCTAGGCTATTATCCCTCCCCAAGGTTCCAGCATACCCAGGGGCCAGTATTGCCAACTTTGGAAAACATGGTTCTAAGGCACACAAGGTACACAAGCTAATGTCATGTATTCCTTCAATTTACCCGAACATTTTATAAGCACTGAACTTACATTCTTAGACAAAAGGTTTTGCAACAGGGGTCATATTATTCCCTCAATTCTGAGGGACCACAGGTAAAAGTCATGTGCAGGACCACTGCAAAGAACAAGTGGCCAAGGAAAAAGTTGGAAAAGGGCGAAGAAACACTACTTTAGACAAGCAATCAGAAGTCAGTGTCTCCAGTTGGGAAGACAGCTCAAAGGGTTAAAACAGGAGCCATAGGATCATCCTCACCACCATTCCCAAGGTTTCTTCCACCGTCCAGAGTGCCCACCCAAACCCCGCCCACTTAAAACATTTGTCTCACTCCAAACCAACATATCTACATCTCTGACTTTCCTCTATTACTGTAAGAAGTCAAATTATTGAAGTGATAACCAGACTCGGGAAAACCCACATCCACTTTGTAGGAAAGTGTCTTTTGGCTAGAGAGATTATACAGGTAAAGAGAGCCTGCCTTGCAAGCAGCTGACCTGGGTTTGATTCCCAGCACCCCTTACACAAGCCCTGGCAGGTGTGATCCCTGAGTAGAGTCAGGAGTAAGCCCTAAGCCCTGGATGTGGCCGGGGAGGACAGGACTATTGGGGGGGGGGGGGAAGGCAGGGAAGAGGAGAGACTCGAGTGATAGTACAGCGGTAGGGCATTTGCCTTGCAAGTAGCCAATCCCGAACTGACTCTGTGATTTGATTCCCAGCATCCCATATGGTCCCCAGAGCCAGGAATAGCCAGAGTGCCATGGGGTGTAATCCACAAACAAATAAAAAAAAAGGAAAAGAGAAAAAGAAAAGTAGATTTTCTTGGTCAATTTTCTACAAGCTTCCACTCTCTTATTCTTCATTTAAGACTACCAAATCACCCTATACAATCTAAGAAAAGCTTCCACTCACCTTTGCTGAGTCTTTTCCTTTGCAATTGACACTGACAACACTGCTATTTGCCCGAAGCCACTGGAACTCCCGTAACATCTGTGCTCCCTTGGGTCCATGCTCATAAGGAAGATAGAATAGATCTGCAAGTAACTGCAAATCCTCCAGAGTTACTGGTTCTGCACTGTACAAAGGCTTTTCATTAGGACCTGGTACAAACTGCTCCTTATTTGTCTGTTCATCGGTCTGCATAGGTGCAATATCACTAATGCAATCTTCCTGCATAGACATTTCTGGGGATTTTGATTCAGCTATGCTCTCTTTATCAGTATCCATTGGTTTCAATTCCTCTGCCATTTTAGCTTCAACAATTTCAGTTAATATTTGATTGTCATTCTTGTGATCTGTTTCTTCTTGCTTTTCCACTACCATGTCCATGGGTTCCTCATCTGGCTGTTTCTTTTCTTCTTCCTTTGTGAGAGCTGTAGATTCACCACTTAAGGCCGCTCCTTGGCTCATAATGGGCTCCTGGTAAACTGTTGTAACAACAGTTGTGGCATTTAAAGTTGGTGCTGCAACTAAGGGACTCCCATCAACAACATTTGTTTTGGCGCCACTGTGAGCAACCTGCCTACCTACAAAACAAAGTGCCAAAAATAACATTAGAAACAGAACAAAGCGGGTATAACGTGTGTTCCTATCTATCAGTGGAAATCCAATTCGACATTTTAAATAATTTGAACACCAGGGAAAAAAGCAATTTCTTTCAACCCTTAGGGAAATGGAAAGGGATGTGAGGGAAGAAAAGATAATAATCATCCCCAAGCAAAACACCTATTCTCTTTTGAAGACATACTTAAAAACACTTAAAATAATTATTTCATAAAAGATATTTTAAAAACAAATTAGCAATCAACCAAGATAAAAACTGTTAAGACTGAAAATAGGGTTATCAAAATATTATTCTTGGGCCCGGAGAGATAGCACAGCGGCGTTTGCCTTGCAAGCAGCCGATCCAGGACCAAAGGTGGTTGGTTCGAATCCTGGTGTCCCATATGGTCCCCCGTGCCTGCCAGGAGCTATTTCTGAGCAGACAGCCAGGAGTAACTCCTGAGCAACGCCAGGTGTGACCCAAAAAAAAAAAAAATCTCTAGATAAGCATTCTGTCACCTTTTTACAACTGTAAACTGTCACATGCCTTGTACAAGGGTCCACAGACTAGCAGCTATACCAAAGCTATAACCTCTGGTAGACCAGAGGTTTTCAAATTTTTATACCTGTAGACTAGCAGTTGAAACTACTGTTCTAGATCCCTGAATTTCCTGTTATTTCATTTTGCCTGGAGGGATGATAGAAAGGCATTAACAAAGGTTCTTGACATTTTGTTTCAACCACATGCTCCACCCTCTATGAGCCAAACTCACTGCTGTACTGATGAGGCACACCAAATTCCTGTAACCATTCTGTTAGAGCTAGCTTTAGAGCCATCTGCGGGCTATAGAGTACATCCGTTTCAATATCTTCATCACTGCCTTCGTTTTCTAACTTGATCTGAATTGACACAGTACTGTCTTCACTGTCAGCTGCAAAAAAATTTTTTTAAGTTTGATTACTAAAGTCTCAAGAGAGGAAAAGATTAATAACAAAGATTAATAATAAAAAGGTCAAGGAGAAGGCTCGAAAGGCTGGACAGCAAATGTTTTGCATGTCAAAAGCCAAAGTTCAATTCTCCATACCACAGGGTCTATCTACTAGCACCAATGGATGAGCCTAAAAAATATATATATACACATATATATGTATGTATGTACATACATACACATAGACATATATATGTGTATTATTATGGCTGGAGCCATAATAAAGTGGGTAAGATGTTTGCTTTGCACTGGCCAATCATTTGATTTCTAGCACCCCAGCATCGCCAGGACTAATTCTGAGTGTAGATGAGCACCACCAGTGTATAGCTCCAAAACAAAACAAAACAAAAGACTAGATAGACAGATGAAGCAGGAGAGGGAACAAGGAGAAGGCTTAGTGTACTGGTCATATACTCTGTATGGATGAGTGTGGGTCAACAGGGACTTCAAAGTACTGAACCAGGAGTCACCCCTGAGCACTACCCAAATTAAAAAACAAAGAGATCTACTTACTCATCACTACATCTTTTCTCACTCCATTCATGTTTGATTTATACCAAGTGGCAAGGGTATGGATAGCAACATAGTTAGCTTCAAATTCACAATTTGGATTAGTGAGAACGCCTTTCAATCGCGGGATGAGTTCTGTGGATCTTCCTTTGTATGGGCCCAGAAAGAGTCTCTTCTGATCATAATCATTAGCGTGAATGTTATCCCAGATTACTGGGGCTCTCTTAATAATTTTAGACACCTCTTCAATAGACTCAACTGGAATTTCTTTAGAAACAACTTTGGGACCTATAAATGATCACCATTTGTTAAAAGATTTTTACACAAGGCTCTCCAAATCAGAGTATATAAATCTGTATTATATTTTTTTTGTTACATAGATGCATTCTACAATTAAAACAAAGTAACATGGAGCTAGACAGATATTATGGAGGTAAGGCGTTTGCCTTTCATGAAGGTCATTGATTTGAATCCCGGCACCCCATATCGCGCCTGCCAGGAGCAATTTCTGAGCATAGAGCCAGGAGTAACCCGAGCACTGCCGGGTGTGACACAAAAACCAAAACCAAAACAAAGTAACAGCATGTCTTTTTGTTCCTAACCTTCAAACTCTTCAAAATGACATTTATAATATACTATAATTCCAATTAATCAACTAAATATGCAAAGTTTTTATAAGTCATAAAACTGCTATTATGGGGGCCATAGAGATAGCATGGAGGTAAGGCATTTGCTTTGCATGCAGAAGGACGGTGGTTCGAACCCCGGCATCCCATATTGTCCCGAATGCCTGTCAGGGGGTTTAACCCCTGAGCACTGCCGGGTGTGACCCAAAAACCAAAAAAACAAAACAAAACAAAAACAAACCTGCTATTAAAGAATTTGCAAGTAAACAATTTCCTTATCCATTGTAATTAAACATAACATAATTCAATAAACCCCAATTAATCTAAACTCTGGAAGGTTGTCCTTAAACTAAAAGCTAATGTACTAATGTCAATCTAGTATGGCAGTTTTCATTTAAGACACAGTCCTGCAGGTTTGGGAGCAACAAAAATCTTCTTTAGCTCCATTTCCTATACATGTATATCAGTGGCTGGTATTTGGAATTTCTAACATATTCTCAAATATGTATTTATACTAAAAGAATAGCATACTTTGTAAAAGAATTTTAACAACAAAATTGTCTGGCTTAAGTACGATTCAGTTTGTAAATATACCCAATTAACTGATTGCTATATGATTTCTTTTTGTTAAGCATTTACTAAAGAAATCTCTAAAGACCTACCTGTCCAAAGCACCTCAATCCCAGGTAGAAGTTTTTCACCCACAGTCCTTAAGTAGGGTGACTGAGATACATTTGGATAACAGAAAGTGCCACAGTATTCTAGATGTAAGGAAAAATTAAGTAAAACAATCAAAAGCATATACTTGGTATGTTGAAGACTCAGGTTTAATATCAAACATGACACAGTTCCTTTAGCACTGACAGATAGAGCCCTAGAGCACTGGAGGCTATAGTCCCTTCCCATCCCCCAAGAAAAAGTGTGGAATCTTTTATAAACTGAATTCTGAGAGGCAACTGAAAAAGACTAAAGTATTGGGGGGAAGGCACATAGCCGGCAATGCTTGGCACTTATTCTTAGTGGGCTTGCCCACAATGCGTGCCAGAGATCAGTGGAGTCAGCTGCTTGCAAGGCAAATAAATGCCATCCCCACTGTATTAGCTATCCAGTCTCTGAAGGAGACTAAAGCAGTTTTAATAAAGGGACCCAGGAAGAAAGAAGTAAAGAATAGGGGAGGTGAGATTGGAGCTATAACACAGTGGTAAGGTGTTTGACTTGCACGTGGCCAACCACAGACAGACTCAAGTTAATTCCTGGCATCCCATATGGTCTCCAGAGCCTGCCAGGAGCAACTTCTGAGCACAGAGCCAGGACTAACCCGAGTACCACCGGGTGTGACCCCAAAATATAAAAAAAAAAAAAAAAAAAAAAAGAATAGGGGAGGAGTGAGAGTACAGTGGGTAAGGCGTTTGCCTTCACAAGGCCAACTTAAATTCAATCCCAAGTATTCCATATTAGCAATCCCCCGACCCACAAGGAGTGATTCCTGAGTGCAGAGCCAAAAGTAACCCTAAGTATATCCAAGTAAGACCCAAAACAATAACAACAACAAAATGAAGAATAAAACAAATCATTATATTTTCAGGGTACAGAGCAATAGTAGAGTGGGTAGGGCATTTGCGTTGCCCTGGCATTCCAAATGGTCCAAAGGGCCTACCAGTAGTAATATCCAAGTGCAGAGCCAGGAGTAACCCCTTAGCATGGCCCCAAAACAAAACCAAACAGAAATTAAGTTTTCTATGCTGGCTACTGAAAATTTGAGTACAGATGGAAGTGGGAGAAGTTAAAACAGATACTGATATATATGGGCAGAAAAAAGGAAAAAGTAGGAGGAACGAAAAGTGACTAAGTCAGAAGTAATGTAATTTTTCTTCGAGGTTTCATTTGCTCATACCACACTCTTCTCCTTTAATTCTGAAAATGCCTCAGCTTTTGGGCCACTCTCAGCACACTGATTAGTGGCTGCACCAGGGCGGTTCAAGGGACCATAGTGCCAAGAGTGCCTGCACGAAGGCTCAGACCCAAGGTTCCCACAAGAAAAGCATGTGCTATTATAAAACCCCCAACTCCACGTAATTTTGACACAAACACATAAAATTATTATTGGGGGGAGGGGGAGTTTGAGTCACAACTAGTGGCATTCAGGAGTTATTCCTGGCCTCCTGGCAGGCTAAGAGGACCATACGGGATGCCAGGGATCAAAAATGGGTTTGCCACATGTAAGGAAAATGCCCTACCCACAAATACACAAAATCGGGGCCAGAGCGATAGCACAGTAGAGCATTTATTTGCACCTGAATGACCCAGGACGAACCTGAGTTCAATCCCTGGCATCCCATATGGTTCCCCGAGCCAGGAGTGATTTCTGAGCGCATAGCCAGGAGTAACCTGAGTGTCACCAGGTGTGGCCCAAAAACCAAAAAAAAAAAAAAAAAAACATAAACCACAAATACACAAAATCATCCGCAAATTCATGAGTCTAAAACTTCTTCAGGATATGCTCCAAGGACTGCACACATGCTTTACATGAGGAGGAACAAATTCAATATCCAGCACTACATAGCCCTGAGGCCCACGGTACTGACCTCTTGAGCACCAGCGGGGATGGCCCAAGCAACCCCCAAAATAAAAAACCTCTCCAACATAAAATACTGAGGAAAAAAGTGGGTGTGTAGGGAGTCCTTTTGTAACGCAAGCAAGAGAGCAAAGAGCAGAATGAAAGAAATAGTTCCCATACAGAGTCTCTGAAAGTCATAATCATAAGGTTTCTAGTTATATATAAAACACTCATACGATACCTGTGGGACAGAAGAGAAAAGTTTCTGGCTCTCCTAAGTACTGATAAATTTCATTTGTGATGGAGACCTGGGCATGAGCAAAAGAACTGAATACCTCTTTGTCTGCTGCACACATATTATGGTCAATATCATCAAAAAGCAAAGCAAATGACCTGCATCCAAACTGAGAAACCTGAAAAAAAAAAAAAACACAATAAGATGCTTTATTAGATCATCTTAATACGTTTTTTAAAAAGGGAATTCCTACAATATACTTTAAAATAAAAAATTTGGGGGGCCGGAGAGATAGCATGGAGGTAAGGCGTTTGCCTCTCATGCAGGAGGTCATCGGTTCGAATCCCGGCGTCCCATATATGGTCCTCCCGTGCCTGCCAGGAGCAACTTCTGAGCCTGGAGCCAGGAATAACCCCTGAGCACTGCCGGGTGTGACCCAAAAACCACAAAAAAAAAAAAATAAATAAAAAAAAAATAAAAAATTTGGGAGCCAGAGCAATAGCACAGTGGTGAGGCGTTTGCCTTGCATGTGGCCAACATAGGACAGACCCCGATGTGATTCCCGGCATCCCATATGGTTGGTCCCCTGAGCTTTTCAGGAGTGAATTCTAAGCACAGAGACAAAAATAACCCCTGAGCGTCACTGACTCCCAAAAAACCACAAAAACTAAAATAAATAAAATTAAACATTTTCCTAAGTAGAATGCTCTAAAACCAAACATATTCTATAATTTGTAAATCAAGCAACTATTTAGATTTGGGGGGGGGGGAGTTGGACCACACCCGGTGACACTCAGGGGTTACTCCTGGCTATGCGCTCAGAAATCACTCCTGGCTTGGAGGACCATATGGGACACTGGGGGATCGAACTGTGGTCCATCCTAGGTTAGCGCTGGCAAGGCAGGCAGGCGCCTTACCGCTCCGGCCCCTAAAACTAATTTCTAAATCAACCCACTATGCTATTATTATTACTACAGTTCCAATCCATTTTAGATCATTTAGAAGCAACCCAAATTCTTAGTTGAACTTAGCAATTTAGGAAAAAATTTAAAAGTAAGAGAGTCACCTGGTCCAGTTTGCGTTTCAACGTAGATACTTCTTTGGGGTTAGAAAAGGTAATGTCCAATCCAGGCGAGATAGCATAGATGAACTCTATCTCATATTCCCGTGCAGCAGAGATGAGAGTCATGAGTTGCTCTAAAGAATAGAGACCAGATTTTTAAAAAGCTTCAAGAACAATCACCTTTGATTTAAGTGAATTTCTCCAATTTGAAAGAGACAAGAACAGAAGTTTCCTAATTTTATAAAATTATCATGTCCAGGGATGAAGCGATGGCATAGTTAGGGTGTTTGCCTTGCATGCGACTGACCCAGGACAGATCTCAGGTTGATCCCAGGCTTCCCATTTGGTCCCCCAAGTCAGGAGCAATTTCTGAGCGCATAGCTAGGAGTTACCCCTGAGCATCACCGGGTGTGGCCAAAAAATATATATATATATAGTTGTCATGTTCAGGGGCCAGAGTGATATGATAGCACAGCAGTAAGGCGTTTGCCTTGCATGCAGCTGACCTAAGACAGACCCAAGTTTGATCCCCAGCACCCCATATGGTCCCCTGAGCCTGCCAGAAGTGACATCTGAATGCAGAGCCAGAAGTAACTAACCCCTAAGCACCATCAGGTGTGGCCCAAAAACAAAACAAAAACAAAAACAAAACAAACAAACAAAAAAAACCCCCGTCATGTCCAATGGATAATAGGCCATAAAAGAAAGCAAAAGCCTAACATAAGAATATTTGAGGTATGTCTTTTGTTTTTGCTGTTTGCTAAAATAACTCATTTTCTAAATCAATAAATTATATGTAACTATAATTTGGGGGAAAAAATAGGAAACTGAACTAAGGGTCTCACAAGAGCAAGACAAGTGTTTTACTGTTTCCATCTCCCAAAAATACATTACTAAAATAAAAAATTGGGGGTCAGAAAAATTATGCAAAGGCTGAAGCACATGCTCTGGACACCAGTTTGGGGTTTAATCCCCAGCAATTCGTGATCCCTCACCCCAATGGTGAAGCCCCCAGAGGCTAAGGAGATCACTCAATCCTGGCGCATGCTTCCAGAGCACCCTGGGTCGAATATGTACCCCGTACAGTACTCTGAGCACGACCACAAGGGACACCCCATCCCAACCGCCCACAACACTGAACTGTGCCGCACTCAACATTGTCAAGTGTTGTCCAATTAGCAAAAGAAATAAAAATTATTTTCTTAGGGGCATACCCAGTGGTGTTTGGGAGTTGCCACAGCTAAACTAGGAGTCACATTGGGGGTGGTGAGATGCAGACCAAGAGGTACAAAGGCTCAAACTGCACCCTTCCACATACTAGGTACATAGTCTGTTTCCTGAACTACTTTCTCAGCCCAAGTTGAGTGACCATGCAGTGCCAGGAATCTAGATAAGGTTCCTTCCATGTCAAGCATCTCTGGTCCTTTCAACCATCTCCCCAGCTTCTATCAGAAGCGGATATTTGGGGCTACACCCAATGGCATTAAGAGTTTACTTCTGGGGCCGGAGAGATAGCATGGAGGTAAGGTGTTTGCCTTTCATGCAGGAGGTCATCGGTTCGAATCCCAGCGTCCCATATGGTCCCCCGTGCCTGCCAGGAGCAATTTCTGAGCCTGGAGCCAGGAATAACCCCTGAGCACTGCCGGGTGTGACCCAAAAACCACAAAAAAAAAAAAAAAAAAAAAGAGTTTACTTCTGGCTCTATGCTCAGAAGTCATTTTTGACATTGCTTGGAGGGATCATATGAAGTGCCAGGAATCAAACTTGAGGTAAATCTTTATTTCTGGCCCCTGAAGACGTATGTATGTTTTGTTTGGGCAAACAAACACCCAGCAACTGCCAGGGGCTACTCTGGCTTGACACAGAAATTAGTCCTGGCATGGAGCCAGAGCAACAAACAGCACAGCAGAGAGGGCATTTGCCTTGTGCGCAACTGACCCAGTTTCGATCCCCGACATCCCATATAGAGCCCTATAAAAATGATTCCTGAGTACAGAGCCAGGATTGACCCAAAAACCAAAAAAACAAAAAAAATTTACTCCAGGGGCCGGGCGGTGGCGCAAGAGGTAAGGTGCCTGCCTTGCCTGCGCTAGCCTTGGACGAACCACAGTTCGATCCCCCGGCGTCCCATATGGTCCCCCAAAGCCAGGAGCAACTTCTGAGCACATAGCCAGGAGAAACCCCTGAGCGTTACCGGGTGTGGCCCAAAAACCAAAAAAAAAAAAAAGAAAAAAAAATTTACTCCTGACAATGCTTAGGGGAACCATATGGGGACTGAACCTGGGAGAATGTGCAAGGCAAATGATTAGCCACTACATTATGACTCCAGCCACTCCTGAATACATTTTTTTGTTGTTTTTGTTTTTTGGGGTCATGACTGGCAGTGCTCAGGGGACCATATGGGATGCCAGGATTCAAACCACCGTTCTTCTGCCTGCAAGGCAAACGCCTTACCTCCATGCTCTCTCTCCAGCCCCCCAACTTCATATTTCTAACTCAGAAAAAAAATGTATTATAGTTAAGTTTTTTTGTCTTTTTTTGTTTTTCGGGCCACACCCGTTTGATGCTCAGGGGTTGTTGTGTATGTAAACATTTTATGGGATTATTATGTTACTGACCCTACCCTGATGGTGATTGTGCCCTACCCTAGGGTGTGACCTAGCATTCTGCCCCCACCCTAGGATGGTACCTGATTCTGGGGGATAAAAACAAGGGTCTGTGGAAGGCAAGGGGCTTTTGGCTGGAACTGATGCTGAGGCTTTGGACTTCAGTCTTGTCCACCGAATAAAGTTAATATTTCCACAAGTCTGACTGTCTGCAAGCTGTTTACCCGCCGCTTCACCTCAGAACTGCCGGCTGAACAAGGTGGCAGACGCGTGCTCCGAGATGGAGGGGAAAGACCTCATCCTCCATCCCTCCATCAGTCAACTTCTTCAGGGGCTGACTTGCAACAAGGGGTTACTCCTGGCTAAGCGCTCAGAAATTGCCCCTGGCTTGAGACCATATGGGACGCCGGGGGATCGAACCACAGTCCTTCCTTGGCTAGCGCTTGCAAGGCAGACACCTTACCTCTAGCGCCACCTCGCCGGCCCCTATAGTTAAGTTTCCTAAGTTAACTGCAATACTATTTCATAACAAAGAATTTATCATTAAGTAACATTCAGCAGTATCTCATTTGACTATCTTTTGACTATTGATCACATTAAATTTCATTACCAGCACCACCAAAAAAATAATTAAGTTAAAGATACACTTAAATTATATAGCGTAGTTAAGCAATACTAGATGGTGATGAGATTAAGTTTTAATTGCTTCTTCACAATTCAAGAAAACTTTCTAGATAACATTTAATTTCAAGTATAAAAGAATCTCTCCCATCAGGATCAGAATGACTGTATAGCAGGCAGGGCGAGTGCCTTACAAGAGGCCAACCTGAATTCAATCCCTAGTATCCCACAACACAGCACACCAGGAGTAATTTCTTCTTTTTTCCTTCGGCCACACCCATTTGATACTCAGGGGTTACTCATGGCTAAGCGCTCAGAAATTGCCCCTGGCTTGGGGGGACCATATGGGACGCCAGGGGATGGAACCGTGGTCCTTCCTTGGCTAGCACTTGCAAGGCAGACACCTTACCTCTAGCGCCACCTCGCCGGCCCCACCAGGAGTAATTTCTAAGAGTAGAGGGCAGGAGTAACCACTGAACATCATTAAGCGGGGTCCCCTCTGCCCCAATAAAATTGTTCCCTTCACACAAATGTCAAAAGAAAAGTATCTCTTTTTTTTTTTTTTTTTGGTTTTTGGATTACACCCAGCAGTGCTCAGGGGTTACTCCTGGCTCCACGCTCAGAAATCGCTACTGGTAGGCATGGGGGACCATATGAGATGCCGGGATTTGAACCAATGACCTTCTGCATGAAAGGCAAACACCTTACTTACCTCCATGCTATCTCTCCAGCCCCAGAAAAGTATCTCTTACATACAATTAGGTATTACCTTATTTCTGACTTTATTCTATACTGTCTTATGTATGATGCCTGGGATCAAACCTTGATCTTGCAAAAAAGGTAGGTACTTTACTGCTAAGCCATATCTCCAGACCTGTTTCTCAATTTTATGAAATTGATTCAATATAAGAATACAAGTGGCAAAGATAGTTTGTGATGGCTTACATTTTAGTATAGACCTGGACTAGGATATGGGTCTTTGTTTGTTTTTGGGTCACATCCAACGGCGGTCAGGGGTTACACTTCTGGCTCTGCATTCAAAAACCGCTCCTGGGGGCCGGTGAGGTGGCGCTAGAGGTAAGGTATCTGCCTTGCAAGTGCTAGCCAAGGAAAGATCACGACCACGGTTCGATCCCCGGGCATCCCATATGGTCCCCCCAAGCCAGGGGCAATTTCTGAGCCCTTAGCCAGGATTAACCCCTGAGCATCAAATGGGTGTGGCCCCAAAAAAGTGCTCCTGGAAGGCATATGGGATACTGGGGTTCAAACCACCACCTGTCCTGGATCAGCTGCGTGCAAGGCAAACGCCCTACCATGGTGCTATCTCTCCAGCTCCTAGGATGCTCCTAGGATATGGGTCTTCATTTTGATTTGGGGGAGTAGGTTTGTTTTTAACATTTTTGGGGGGGAATGGGGAAGAACTGTGGAACACAAACAGGGGTACTCAGGGGACCATATCCAGCACTGGGGATTAAGCCAGTGCTGTAGCCAAACCATTCATATGCAAAAAAGTGTGTATTAAAGAACAGAGCAATAATACAACAGATAGTGCAGTTGCCATGCATGTCTGATTCTATCCCTGGCATCCCATAAGGTCCCCGGAAACCGAGAGGAGTGATTTCTGAGTGCAGAGCCAGAAGTAACCCCTGAACACTGCTGATTCTAACCCCTCAAAATTACAGATTATTTATCTTGATTACTGGGTGTGTCTGTGGTTTTTTTTTTTTTTTTTGCAATCTCTTAAAATTTGTACCCAGTAGGTATCTCATTTGTTTTGCACTGCTTTGTTTGATCCCCAGCATCCCATAAGGTCCCCGGAAACCGAGAGGAGTGATTTCTGAGTGCAGAGCCAGAAAAAACCCCTGAACACTGCTGATTCTAACCCCTCAAAATTACAGATTATTTATCTTGATTACTGGGTGTGTGTGTGTGTTGTTTTTTTTTTTTGCAATCTCTTAAAATGTGTACCCAGTAGGTATCTCATTTGTTTTGCACTGCTCTAGCACCTAGGCCCAGCTGCCAATAATTTATATCATGGTAAAAGGAAAAAGAATAACCTAAAGCTAAATAAAGATGGAGTCAGACTAGCATATACAGAACTACACCATAACTGCATTATTATAATTTCAATTTGTGATCCGTCACTAGATAGAAACTACCTACAAAGAGAAAATACTTAATAAAATTCTTTTTTTTCTTTTTTTTCTTTTTCTCCCCCCCTTAATAAAATTCTAATGCAAATATATTGAAAACATAGTTCCATAAATTCAGAATTTGTTTTAGAAAGAAAAAGATTACCAGCTTCTTCCACTGAATACATCTCTCGCCAAAACATCCTATGTTTATAGTCATCTTTTGGAGCATACAGGTATGTATTTAATTCCCATTTCTGGAGCCTTAAGAAGAAAGAAAATGACATACATATATATAAATGTACAAACAGGCAACAGGCATGGTCTTTATTTTATTTATTTTTTTGGATTTTGGGCCACACCCAGTGGTACTCAGGGGTGACTCCTGGCTGTCTGCTCAGAAATAGCTCCTGGCAGGCCTGGGGGGGGGGGGGGGGCGCGGACGGACACACGACACACCATATGGGACACCGGGATTTGAACCAACCACCTTTGGTCCTGGATCGGCTGCTTGCAAGGCAAATGCCACTGTGCTATCTTTCCGGGCCCTATTTTTTTGAAGTAAATAGTTTTATTGGACTAGAGAGCACAACGGGTAGGGCATTTGCCTTGCACATGGCTGTCCAGGTTCAATCCCTGGCACCCCATATGGTCCCCTAAGCCCACCAAAACTTATTCCTAAATGGAGAGCCAGGAGTAATCCCTGAGCACCATTGGGTGTGGCACAAAAAACAGACATTTTATTAAGGGAAAAAGCTAATTCTAGGGCCCGGAGAGATAGCACACCGGCGTTTGCCTTGCAAGCAGCCAATCCAGGACCAAAGATGGTTGGTTCAAATCCCAGTGTCCCATATGGTCCCCCGTGCCTGCCAGGAGCTATTTCTGAGCAGACAGCCAGGAATAACCCCTGAGCACCGCAGGGTGTGGCCCAAAAACAAAACAAAACGAAACAAAAAAGCTAATTCTACAGAGAATGGAGACAAAGAGGAGTGAAGCAACAGTCAGAAGTAAAGGATATTCGTGCCTAAAACAAGTACTTGGGGTGCCAGAGCAACAGCAGAGCAGGTACATGTGGCTAACTCAGAACGGATCCGAGTTTGATCCCCAGCATCCCATAAGGTCCCCGGAAACCGAGAGGAGTGATTTCTGAGTGCAGAGCCAGAAGTAACCCCTGAACACTGCTGATTATAGCCCCAAACCCCACCCACCCAAAAAAAGTACTTGGGCAAAACCAAGGTGAAGTGAAAGGAGATTAGGCACCCAGAGTTGGGATGCGAGCAACCTCATAGCAGTCAGTGTGTGCTAACTTTTTCCCTTCAGTGATGGGACAAGCCCAGTGGTGCACACAATCAAGGCAAGGCTCTACCACTAAGCTTTACTGCTGGCCTCACATAGCTTATATATAGGCTTTAAATCTTCCTTTTTTCAAGAGTATCTCCATCTCTTACAAAGCTAATTATTGCCACAGAGTAGTAACTTTTCATAGAATTTTAGTGTGTATTGCTTTGCATACAGCAACTTAGGTCAACTTCAGGTCCCCCAGCACTGCTAGGAGTCACTTTCAGTCAGTCAGAAATAGCCCCCTGAGCACTGTCAGGCACAATCAAATCACCAACCCAAATTAAATATTGTAAAGAATGTCAAGATATAAAACAGTCTAAATAGAAGCAGAAGTGCTCAGGATAAGGTAGGTAAGTCCAAAAATCTAACAGTTTCCCAGAACCAGCATGATAGAAGAAAGATAAGGCATAAGCACTTCTCCGACTGAGAAATCATCAAAATTATCAAGACCAACTCAGTGCTAATATTTCTTTAAATAAAAGCACATACACACATTCTCTCTCTCTCTCTCTCTCTCTCTCTCTCTCTCTCTCTCTCTCTCTCTCTCTCTCTCTCTCTCTCTCATTCTCTCTCTCTTACCTTCTAAAGAGTTCTTTTCTCTGTTCCATAACCCAAGGTCTTCCATAAAATCCTAAATTCAAAGAATGCAGTTAATTTCAAGTTTCAAAATGTGGCAGGCTACTTACCAAGAAAAGCAGATCAGGTGCTAGAGCAATGTAGGGTATTGCTTGCCTTGCATTTGGTCCACCAGAGCACAATTCCTGGCATGCCATATATATGGGCCTCCAAACACTGTCAGGAGTAATTCCTGAGTGTCTGAACTCAGGAGTAGCCCTAATGTTGTTGGGTGTAGACCCAAAACAAAAACAAAACAAACAAAAAACCCAGGAGTAAACCCTAAGCACAGCTGGGTGTAGGGAAAGGAAGATAGGCGGGCAGATTACAGGACTGGAGTCTTAGGCCCAAGAAATGCCTGCCTTTTATCAAAAAAGGTATCATACTATTTCTGAGCAGACAGCCAGGAGTAACCCCTGAGCACCGCTGGGTGTGGCCCACCCCCCCCCCAAAATCAAAAAACAAAACAAAAATAAAGGCATCATCACCATGCAAAAAATTTAATTCTCTTCCTAGGTAGTAATTCTTGGTAATTTTATTTCTGGATTGGGTTGGATTGTTTTGCTATAGCTTCTTCTGCAATAAGATTTAGAACTCTTATATTTTTAATTTGGGGTGTGTGTGTTGGGGGCCATATCCAAGTAGTGCTTAGGAGCTATGTATTTTATTTGGCTGTGCTTAGGCAGTGCTTGTGGAGACTGTCCAAATGTGCCAGAGACTTGGAATCAGGTTTGCAACCAAGTGGCCACACGCAAGGCAAACACCTTACCTCTTGTACTTTCTCTAGGCCCTACTCTTTTTTTTTTTTTTTTTGGGGCCACACCCTGTAACGCTCAGGGGTTACTCCTGTCTATGCGCTCAGAAATCACTCCTGGCTTGGGAGACCAGATGGGACGCCAGAGATCAAACCGAAGTCCATCCTGGGTCAGCTACTTGCAAGGCAAATGCCCTACACCACTGCACTATCACTCCAGCCCCTAGTCCCCACTCTTTTAAAGTTAGCTTTAATTGGACTGGAGAGAATACAGGAGGTAAAGTGCTTGCCATGTACACAGTTGACCCAGGTTCAAACCCTTGGCACCATAGCACCATATATTATCTCCCAGCACTGCGAGAAAAGACTTGAGCAGAGATGAATAGTACCTGAGCACCCACCAGTGGGTTTGGTCAAAGGAAAAATAAAAGCCCAAGAATACAAGCAGATTTTAAACATACAATCCCATTAAAAATAAAAGTATACAAATAGAACTGGAGAGAGTACAGTGGGTAAGGCACATCTCTTGCATTCAACCAGGTTCAAGCCCCAGCATTCCATATGGTCCCTGCAAGCACTGCTAGGAATAATTTCTGAATACAGAGCCAGAAGTAATTTCTAGGCATTACTGGGTATGACCCAAAAACCTATTTTTAAAAAAGTGCACAATACACCAACATCTGAGGATATTTGAATAGTCAGTAAAATACAAAAGGGATCTTTAGTCAGTGACTATTTTTTTGGCAAAGTAACCCAGGCAAATTTAGGAGTTACTCCTGCCGGTACTCCAGAGACAGACAATATGGCATGCTAGGGATGGAACCCAGGTTGGTTGCACTCCAACCCCCATTGGTGATATTTATAAAGTGATTTTTATTTCCTTTTCCTAGGTAAATTTCTACCATAACATTAATTGTGCAACGCAGTAATTTAAAAAGTAGGGGGTCCAGAGAGTTAGCACAAGAGTAGGGTGTGTTTGCCTTGCATGGGGCCGACCCAGGACAAATCTGGGTACGATTCCTGACATCCCATATGGTCCCCCAAGCCTGCCAGGAGTGATTTCTGAGTGCAGAGCAAGGAGTAACCACTGAGCACCACTGGGTGTAGCCTCAAAACCAAAACCAAAAAAAAAAAAAAAAAAGCAGCAAGTAGGGACAATCCAAGGAGATAGTAGTTCAACAGGCTGAGTGCAGACTTTGCATATAGGAGCCCAGGTCCATCCTTGGCACTACATGGCCTCTGAGCACTGCCACTATTTGACACAGTCAACACTTCTGAGAAGGGACCCTCTCCCTCCTCCATAAATAAAAAGTTAAACTACATTCCTCTTTCACCATAATAATAACAACCAAGTATCTCCTAAATTAACTTTATTTGGTTTGGGTTTTTAGGTCACACCTGGCTATGCTCAGAGATCACTCCTGGCAGTACTTGGGAGAACATATGGGGTGCTGGGTATCAAGCCTGGGTTGGCCACATACAAGGCAAGTGCCCTACCCACAGTACTATCACTTTTCAGTCCTAAACCTAACTTTTTAACTGGGGATCTAGGAGCTAGAGAGAGTACAGAAAATACAGTACTTCCCATCCATGTGGTCACTTCTGCTGTGAATCTGGTTCACATCTCAGCACATATGGACAGTCCCAAAGCACTGGCTAGGGATCACTCCTAAGCACAAAACCTGATATAGCTTCTAAAGCATTAAGATCTGGCACCAACCCCACTCCCAAAACATTTCAAAAAGAAATGAGTATTTATGAGGCCAGAACAACAGTGCAGCAGGTAAGACATTTGCCTTGCATGCAAACAATTCGGGTTTGAGTGCAGGCATCCTATATGGTCTCCCATGCACTGCCAGGAGTTAATTCCTAAGTGCAAAGCCAGAAGTACACCCCTCCCCCGCCAGCCAAAAGTTAAAAAAGTAAGAGTTGGGGCAGAAGCGATAGCACATTGGGTAGGGAGTTTGCCTGCATAGCCAACCCTGGTTGGATCGCCAGAAACCCATAAGTCCCCCGTGCCAGCCAGGAGTGATTGCTGAGTTCAAAGCCAGGTATCTGAGCACCTCAGGGTGTGGCCCAGAAACCAAAAAATAAAAAGGAAGAGCATCTAAACCTTGTTTTCTTCTTATAGAAGAAACAAAGTAATCCAAATTGTTAATAGGTTACTACCTAGAATTAGTTTTTTAAAAAGTTGGGGCACCCCTTAAAAGTAATAAGATTGGAGGGGCAGAGAGAGAGAGAGCACAGCGGTAGAAGAAACAAAGTAATCCAAACTGTTAATAGGTTACTATCTAGAATTTAAGGTTTTTTAAGAGTTGGAGCACGCCTTGAAAGTAGTAAGATTTGAGGGGCCAGAGAGAGTACAGAGGTAGGGCATTTGCCGATCCAGGATAGACAGTGATTTGAATCCGGGTATCCCTCGTGCCTACCAAGAGCGATTTCTGAGCAGAGTCAGGAGTAACTGAGAGCTCCCGGGTGTGACCCAAAATAAAAAAATATATATATAATTAAAAAAATAATAAGATTGGAGAGTCATAGTGTTTGTGTTTACTAAGTTTTTGTTTTTTAATTTTACTACTGGCTCTATGCTCAGAAGTTGCTCCTGGAACCATAAGGGATGTCAGGAATGGACCCGGTTGGCCACACAAGGCAAACTCCCTACCCTCTCCGCCCTCACCCATTTTTTTTTTAAAGTTCCAGATGTGATTAAAAAAAATCTTAGGGGCCTCTTAGGGGGCTGGAGAGATAGCACAGCGGTAATGCGGTAATGCCTTTGCCTTGTATGCGGAATGTCGCTGGTTAGAATCCCGGCATTCCATATGGTTCCCTGAGCCTGCCGGGGGTGATTTCTGAGCGTAGAGCCAGGAAAAACCCCTGAGCACTGCAGGGTGTAACCCGAAAACAAAAAAAATAAAAAAATAAATAAAAATAAATAAACTTAAACTATATTCACAACAAATTCTCTAGTGGAACCTGTCCAAACAAGAAGGTCTAAACAATCTTAATTCTGGAGCCAAAGATTTAAATAATTTAAAAGTCAAGAATGTGACTTGGCTGGGGCAGAGGAGGGGCTAAGTGGATACATATTCGATTCAAGCATGGCTGGGCCCCTGTCCTACTCCCCAAGCACCACAGAGAACAATCAATCCCCAACACCAAGCAGGGAGTAGACTACCAGGAGTGGTTCAAATTCAAAACCCAACCAAGCCTATAGAATGTGACTTGAAGGGGCCAGAGAGGGGGAAGCAAGTACATTTGATCCCTGGCACCATAGGGCACCCTGAGCACCACAGAACTAACTACTACACCTCGTTTCTTTCAGTTATATTGAATGTTGCCAAAAACAAAATAACAATAAAAATAAACCAATGGGCTTGAGAAACAGTAGAGCAGTAAAGTGCTTGCCTTGCACATGGTTTACCTGGCTTGGATCCCCAGCATCCCAGATATTCCTCTGAGGCACCAGGAGTAGGCTCTGAGCGATGCCATTTGTGGAACCCAAACCAAGACAAAAAATATGGCAGACTGGAGAGACAGTCTAGTGGGTATGCCTTGAATAGGGTGATCCAGGTTTGATCCCAGCATCCTATATTGCCCCAGAGCCTCCACCAGGAATGATTCCTAAGCACAGAGCCAGAAGCTCTAAACACCCCCCAAATGAGCCCCCAAAGAAAAAAGAAACAGCTCAAAACCCATGAATTAAGTAGTGATGTAAGTAACAAACTGGTAGTTGGAGCCCCTTAATTACAACTCCACCACCTCAGTCTTATCTGTGAAAGTTAAGGACAACTTCTCAAGAGTAAAGGTTAAAGGACATTTTAAATACAAAATGCTTTGATCTCACTTTCAGTTTACCTTAAAACTAACCAAGAGCTGTAATTGCTAAAATACATCTAATCGTCCCAACAATTAAAATGAATATAAAAGCCATAATCACCACCCATCTAATTAATACCCTCAGAGCCGAAGCTCTCAAACAAGAGGACGATTCTTTGCCCATGTTTTCTTTAATAAGGGCTAATGTTCACTGTTACTTCTGCAAAGACAACCATTTACAGGAGAGAACTAAAGACAGTTATGGCTCAAAGAGCAGAAAATTCAAATGCCTGAAGCATTCCAGGAAAAGAGCACCACCATTAATTATAGAGCCTTCCATAGGGAATGTGGCCCGGCATTGAACCATCTTCTTAAATTTGACCTGGGAGTTTCCCTCAATCCAAAAAAAAAACAAACGTCTTTTTCTTTCTATTATTCTTTTTATTTTCTATTATTCTTTTTTTTTTTTTACACGGAAACGGGAAGGGAGGAGTTGAAAGCCTCAAAGGCCTCTTCTGCACTAACCATATCCAAAAAGCGTTCTCTCAACAACTTTCTGAGACTATTTTTAATTCTAGGGGTTTGTAAAAAAAAAAAGAAGAAGAAGAAGAAGCACAGCAGTCGGCAAGGGGTTGTTTTTAAGGCTGCAAAAGAAAGCGTCAAAGACATTTGAGCCGAGAGAAAAACTTGCAAAAGAAAATGCCAAGGAAGGGGTGCCTGTTTTATTCCAGAAAGTACAAAGCACGGGTCGGAGAGGTTGGGTTTCCCCGTCCCAAGGGTTGAGTGTCTCAGCACGACCCCCACCCCAAATCCCCGTCGGACGCCGCCCCTGGGGCCCAGCAGCCCAAGAGCGGTGGCCTGCGGCGTCGAACCCGGGCCCTGCTAGCAGCGGCTGCGGGAAAGGAGAAGAATCCGGGCTCGGGGCCAAAGGCGGGCGGGGTCGGGCAGCCGGGCCGAGAAACCCGACGCTGCGCCAGAGCCGATCGCCGGGCAAAGGCCCGAGAAGGGGCGCCGCCACCCCAGCCCACCCCGCCCGGGCCACGACGGAGGAGACCGGCCGGCGCTCGGACCCGGGCGGGGCAGGCAGCGAGCCCGCGCCCCGCGCTCACCTTCCACCACGCCGCACAGGAACCTCCGAGCCCCGCCGGCCGCCCTGGCCACCACGGCGCCCCCGGCCCCGCTGGGGTGCTCTTCTCCGGGGGCCGGAGCTGCCGGCGGCTCCAACGCTGCAGCCCCCGCGGAGGCGGCGGGGTTGGCGTGCAGCTCGCTCTCCCGCTCCTCCAGCGCCGCCTGGCTCTCCTTCTGCACCATCCTCCGCCTGCCCGCGGTCGCGGTCCCGGTCGCCGCCGCCACCTCTGCGGCGTGGTCCTCCTCGGCCACCGTCCGTCGGGCCGCCGGCCCGGAGCCCGGGAGAGGGGCTCGCGAGGCCCCCTCCGAACGCGCGCGCCCGCGTCTCCCCCTCCGCCCCGCCCCGCCCGCGCGCGCGTGCACCCGCTCCGCAGGGACCCGGATGCCCCGATGCCCGGATGTGGAGATGAGGAACGAAGAGAAGGGCGGCGGCACCGGCACGAGCCCTTTGTCAGCCACCGCCGCCGCCGCCACCACCACCACCACCAACCCGGGCCGGGCTCCTCAGCGGAGACTCCGCGAGGTCGCTCGTCCCGGAGAAACGGAAGGTCGACGCTTCTTCTCTCCCGTCTCAGCTGAGTCTCTCCTGTTTGCCCTCCCGGGTCTTTCCACGGCTTCCCCCTGAAAAACCCCCTCGGTCTCTTCTTCAGACGCTGCCGCTGCCTCCACCGCCTGCTTCCTGTTTATCCGCACTGCGCCTGCGCCGGAGACCGGCTCAGACCGGTCCTTCGACCCGGCTCCCCCCGCCCTCTCCCGGATCAGCCCATCGAGCTGCCTTCGGTAGGGGGGAGTCGGCCTCCGAGGCCCCGGGCTGGAGGCTTAACAGCGCAGGCAAAGGGAGATACCATTTGCGCGCTCCCCCCTCCCGGATGAGCCCGGCGTTCTGGAATGGACCATTGCTTCACCCGGGGGCGGGGAATCTGGGCGGAGGCTGCAGCTGGTTCGAAGGAAAAAAAAGGAAGGGCGGGGGGGAGGGTAAAAAGGTGTTTACTTTCTTCGAGTGCGCAGGCGCGGAAACGGAGCCGCTGGTTCTTAAAGGGATACGAAGGACATGACCTACTTTCTGGGGAGGTTCTTCTGCCAGGTGGGTGCATTACATCAGCCTGCCTCGGGATCGAGTCTCTGCAACAAAACTCCCTGGAGTTCGGCTCGCCCTTCGCTCTAGGATCATTTCCCTCGCCCTAGGCTTGGAGCTGACCCCTTTTGAAATGGCAGTCGTTCGTTCGTTCATTCCTTCACCTGGCAGTCACCGATTGAGCCGGCCTCGTGCTGGGCTCGTGGGCAACTATGAGCTCACAGTATGCTGCTGCTTGGAGATCTGTCAGTTCACACCCGCGCGGCGATCAGTTTGCGGGGCTCAGAGAAATGGGCTTAGGCCACTGGATAAGCCAGAATTGTGATGGCTAAGTAGGAGATGGCGCTGGGGCTTAGGGAGCCAAAGAAGTGACCTTGGCGATCGTCTAAAAGAACAGGCGGATCCTGGAGTCTCCACTGGAACCTGCTTCGGTGGGAATCCCCCCCTCGGCACCACCACTCCCAGATCTCCACGGCTAAAGGCCCTGCCCCCTGGGGTCCTATTATGCACTTATAATTAATTCACTTAGACCTGCTGGTGTTCTGGGTTTACCCCCGGGTTCGTGCTCAAGGGTGACCCCTGGCGGTGCTGGAGGGATTCGAACCTGAATCGGACCACGTGCCTGACTAGTGCTCTAGCCATTGTACTCCTCACCCCTGCTTTGAATGTTAAGAGATCTGTGTAAGAGATATGACTTCTGGAGCTGGAGCGAGGACGCAGCGGTAGGGCGTTTGCTTTGGACGCGGCTGACTTAGGACGGACCGCAGTTCGATCCCCGGCGTCCCATATGGTCTCCCAAGCCAGGAGCGTTTTCTGAGCATATTGTCGGGAGTAACCCCTGAGCATCAGCGAGTGTGGCCAAAAAAAAAAAAAAAAGTGACTTCTGAGGTCTAAATGTGAAACTAGTGTGTCATTCTGACTTGAGTTTTGTTTTGGGGTCACACCAGAAGGTGCAGGTGGGAAGAACCTGTTCTGCGCTCAGGGTCATTTATGCCTCGTTTTGGGGACACTTGCTATTAACTAGCCCAGGCCTCTCCATGCAAAGCATGAATTACGATTGAACTCTCACTCTAGTCAGCATTCCTTTTATTGAAACTTGGGATTGGTAGACCGGAGTGATAATACAGAAAGTATGTCTCTTGCCTCGCATTGCAGCAGACCTGGGCTTGATCCCATGCATCTCATATGGTACTCCAAGCACCATTAGAAGTGGATCCCTGAGCACAGAGCCAGGAGTAACCCCTGAGCATTACTGAGTGTGGCCCAAAGTCAAACAAAAAACAATTTAGGATTATCCACCCATGGGAGCTTGGGGCCAGAGCTTTAGCACAGTGGGAAGGGTATTTGCCTTATTCAGGACTAATGGTGGTTCGAATCCCGGCATCCCATATGGTCCCCCATGCCTGCCAGGAGCGTTTTCTGAGTGTAGACTCTACACTGTAGAGCCAGGAGTAACCCCTGAGCTCTGCCGGGTGGGATCCAAAAAAAAAAAAAAGACAATTGGGAACCCTTGAGAGACTTTCATGATTAAATTGACTCACTGATCCCAGTAAGTCGTCTCACACTCTCCACTTTACCTCATGTTTCACACTGTGGCAGTTGCTAACAACTCAAGTCACAAATATGCACAGTTCAAACTGTTGTCTGTGGGCAGGGCCAACTGCACCTTCCATATCAGTGATTCTTGAGCTTAAAAGGCAGTTCTTGCTATGTAATTAACGCTCATTTTCTCCATAAACATACAACACACATACCCCTTTAGGATCCAGAACTCATGGTAAATATTTATTGGTGGAGTGAGATCAGGCCCAGCCCTCAGAGTATACATTTTAGTCAGGGAAACTGACAATAACAATTCAGTATGTACACAGAAACAGTTTGTGGTAAGTGCAATGAAGGGAGGAAGTGGGGAGATGAGATGAACTGTCACCACAGCAAGGAGGAGCTACTTCATGGCCGGAGAGATAGCATGGAGGTAAGGCGTTTGCCTTTCCTGCAGAAGGTCATTGGTTCGAATCCCGGCATCCCATATGGTCCCCCGAGCCTGCCAGGAGCGATTTCTGAGCGTAGAGCCAGGAGTAAACCCTGAGTGCTGCTGGGTGCGACCCCCCCCCAAAAAAGGAGGAGCTACTTCAGATGGAAGAAAAAGCAGTCATCCAGGTAACAATGAGAGTGGGTCAAACCAGGGATGAGCAGAAAGAGATGGAAGAATTCATTGTTTTGTGATTGCTTGAAGGCAGGAAAAGGTAGAAGAAATGAAGACTCCCAAATTTGTGGATTTTTTTTGTTGTTGGGCACACCCAGCAGCATTCAGGCAAGTGCCCTACCCACTGTACTATTTATTGCTCTGGTCCCAAGACTTCCAAATTTTGACTGAACAACCAGCTAAATGATATTAATGGAGATAGGAATGTATGAATTAAAGCTCCATTTTGAACAGGTAAGTTTGACCCTTGTATGTCTACATGATTATGTCAAATAGGTAACTAGGTATATAGGTCCTGGAGCACAGAATATCCTGAGGAAATAAATTTAGGAGTCCTAAGAAGAGTAGAGGGCTGGGAGATAGCACAGGAGTGAGGAGCACTATTTCTGCTCATCAGACCTGCCACCTTATGCTCAGTGAGCACAACCATAAGGCTACCCCCTGCCCTGGGTATTGCCAGATCTGATGCCCAACGTTTATAGGATTATAAACCAATGGGTGAAACACTAAAACATGCTTGAAAAAATAAATGAATATAAATTAAATGTAAGGGTCTTTTCTCAGCAACAGCCTTCTTGCAGGGCAGATTGCTTCGCATCTAATGGTGTGCTGAAACTAGAGGATGCTCCACATCAGCCTGACTTCGATGAAAGAAATGCATAGAACAAGTTTCACCGGGATCACAGAGAATGACTCGGGTTGGACAGACTGGTTGGTATGCCTGGAGCCCAGAGTCGGTCTTATGCCAATAAACTTCGGGGGTGAGGTCTTCTTGTAATCAGGCCAAAGATTTTTTTCTGTTTTCCCCATATTTTTCTGGGCCTATGCAAACATTATCGATTGCCACTGTCACACCTTTACTATTTTTATTAACCCTTATCCTTTAAGGAAAAAAAAAACAATTTACTGAACTTAAAATCAAATAACTGTAGTAGAATGCCTGTCTCAAATACAGGCAGGGGATGGTAAGGAGGGAGAATTGGGAGGGGGGAACGTTACACTGGTGAAGGGGGATGTTCTGTCTGTGACTATAACCCAACTATAATCATGTTACTTAAATAAAAATATATCAAAATGAAAAAAAATGTAAGGGTCTTTTGCATAAAAATGTTTAGGGGCCGGGAAGGTGGCGCTAGAGGTAAGGTGTCTGCCTTGCAAGCGCTAGTAGGACGGACTGCGGTTCGATCTCCAGTGTCCCATATGGTCCCCCCAAGCCAGGGGCAATTTCTCAGCGCATAACCAGGAGTAACCCCTGAGTGTCAAATGGGTGTGGCCCAAAAACAAACAAACAAAAAAAATGTTTAAGGTCATGGGATTGGCTGTGATTGGGAAAAGAGGCTGAGGTCTGAAGGCTGTCTGACCCAACATTTAAAGCTTGTGGAGGGGCCGGAGCAATAGCATAGCAGTAGGGCATTTGCCTTGCATGCAACCAACCCCAGACAAATTCCAGTTGGATTCCCCGCATCCTATATGGTCTCCAGAGGCTGCCAGAAGTGACTTCTAAGCACCGCCAGGTGTGACCCCAAAACAAACAAAAAATAGTCCCTGTGAAGCACTGGGAATGTGGCTTGCCTCAAATGTGTGAACTCTGGTTTCATCCCCAGCACTAGAGAAGGGAAAAAAATTCCTTTCAAGAATATGCATTGTGCAAAGGAGGCATGACCACAAAGGGAGAAGGAATCTAGGAAATTATGAAATATTGAAAAGGCAAAAGGTAATGTTTTGATGGGGCTAGAATGTATAGCAGGTGCGTTGCACACAACCAACCAAACTTGGGTACAATCTCCAGCATCCCATATGGTCCCCCGAGCACCCCCAGGAGTGATTCCAGAATGCAGAGCCAGGAGTAACCCCTGAGCACCACTGGATGTGGCTCAAAAACCAAAAAGAAAACAATACAAAAGAAAGTAGTATGCTTTAAGATGAAGCAGCTAACAATAGTGCCCCAACTCAAAAAGCATCAAAATGCAAACTTGCTGTTTTTCACTAAGGGAATTTTTTCAATTCTCAACCATCAATTCCCTTAAACTTGGCTCTACTCTCATGATACTGGCCAGAGATTTAGTACAATGTGGGGACATGCAGCTGACCCAAGTTTGATCCCCAGCACTGCATATGGCTCCCTTGAGCCCTGCCAGAAGGCATTTCTGATAACAGAGGCCAAAACAAAACAAAACAAAACAGAGGCTGAGTATGGGATGTAGCTTCATGGTTCAGTAAATACATTGTATATGTGACCTTGGTACAGTATCAGGCAGAACATATACAAATCTGAAATACTATCTCCTGGTGTTGAACAATGACAAAGTCTAGGCATTGGGTTACAAAACTAACAAATGGGAGGGGATGGGAAACACACTAAAGGTAACATAAGGTGGAAGGTAACACTAACAAATGGGTAACTAGGGTAACATAAGACCATGCCACCTATGGAATGACCATATGGGATTCTGGAGATTGAACCTGTATCAGCCACGTGCAAGGCAAAAGTCCTCCCACTCGTCGCTTGGTCCTATAACAAATTTTTTTTTTTAATAACTGAGTGGGAGGAATAGAGATAGACACAAAAAGCAGCAACAGCAAGGGCCTGAGAGATAGCACACCACACAGCAATAGGGCATTTGCCTTGCATGAGGCCAACCCAGGACGAACAGTGGTTCAATTCCCAGCGCCTCATGGTCCCATGTGGCTGCCAGGAGCGATTTCTTTCAGCCACACCCGTCGGCGCTTGGGTTACTCCTGGCTCTGCACTCAGAATTCGCTCCTGGCAGGCTCAGGGGACCATATGGGATGCCAGAATTCGAACCACCATTCGTCCTGGGTTGACTAAATGCAAGGCAAACGCCTTACTACTGTGCCTTCACTCTGGTCCCCCAGGAGCGATTTCCGATCACAGATTCAGGAGTAACCCCTGAGCGCCACCAGGTGGGACTCAAAAACCAAACCAAAACAAAAAAGCAACAACCAAGATTACTATCTTCATGGGACCAGAGAGATAGCATGGAGGTAGGGCATTTGCCTTGCATGCAGCAGGACGGTGGTTCGAATCCCGGCATCCCATAAGGTCCCCTGAGCCTGCCAGGAGCGATTTCTGAGTGTAGAGCCAGGAGTAACCCCTGAGTGCTGCCAGGTGTGACTCAAAACACACACACAGAATACTGTATTCATACCTAACTAGTTATATACTCACCCACTAATACAAATTACACAATTATTGAATACCATTATATGTGAGGCCCCACTAGGCTGAGAAAAAAAAATTTTAAACTGCAATAGTACAATCAGATGTCTGTCGTGAATACAAACGGGTGGGGTAGGAGGGAGGCATTGGTGGTAGGAATGTTGCACTGGTGAAGGGGGGTAGTCTGTTTATGATTGAAACCCAACTATAAACATGCTTTCGGGCCCAGAGAGATAGCACAGTGGTGTTTGCCTTGCAATCAGCCGATCCAGGACCAAAGGGGGTTGGTTTGAATCCCTGTGTCCCACATGGTCCCCTGTGCCTGCCAGGAGCTATTTCTGAGCAGACAGCCAGGAGTAACCCCTGAGCAATGCCGGGTGTGGCCCCCCAAAAAACAAAAACAAACAAACAAAAAAATAAAACAGACAAATAAAAAAAAACATGCTTGCAATCATGGTGCTTAAATAAAGATTTATAAAAAAAAAAAAAAAGAATAGTACAGCCAGTAGGGCATTTACCTTGCAGCACATGGTTGATCTAGGTTTGATCCCCAGCATCCCATGTTGTCCCCTGAGCCTTTCAGGAGTAATTTCTGAATGCACAGCCAGGAGTAACCCCTGAGCACTGCTGGGTGGGGGTGGGGCCCCATAAAAACAGTCTACGCACTTAAGAAGCCCTCAGAAATTCTCTATTTCAGAAACTTTAGTGTATCAGAGAAGAGAAATATATATATATATATATGTATATATATATATGATTACATAAAAAATGTCATGAAGGGGGTGGAGTGATAGCACAGTGTGTAGGTAGCCTTTTGCCTTGCATGATATCGACATGGTTTTGATTCCCGGCACCCCATGTGGTCCCTTGAGCCTGCTAGGAGTGATTTCTGAGTGCAGAGGCAGAAGTAATCCCTGAGCACTGCAGGCATAGCCCAAAAACAAAAACAAAAAAAAGTGTCATGAAGAAAATGGGTTGTTTCCATGAGAACCACTCACCTTGTGTCGCCTGTGCATGATACAGCATAGTCCTTCCCCCACAAACATGAACTGCGTGCATGATCTGCACAGAGACAGGAACTAGGTTTTGCTCTTTCTATAAAATACCCACTGGTGGTCTTGAGCAAGTCCTCTCCCTTCTTTAGTCCTGTTTCCTCTTCTGTAACTTGAAAGTCTAGATGAAATCACAGATTCTTAACTTCAGGCCCACAGATACACTTTAGGAACACAAAATTCTGTAGGAAAGTATGCAATTTTTTCCCATGCTATAATAATTTTCATCAGATATTTCAAAGGGGTTATGACCCAAAAAAATCCAAGGATTTAGGGAGAATCTGATTGCATAATAACATAATCAGGAAACGTGACAAAATGATGGACTCAGAAAGAAAGTTTTTATTTCTTGAAAACCATAACCCCCTATTGACCTTTTCAGTGGGTGTAATGATGGAAAAGTCTAACATCCTCCCTTAGATAGAGAAACTAAATCACCACATAATGGTATCTAGAAAAAAGATGAGAGAAATATACTAACGGATGCTTCCAGAAGCAGAACACAGAAAGATTCCTTGCTTATAAAGAAAGTCTCAGGGTTGGAGCGGTGGCGCAAGCGGTAGGGTGTTTGCCTTGCTTGCACTAATCTAGGATGGTAAAAGAAACAAAAAAAAAAAAAATCTAGGATGGACCGCAGTTTGATCCCCTGGCATTCCATATGGTCCCTCAAGCTAGGAGCGATTTCTGAGCACATAGCCAGGAGTAACCCCTGAGCATCATCGGGTGTGGCCCAAAAAGCAAAAAAAAAAAAAAAAAAAAAAAAAGTCTCTTACTTTTTGGACCAACTGCTCTGTAGTGACCTGCCTGTGTCCACTCCCATTATTTTGACCCCCATTATTCCTGGCTGGAGTGTGCTTTATTTGGGGGAGGGGCTGGGGAAAGCAACTTCTGGTGTTGCTTGGGGACCATATGGTACTAAAGATAACCCAGAGTTCCCATATGCAAAGCATATCTGGTCCCTTGGCTTGAAGTGTGGACACTGTATTTCCATACAAATGGGAATCCACCCTTTTAAAAAGATCTTTTAAATTATGACGTCTATAAGTTTAAATATATTGATTCAAGGGCTGGAGAGAGAGCACAGCAGTAGTATGGTTGCCTTGCATGCAACTGACCCAGGACAGACAGTGGTTCAATTCCCGGCATCCCATATGGTCCCCTGAACCTGCCAGGAGTGATTTCTGAGTGCAGAGCCAGGAGTAATCCCTGAATGTCGCAGGGTTTGACCCAAAAATAAAAAAAAATAGAAAAATCAAATAAAAATATCGATTTGGGTCGGAGAGATAGCACAGCAGTAAGGCATTTGCCTTGCATGCAGAAGGATGTTGGTTCGAATCCTGGCATCCCATATGGTCCCTCAAACTTGCCAGGAGCAATTTCTGAGTGCGGAGCCAGGAGTAATCCCTGAGCGTCGCAGGGTTTGACCCAAAAATCAAAAAAAATTTAAAAATCAAATTAAAAATATAGATTCAGGAGCTAGACCAGTACAGTAGAGAGAGTGTTTGCCTTGCAAGCAGCCAATCCAGGTTCGAGCTCAGCATTCTATATGGTCTCCGAGCCTGCCAGGAGTAATTTCTTTTTTTTGAAGGGGGCCACACCTGGTGATGTTCAGGAGTTACTCTTGGCTATGTGCTCAGAAATCGCTCCTGGCGGGCCCGGAGAGATAGCACACCGGCGTTTGCCTTGCAAGCAGCCAATCCAGAACCAAGGTGGTTGGTTCGAATCCCGGTGTCCCATATGGTCCCAGGAGCTATTTCTGAGCAGACAGCCAGGAGTAACCCCTGAGCACTGCCGGGTGTGGCCCAAACCCCCCCCCCAAAAAAAAGAAATCGCTCCTGGCTTGGGGGACCATATGGGATGCCAGGGATCGAACCCAGGTTCGTCCTGCATCAGCTGCATGCAAGGCAAGTGCCCTACTGCTCCAGCCCCAGAAGTAATTTCTGAGAACAGAGCCAGGAGTAACCCCTGAGCACCGCCAGGTGTGATCCAAAATATATAACATATATATTCAGAGGTCAGAGCAATAGCTAGTACAGCAGATAGGGCATATATCCTACATGTGGCCAACCCAGGCTCAATCCCCAGCACCCCATATAGGTAAGAGTACTTCTAGGATTTGTACAAAATCACAAAAAGGAAAAGTGAAAATATTTAAGAGTGTCTAATCAAAAATCAGTTTTCTTATCTTAATTTAGTATATGAACATCCTGTTCCCATATTGTCTCCTCTGAGGATGTAGAGTGAGAGTCACATGGAGTCTCTGGAAAATCAGGTCCCAGAACCTGTGTCTTATTTTTGAACTTTTGGCCCATACCCGGCAGTGCTGAGGCTCAAACCAGATCAGCTTCATGCAAGATAAGAGCCTTAATCCCTGTCCTAGCCCCAAAGAGATGCACTTTATATGGGATCTAAAAGGTTACAGGTGTGTGTTGTGGGTTGTGCAGGTCACATGGGGCAGGAGGGACAAAAAGGCAGAGACAGTAGCCTGTGCATAGCCATTGTATTTTATTGGATCTGGTATTTTTCTTATTTTATAAAATATACAGAGGAGTGAAAATGCAAAGCAATCAACAGTGCTCTAATGGGAGCACTGTTGGGCCTGGGGCCATTCCCCTCAGATCCTGGCTGACTGGGAGGATGAGCTCAATGAGACAAGCAGGTATTTGAAGAGTGGCAGGGGTGCTGACAGATGGACCTGGGTCCTACGGCCCTGCCTTCTAAGTGTGCTTAGGGGCATCTCTGGGTAAATTGACTAGAGCAAGGGAGACCCCAAGAAGGAGACACTGGTTTACTGAGGGCTGGACTAGAGTCTAGGTTGACAAGTAATTTAATGAATGCCCCTCCACTAGGTTAGGATACCATGCCTGCCTCCCTTCTTATCTACTTTTTCCTCCTCCTCTCTGCCTCCACTAGATGGTTCTTAACTCACTCAGTGCCTCTAAATGTAGAGTGAATGGCAAATCAAAAACTTCAGTTGTAGCCATCAGATTTCAGATTTTATCAGATTTCAGGCTGCAGATATGTCAGGTGTTAGTCAAGACATCTCTCACCCTCAACAGACAGGTGAAGGGAGAGAATGAAGAATTCCAGGGTGAATCATCAGAAAGAATTTCAGGTTCTTCTGCAATACTCTCAGAGGATATGAAAATTTTCTGGGTATTCTGAAGAGTTTGAATATTCCTATTCTGATGGCTTGGGGTGTCAGACCACTGGAACACAGAACTTTAGTCTGGTATGTCTGAACCTCCCCTCCGCACCCCGATAATCTTCAGGCATTTCTGTTCTCTACTTTAGCTATCTGCTAATTGTAGATTCAGGCCCAAAATCCTTTTACATTTATGCCTCCCTCCCACCCTCTTACATGGTTCTCATAGGCATTCAGTGCCAGGATCAAAGCATCCTCTCTGAGAAGGGCGTCTTAGATGAAATGTTCACAAGATCAGGGTGGGGAAAAGCACCATAGCAGGAGACATTCTGTCTATTGTTGTTTCTAGAGTGGCAGGGCCCCCGTCATAACTGAATGTTTGGCAGAGAGGGGGTGGGAACTGATGGAAATTGGGAACACTCACAAGATGTACTTGCCCACCCCCTTGTCCTTCAGCTCCAATGACTTGGGCCACGATAGCCCCAAACTCTTGGATCTCTGCAGCCCTCACGGTGGAGCTAGAATGATAACAGGCCTGGGAAGAGAAGGGTGAGCTCTACCTGGACTAGGGCTAGAGTATGATCCCCCCAGGACAACCGATCCTCTCTCCTGGGGACCTAGATGACATTGTCAAAGAGCTGCATGGACCTCATGATGTTCTCGTCCTGTAGCCATATTGTGAGAAAGGCAGATTGGAGAGAGAGAAAGAAAACATTTGTCAGAGATAGGGTTGGGATGTTGAGTTAGAAAGGGGGGCATTAACAGAGAGAAAGGAAGGTGACACCTCAGTGGGGAAGGGAAAATATAGGGGGTGAGAGTAAGTGAGGTAGTTCTCTGGCCAAGGAGCCATTGAATCAGGTCATGGACATATGGAGAGCAGGGGCACTATACCTTTTGACAAGACTCAATGAATTCCTCAATGGTCACTACACCATCCTTGTTTCTGTCCATCTTCTGCAAAAGGGAGTCAGGTGGATAAAGGAAGAGGGGAAAAAAAAAAAAGAGAGGCAGAATTCCCTGAGTTCCCTGCTGGGCCCCTGCTTCTCTCCCCTTCACCTAGCCCCCTCCAGCATACCCAGTCCCAAGCACCTGGAAAAAGCTCTCCACATGTTCCCTTGGCGCCTCCTCCCGGAGCACAGGGTACGTGTATTTGCCCATCATGTCATAGATGGACTTCATGATGTCCAGCATTTCCTGTGGGACCAAGAGAGAGAAGCTGTTCCTCAGCCTTCAGATGAGGGCCCTTGGTTCTGGCTGGCACCCATTGCTGGCAGCGCTCACACAGGCCATGTCTGCCTGGTGGGTCCTTTCATACACAACCCCTTCTATTCGGCAGTTGTCCACACCTCCTTGGTGATGCAGCCATCCTTGTTGAGGTCATACAGGTTAAAGGCCCAGTTCAGCCTGTCATCTGTGGTTCCCCGAAGAATCACCGACAAACCAGCCACAAAATCCTGGGGACGAGGCAGGGGGAACTGTGTCTTCAAACCCCCACTCATCTTTCAGGGTTTGACCCAAAGCCCTCAGGAAAGAAGGCGTCCTGGCCCACCTAGAGCTCACCTCAAAACTGACAGAGCCATCATGGTCAGTGTCAAAGGCATTGAAGAGAAAAGTGGCATAAGTGCTGGAGTCTGCGGGACAAAGGCAGGTAGACAGAAGAGGCCTTCCTCACCTGTCCCTGGGGCTTCCCACACCCTTCCAAAACCCTCTTCCCAAATCAGCCTAGAGATGAACAGCTGCATCTCCTGGCTTTGCAGCCCTCTCACCTCCTTGAGGAAAGAACTGGGAGTAAATTTGCTTGAAGTTTTCCTCGTTGACAATTCCGCTGGGACACTCCTGGGGAGTGGGGTACATTTGGATGTGGGGAGAGCAGACAAAGAGCAGAGAAGAAGCCCACCTCCACTCACACCAGCTGTGGCCCAGAGATTCACAGAGGGAAGCTCTTCCTGCTGGGGGGAAGAGGGGCCCAGCAGGGTGCTTCCCTATTGGGAGGCAAGACCTCCCCAGACAGGAAAACAGCCACTTGGCAGTGTCCAGACTCTGAGCCCTTCAACTAGTCTGCTGTATGTTTAGGGACAAAAGGGGGCCCTGCCTCACCTCTAAACCATCAGGTTATTCTCTTCCACACAATCCCACCCCAAAGCCCCTCCCCCATCCAGTTTGGCTGCACACCAAAGACTCACGTTCTTGAAGCCCCTGTACAGAACCTGCAACTCCTTGCGTGTGAACTTGGTTTGCTCTTGAAGCTGCTCCAGCCCCTCTGGCCGGTGACACACGGTAGACAGTTCAAACTCATCCTCCACGCTATCTGCGAGGGAGGGGTGGGAGAGAGGACAGCCGAGCCTCAGGCCCGGCCCCCCTTGACCCTTCCTCAAAATCACTGGCCCCTTTTCCCAGCCTCCCCATCCATCCATTGATCTTTGACCCGGCAGAGTACAGAGTCCTTGGACCCCAAGCCCGGAACATCAAATCAAGGAGAGAGGATGTTGGTTTATCATTGGCCTCGAAGCCAGAGTCCTAATCCAGGCTGGCTTCTGGGCCCTTGGTCCAGGTCCACACCTTTGTCCCAGAAAAGGAAAAGGGGCTCCAGAGGGGATATCTGAAGGCCTGCCTGGACTCTGGGCACCCCACGACCGCTCAGATCCACCCCCATCCCAGCCTTGCCCCACCCAGATCCTACAATGCAGCCAAGTCCCTCCTACCCCAGCCATGCCCAAGCCATGCCAACCCAGCTGCGGCCAAGCCCCGTGCCCCGCCGTCCCCCAACCCACCCCTGCAAGCCTCAGCCAAGCCCCAACTCAATCCCCCCTGTGCCCACATCCAGTCCCCAGGCAGGTGCCCCCAATCCACCCGCCCACCAGGAGAGTGAGTCACCTGGGTCCAGCGGGCGGGGTCTGTGGGGGCGGAGGGAGGCTGGGGCGGCTAATGCTGAAGGGAGGGAACTGTCACCGAGAAAGCAAGCCGAGGACCAGGCCTTCTGCAGACACACCTCGCCACCCACACTCAAAGCAACTCACACTCACGGGGGATAGGGGCACACCAAGGAGCGCAGGCACACACCAAGTGGACCGTTCGCCTCACCCACATTCTTGCTTGTGCGAACTCTCACGCCTGTCATTTCCCAAGTCTACCTTGGGAAGGACCCAGTGAACTCAAGCAGGCCTTTATAGCTTGCAGAATGCAGTGTGCGGTGCAGTATGGCCCCAGTAAGAAAACAGACCTGCAGTCGAGTCACTCGACTGGGGACGAGGCTCACCCTAGTATTCTGCCACCACCCAGCCAAGGTCCTGAACAACACTTAACTCGAGGTTCAGAACACCAAGGGGCAGCCACCTATGGAGGTTAACTCACTAAAATGCTCAGACCCTCACGACCATGCTAGTGCTGCTGCAGTGGCCACACTCACACACACACACACACACACGCACACACACACACACGCACACACACACACTCACACACACACGCACGTTTACTTGCACCCTGGCAAACATGCTCCCAGACCTGACACTATACCAGGCCACTCGGGCCCAACCCTCAAGGTACCCGACCCACTGACTCGCACGCCCCCCTTGTTGGTCACGCCCACACACTCAGGACACTTCGCTCTCATTGGTCACACCCGGACTCATTCGGCCCCGCCCCCGGAAGCACAGGAGAGACACTTGCTTTCACTGACTGAGGGCAGGGCTTGGGGCCCGCAGCAAGGCAGCAGCTTGAGGAACCGCTGCTTCAGCGCTTTTTTAGTGGGCCCTGGAGGGTGGCCTGAGAAGAGAGAAGACCCCGGGAGCACACATTAACCTCCCTCTGTTCCTTCGTTCCCTGACCCGTCCCACCAGTCACAAATCAGTCCAAACTGTGTCTGGGCAAAAAATGGCAAAGGGTTGGGTAACTGGGTTTTGCGTTAAGGGAGCCCATTAGATTTCAGTGACTTGGAAAAATCCAAGCTGACTCTGGCCACCTTGTGTAACGAGACAACACGGGCAGTAAGATGGCTTGGGAAATGGCACTGGCCTCAGTGTCTGCTGATCCAGGTCCCTTGGCTCCCGTGATGAGATCTGAGGGTAATGCCCAATCTAGAGCTGAGTGTAATGCCCAATTCTAGAGCTGTCTGCCTTTCTCACACACACAAGGTGGCACGCATAATACATTACAAAGAATCAGTGACGAATACCATACAGTGACATTTCCATAACCAGCAATCACTCGTTTCTAGTAGCCTAGTAAATAGGACCTAGCCAGGATTCACATGTGCGTACATACTTTGACCCGGGGACACCACAAGTATAAATATATACAATATTACACGTGTGACCAACAATATCTGACACAAAAAGATCAATTTACACATAGCATGATGCAACCACACAGGAACAGACTGATTCTAGGACATGTGGACACTATTCAGGACACGATGGCATGGGCCAGGGTGATGATGCGAAGGGTTGGAGCGCATGCTTTGCATGTAGGACCACAGGTGCAGTTCCCAGCACTATACCAGGAGTAGCTCTTAAGAACAACCAGGTTATGACCTCAAAACAAGAACATTCCAAAAAGATACTCTGGAACTAGAAAGATGTTACAGCAGGTAGGGTGCTTGCATTGAACTCAGTCAATCCTGGGTCAATACTAAACACCTGATATATTCCCTTGGGTCCCAGCAGGAGTGATCTCTAAGTCAGAGCCAGGAGTAAGCCTGAGTACAATCAAGTGTGGCGCAAGACAAAAAGAAAGATACTGGGGCCGGCGAGGTGGCACTAGAGGTAAGTTGTCTGCCTTGCAAGCGCTAGCCAAGGAAGGACTGTGGTTCGATCCCCCGGCGTCCCATATGGTCCCCCCAAGCCAGAGGCAATTTCTGAGTGCTTAGCCAGGAGTATCAAACAGGTGTGGCCCGAAAAACCAAAAAAAAAAAAAAAAAAAGATACTATAATTCACGATATCCTCTAACATTATGACCCATTAGTCCATTAGTCACCTTGACACATACTCATATTGCAACCTTGGTACATCTAAAGACCCAAGATAGTGCCTGTGTCACAAACCACACTTGCCTGAAGTACACTTGCCTTTCTTCCTGAGTCTGTCAATCCAAGGCACCTTGAATCTTCCTGCTGGAGGACTGGAGCCACTCCCCCCACCCAATTCAGTGCTCTGAAATTGTGCCTCGCCCACTCCTTCCCAGCATAATTTGTTCCTCGAGGAGAAAGTGATAGACCTTGAGACTATGAGACCCTGAAAGTGACTGTTTTGATTCATGTCCCATTGACCTTCCCCTTCCCTTTATTTATATATACATGTCCTAAGGTCTGACCACATCCCAAGTGACCCTTAGGAGTTCCTCTGTGTGTGTGTGTGTGTGTGTGTGTGTGTGTGTGTGTGTGTGCGTGTGTCTGTGTCTGTTTCCCTGTCACACTTTCCGATTCTATGGCCAGAGACACTGTCTATTCCTCAAGAAACCTAACTACCGGGGCCAGAGAGATGGCGCCAGAGGTAAGGTGTCTGCCTTGCAAGTGCTAGCCAAGGAAGGACCAAGGTTCGATTCCCCGTCGTCCCATATGGTCCCCCAAGCCAGGGGCAATTTCTGAGTGCTTAGCCAGGAGTAACCCCTGAGCATCAAATGGGTGTAGCCCCAAAAAAAAAACAAACAAAGAAAAAAGGAAAGAAAGAAGGAAGGAAGGAAAGAAGGAAGGAAGGAAGGAAGGAAGGAAGGAAGGAAGGAAGGAAGGAAGGAAGGAAGGAAGGAAGGAAGGAAGGAAGGAAGGAAGGAAGAAAAGAAAGAAACCTAACTTCCTCCGACTCCCTTGAATGGAAGCTATTCTATTTTCCCATGGACTCCGTCCACTCAGGAAGGGTCCTTGCACTTCTCCCAGGAGGCACTTGCTTGATGTCACAGCTTTCTCTCCCTCTGAGTATCCTCTCTGCATCCCTTCCCCTCTGCACCCTCAACCACAGGGCCTAGGGAGGGGTGGAGGAAGGATCGAAGGCAGCCTGGCCTCCAGCCCAGCACCCCATTAGTCCTGACTTTGGTTTCCCAAAGCCAGACTGTGCCTGGGGCCTGTGATGATGTAGTGCAGAGTGTGTGCTTGACTGAGACAAGGGGGTGTGGAGAAATGGGGCTCTCCCACCTCTTCTAGCCTATTCTTCTCTCAGGACCCAATCTCAAGGCTCTTTTGAAGATGGGCAGAGAAAGAGATTGAATCACTTCACAGGATGCCCAGGTGGGAACCCTTTTCCCACTAGAGAGTCTAAAGCAGATGGTTGGTTGGAGCTTACCCCTAGGTCAGCAATAACAGCCAGGAGCAGTATAGTACAGTGGATGGGGTGCTTGCCTTCATGTAGCAGACCCAGATTTGATTCCTGGCATTGCACATGGTCCCAAGCCCATCAGGAGTGATTCCTGAGTGCAGATCCAGGAAGAGTAAGCCCTGAGCACTATGAGTTGTGGCCAAAAAACAAACCAAAGAAAATAAACACAAAAAAACACCCTCAACCCAGTCTCCCCCGGTTTATTCAGGACCAATCCTTGCTTCCCACCCACCCCAATAAACAGAGGGGCCGGAGCTATTGTACAACAGGTGGAACACTTGCCTTGTATGAGGCCAAGCCAGATTCAATCCCTATGGTCAATCTCATATGCTCCCCCAAGCATGGCCAGGAGGAGTGGTCCCTGAGCACCACTAGTGTGGCACCCCTAACCAAACCAAAACAAAACAAAAACAAGAGGATGTTTGCCTTGAATTCAGGGAACCAATGTTCTATGTCAAATCCTTGGCATTCCATATGGATGCCTTCCAGGAATAATTTCTGAGTACAGAACCGAGAATAACATGTGAGTACCCCTGGGTGTGGCCCAAACAAAAATTAAATAAATAAAATAAACACAACAGATGATGCCAGGTGGACAAGTGTTCTGCTCTTACTGAACCCCTTACTGAATTTGTCTGTGGCCCTTCCTCTTATCCTCAAATCCTTGCTTGTTTTTTCATCCTTTGTAGCCCTTCCAGCATGCTTCTTGCCTGTCTCTAGGTCCCTGGAAGAAGTGGGGAACAAGGGGCCGTAGAGATAGCATGAAGGTAAGGCATTTGCCTTGCATGCAGGTCAGTGGTTCAAATCCCGGCATCCCAAATGGTCCCCTGAGCCTGCCAGGAGTGATTTCTAAGCATGGAGCCAGGAGTAACCCCTGAGCGCTGCTGGGTGTGACCCAAAAAACAAAAAACAAAAAAAAAAAAAAAAGAAGTGGGGAACAGCCACACTAGAGTAATGCATTTCTTTGGTGGAAAAGGAGACATGCAAAGTCTCCAGAATGATGGTGCATGCTCCCTTCCCTACCTCCAGTATCACTGTCTCCACTTTTTGGGGAGTTACAGGGTTATTCCCTCATGATGCCCAAGGGTTACTCCTGTCCCTCCCATAACTCTTCCAATCCAAGCCTGGGGTGAGCAGCTGGTATTGCCTTAGAAACAGGGAAAGCCACACTCATGATCTAGCACTGAGGAGACTCAGCACATACCCCACAGGCATCATCACTCCAACCACACACCCTGTCACTCTGACACTGGCGACCACTGGCTCCCAATGTCACATATTTTATCCTTTCACACATAGGGGCCGCCTGTATGTACTTCACCAGCAAGGACAAAGGAGTCTTTAGAGACACTGTTGGCTCCTGGTCCTACGAAGACTCCCCGGAGTCTGCATTACCTCAGATGCCTGCACCTTCAGCACCACTGCCTGAACCTCTCCTCATGTACCCACCTCTATACCCCAGTCCTCCCATGTTGTACTCTTCATCACTTCCCTATACATGTGGTCTGGGTCTGTCCTTTCTTTACCTCAAACATCCCAGATTCCCTTCTCCCCTTCCACTTGGCCTAGCCCACCCCAACTCCATCACAAAGACAGAGTAGCCCAGTGCCAGGGCACTGGGCCTGACATCTCTCACCCTGGTTACCTTCCAAGGAGACAGGCTCAAAGAGGCCAAACTGCTCCAGGACCTTCACAAACAGGGCGAGGACCACGAGCACAGCGACCATCTCCAGCCCCTCCAGGCTCATGGTGGGCCTGGCACATGGCCCCAGCCCACCCAGGCACTCCAGCCAGCTTGTCTCACGGCTGGCCAGATTCTGGCCTGAGCAGGACAGTCCCAGCTGCCTTCCTCTCCTGCCTGTCTCCTCCCTCTTCTCTCCCTCAGCCCACACCTCCCAGCCACAGTGTCCTGCTCCTCACCTCAGTCTAGGGCGGGCAGCTCCTCGGAGCCTCTGGCTTGAAGGCCTGGAGCCAGGACAGGCCAAAGAAGGAAATAGCACTGGCTCAGACACCCTAAGGCTCCTCTTGGGCAAAGGGAGGGCTAGAAGGAGGAGCAAGCTCAGGGTAGACTGGAAGGTGAGGCAGTGAGAGGCTGGTGGATCAAAACAGACTTCTAGGTATAAAGAGGATGATGTCTGTAAGGTGGGTGGTGGTGGTCCTCAAAGTGTGTCTTGTATTTAGTGCCCATGAGCTGGGCAGTGAGAGTTTTATCGGATTTCACTTGGGTTGAAGAGGCACCAGGACATGCTTTGAGATGACAGATGGGAATGTGATCTCTGCTCTAACTAGGTGTATGGGTGTAGGCTTGTATGACTAACTGCATAGAACTATGGCACAGAAGCAGAGAGAAGACTGTGACCTTCCCTGTTGGGTGGACACCCCATCGATTGTGGTTGTCATGGAGACAGGGAGGCAGGAAGTACTCTCTCATTTTTATTTTTTGGTTTTTGGGTCACACCTGGTGCTCCTCAGAGTTACTCTTGGCTCTGCACTTAGGAATCACTCCTGGTGGACTGCATGGAATGCTGGGGATTGAGTGCAAGTGGGCCGCAAGCATTCTACCTGCCATTCTATCCATTCTATCTCTCTGGCCCCCAAGCCATCAACAGGGAAACTCAGGCCCAAGGGAGGGAAGATAAGATCCTTAGCTCAAGCTGGAAAAAGGCCATTTAGCCCAATTCTCCAGAGAGAAGGAGAGACTAAGTGATCTAACTTTAGGACAAGTGATTGTGAGTGGAAAAAAAAATGTAGCTCAGAAATGGAACATAAGTCCTGCAGGAAGACATGCCCACTAATGCCTGCAAATGGCTAAGAGGGGTGGGAGAAGAGAGAGAGAGAGAAATGGCTGAGAGAGAGATGAAGTAATGATGTTCTAAGAAGTAAAGGGAGTTGCTTAAGAGCACCCAGATAAGAGATGATGTATATTTGAACTCTGATAGTTGAAAAAAACAAAAAAGGGTTTTCCTTATTTGTTTTTTGGAGCCATACCCAGCCGTGCTCAGGGCTTACTCCTGACTCTGTATTCAGGGATCACTCCCGGAAGGGCTTGGAAGACCAAATGGGGTGCTGATTATAGAACCAGGGTTAGCTGAGTACAAGGTAAGTGCCCTAACCGCTATATAATCATTCTAGGCCCTGAGTCTACACAAACTGAACACATTTCTGAGTTGGTGTCTGTGAAACAAATTCTATGGAAAGGGTTTTGGTTTCTAACTGGGCCAGGAGAAATGCTCACTCAGAAATCTCTAATCTGGGGGCCAGAGAGATAGCATGAAGGTAAGGCCTTTGCCTTTCATGCAGAAGGTCAGTGGTTTGAATCCAGGCATCCCATATGATCCCCTGAGCCTGCCAGGAGCGATTTCTGAGCATAGAGCCAGGAGTAACCCCTGAGCACTGCCAGGTGTGACCTCTCCCCCAAAAAAGAAATCTCTAATCTATCTATTCAAAAATCAGGGGCTGGAGAGATAGCACAGCGGTAGGCCATTTGCCTTGCCTGCAGCCGACCTGGGGTGGATCCGGTTTGATTCCCTGCCAAGGACGATTTCTGTGTACAGAGCCAGGAGTAATTCCTGAGGATCGCTGGGTGTGGACCAACAATCAATCAATCAATCAACTAATCAATCAATAAATAAAGGGGGCTGGAGGAATGGTGCAGCAGTAGGGTGTTTGTCTTGCACGTGGAAGACCCAGGACAGACTGCGGTTTGATTCCCTGGCATCCCATATGGTCCCCCAAGCCAGGAGCGATTTCTGAGAGCATAGCCAGGAGCAACCCCTGAGTATCACTGGGTGTGGCCCAAAAATCCAAAAAATAAATAAGTACATAAGAAATAAATAAAGTTAAAAAAAAGACAGAGCAATAGTACAGCAGGTAGGGCCTTTGCCTTGCATGCAACTGGCCTGGATTTGATCCTTGGTATCATCTATGGTCCTCTGAGCCCTGCATGGAATGATTCTTGAGTGCAGAGACCTGTACTTACTCAGAATAAGCCCTAAGTACAGAGGGGTGTGACTCTAAGAGAAAACAAAACAAAAAAGTACTTGCTATGTGACTGTTCTGTGGTTGAAATTGTTCTAAGATTGTATAGTGGCTGGAGTGATAGCACAGTGAGTAGTGCACTTGACTTGCATTCTGTCAAATCAGGTTTAATCCCTGGGACCTAAATGGTCCCAAGTACCACAAGGAGTAATTCCTGAGTTCAGAACCAGCAGTATGCCCTGAGCTCAAAAGAAAGAAGGCCTTGAACTTAGTGATACTAAATACTTCTAACTATATGCTAGAGAGATCATTCAAGCAACAGAAGTTGGAAAGTGCTTTGCATACATTAGGCCTGGGATTCATCCTGGTGCTAAGAATGATCCCTGGCGCAGAACTGAAAGTAATCCTTGAGCTATCCCAGGTGGTTCACACACACACACACACACACACACACACACACCACTTTTCCAGGAAACACATGAAGAGGGAATATTTTGAGCTGGTTATTAAAGGATGACTAAAATGTCAACAGGTCAGTGGCCAGAGCAATGGTGTACTGGGAAGGGTCCTTGCCTTGCATGAGATAGATCCAGTTTCTATCCCCAGCATTCTATATAGTGCTTCAAGCCCATTAGGAGTAATCCCTGAGCATTACCAGGTGTGACCCTGAGCATTACCAGGTGTGACCCTGAGCATTACCAGGTGTGACACTCCCCAAAGTCAACAGTTCTTCTTAAAAAAAGTGTCACATCTTGGGACCAGAGAGATAGCTCAATGGTAGAGCATTTGCCTTGCACACGACCAAAACAGGTTGGATGCTGGTTTGATTCCCGGCATCCTGTATAATCACCCGAGCCTGCCAGGAGCGATTTCTGAGCATAGAGTGAGAAATAACTCTTGAGCACTGCTGGGTGTGAGCCAAAAACCAAAAACCAAAAAAAAAAAAAAAGAAAAAAAGAAAAAAAATAGTGTCACATCTCTTCTGTCCAGATACTTACGTATATTCTTTTTATGTTTTTGTTTTTGTTTGGTTTTTGGGCCACACCCGGCGGTGCTCAGGGGTTACTCCTGGCTGTCTGCTCAGAAATAGGTCCTGGCAGGCATGGGGGACCATATGGAACACCGGGATTCGAACCAACCACCTTTGGTCCTGGATCGGCTGCTTGCAAGGCAAATGCCGCTGTGCTATCTCTCCGGGCCCAATACTTACGTATATTCTAACTATTCTAACTAGGCCCTCTCAATAACCTATAGGCAGGGTGTATGATTGCTGTTTTTATTGCTGACATGGTCAGAATGATAAGCTTTGTATCATCTTGCAGGTGAAAGAATTGCAGGTCAGATAAGTGAATTTTCCATGATTATATAGATGATAAGGATGGATCAACCTATCCAATCCAGTGTGGGGGCCTATATGGTCCCCTAAGCACCAACACCAAGCGGGCTCCCTCTCCCCACAAAAAATGAAGCTCCTGGGTGACAGTAGCTTAGATCAAGTTGGGGATCTAGGCTAGAGCCATTCCATGAATGTCATGACAGAGGGTATGGATTGAAAGAGGTAGTTAAGTAGCTCCTTTCTGCTCCTTTTTATTTCATTCTTTTGGCTTTTGGGCTCCACCTGGCTATGCTCAGGGTTCACTCCAGGCTTTGTGCTCAAAGATCATTCCTGGCAGAGATAAGGGGACCATATGGGATATCAGGAATTAAATTTGGGTCTCAGCTGTGTGTAAGGCAAGCACCTACCTGTTGTCCTATAGCCCCAGCCTTCCTTCTTGCTCTTTGCTACTTACTGGTTCACAGGTGGACAGATCCACAATCTTGCAACCAGTTGCTCTGTCCCTGGACCCTCCTCTCATTTCCACTCTCCATATCCAGAGACTTTCACCTACCTTATAGGACTCAGGTCCTAAGTGTGGTCAGTCAGAATGAGAGTTGCCTTTAAGACTCTCCCTTTCCCTTCAGGGCCTGTGAAGGAAAAGGGAGAAACCCACCCAAACAGAGACCTGTCCTCCCCAAACTTTCAGGTAGCACCAGCTCTGCACTGAAAGGAATGAAAATGTCATGGAAACACGTTAGGAAGTAAGGTAAACTGTCTGGAACTATTAGGTTTTTCAAGTCTCACCAGCGATTACTATTACAACTCATTTCTTTCACACAGTTAAAATCCTGAGGAATTGGGCCCGGAGAGATAGCACAGCGGTGTTTGCCTTGCAAACGGCCGATCCAAGTCCAAAGATGGTTGGTTCGAATCACGGTGTCCCATATGGTCCCCCGTGCCTGCCAGGAGCTATTTCTGAGCAGACAGCCAGGAGTAACCCCTGAGCAATGCCGGGTGTGACCCAAAAACCAAAAAAAAAAAAAAAAAATCCTGAGGAATTCTGGACCTCTATGTACTCTCCCAGTTACACAGCCAATGAAGACCCCAGAGCCCTCCTCAGGCAGCCCAGCCCCTTTCCTTCATCACATCAGGCCCAAAGACACCTCAGCACCCCCACACCCCACCACTGCCTTACGTGATTAATGGCCTCCCTAGGCCTTGGGGCTATTTTGGGGCCTGGAAGTCAAGCCTGCTGATTGAGAGTTGGCCTGGCCTGGCTCCAGCCATCTGTCACTTGAGACAGGCCAAGCAAGGGGCTCAGGGGACGCATGCTCCCCAAGAGATTTCTAAACATGGCCCTGGTGGAGTTTCATTTCCCCTCTTTCTGGAGAAAGAAGGGCCACAAGTCTAGCTTATTCTCTAGGGTCTCCAGGGGAGCTTACGGAGAGAGCCAGAAAGCTACAGATCCCAGAATGCCCTGGCTAGATTATTTTGGCCTCCAGAGCCCAGGAGGAGAGGGGATGTAGGTTCTGGAGGCCCTGGTGGAAAACGGAGGTGTACACAACTCGCAGCAATGCCAAGACAGGAGACCCACAATCCTCAAAACACTCCAGACCCCACACCAAGTTTGTGAAGGCAACACAACTATTGTGCTGAGGAGCCCCCAACCCAAAGCTAAAGCATAGAAATTCAGGTACGTGTGGTTAGTGCCAGGAAATTCCAGGGATATGCCACCTCAGAGAGCCACAGCGACCCCAGACACCCCTGCTCCTTAATATACAGCCCTACATCCATCCCAGCATGCATGGGGCCACTTTCTCCTCTGGATGCCAATTTGGAACACTTTAATCTGAGCAGTCCGGGACCTGCCTTTCATGCTGCCCCTGCACCTCTTGAGGCACCCCAACCCCTCTTTGCTCCGGGAAGACTCCTAACCCACTCCTGCCTTCTATATCAGATCCACTTTTGTCCAGGATCAGGTCAAAATCCCTCCCCCACATTTTAATTTCTCCAGAGATCCCACTGCTACATTTCTGCCCCTCACCTCTGCGTCCCTACTTCACTTGGCCTGCTCCGGGAGGATCCATGTCCCTCCCTCCCTGCCTGCCTCATACCTGGGGACAGCGACCCAGTCACCAGCTGGTAGAGGGATCGTGCTGCCTGGCCCAGTGGGCTCGGGCACCTGCGCGGGCAGCGGCTCATGATCTGCGGCGCCCGGCAGAGCGCAGTGGCCACAGCCCCGCCCCGGCCCGCGCCGGCCACGCCCCAAGGCCTCCCGCGCTTCACGCACATCACCTCGTCCGGAAAGTTCCTGGAGATTCCTCGCAGCCCTCGCTGCCTCATCATGCTTTCTGGGGGCCACGCACGGGCTTTGAGGAAGGACCTTACGCCTAGCATCCTAATTCCTCTGCCTGCTGCACCCATTCGGCTCCGGACAAGGAGAAAAGGGGCACGGTTGCCATGGTTACTACCCACATCGCCGCTGCCCACATCTGGGCTGAAGGCAGAGGAAGGAGGAAAGTGTGGCCAGAGCACCGAGTAGCAAAGCAGGCAGGCTCGGCTGGGCTGTGTCCGATGTCCCGCTCTCCTGCACCGGAGTCCCGGCGCTTCTATTCCCGTTTGTGCGGGTCTTGCGGGTGCACACTCTCCCACGCTCAGGAGCCCTACTTCCCGGCTTCACTCATCTCAGACCTGCAATAAACTCTCGCGGCCCACTAACGCCTCCAATCCCCCAGAAGATCCTTTGGGTCCCCCCACATCCCTCAGGCGGGGACCCCGCAGCTGGGACTGAAAAGCAAACATTTACCCGGCCGGAGTTGCCTGCCAACTCTGCAAATTTAGTCTGTTGGCTTCGGAGACTGTGCTCCCCGAATCCGCTCGCGGCACGTCTCTGCCGGGACCACACGGAGGCGCCCTACTCCGGGGAACGAAGCTCGGGCCCGGGGACGTCGGATCTCCCGGGCACCAAGTTCCCCCTCTCCACGCACCGCACCTGTCTGTCTGTCCCCTCTGTGCCGACTCGGAGAGAACCTCCGCAGTCTGCCAGCTCCTGTCGCCGTCACACTACAGTCCTTCTACACTGGGAAAACGGAGGGGAGCAGGGGCGGCAACCAGCTGTGCGCAGAGGTGGGATTTAGACAACCCCACACCCTATTTCCCGCTCTTGCAGCTTTGTTTCGAGTCTCGGGGTGCTCCTCCGGGAAGCAAAGCACTCGTGGCGGGTCGTTGCACAGAAGTCGAACTTTGGCGCTCCGGTCAGCCGGGCCAGGAATTCCTCCCTGTTCAGCACCGCGGACAACGACTCCCTTTAGGGTTCCAGCACTAGCGTTGGGAGGCTAGGGGAGAGGGCACCCAGCAAGTTCTTAATGCTGGGGTCTGAGCCCCATTTATCTCCTGCCTACGAGAAACCCTCCTCCGCACGGGAGCCCCAGGAGGTGCTACTTGCATTTCCAAGAGTGCGGAGTTCTCTATGGTGTGCGAGCGAGGGAGGCTGCGGAGGACGGCACCGCTGTTCTTAACTTTTAGAAGGAAGGCAGACAGGAAGCAGCAACCCCATTTTACAAAGCAGAAAGGTGAGGTCGAAGGAGTGAGATTGTAGCCGAAACCCTCCCCCTGCTATTCAAATGCTTTGCAGGTTGTGCTAGTCTCAACCTGGCGCCCCATTCTGCTAGCTAAGTGGGGAGGACATAAAGTCCTCTAACGGACAATCAAAGAAGGCAGGAACACATGCAGGCCCTAGGGCTGTTAGAACTCTCAGAGCTCCTGAGCCCATGGGGCTCAGAGGAAGTACCAGACAAGTAGACTAGAGAGTTCATTAGGTACTCTAGGGCTCACACAAGTGGGCCTGGCAGAAAGGAAAGGTTTCTGGGAGCAGGGGCCTGGGCACTGAGTCCAGACGCTCTCCCGTTGAATGAGGGGGGGGGGGGTGACACTTAAGACTCTGCCATCCATTCCAGTCTCCCTTCTACTCCCCTCGGGGCACACACGGGTCCACCTCCAGTTCTTTCTTTGTGTTTTGGACTGTGTGCTGGAGACTGGACAGACAGTTCAGGGAGACACATACACACACACACGCACACATGGAACCACGTACAAGGTGACGCAGTCTCCCACACAAGCACATGGAAAAGCCTACCAGACCCAGAACTACGCACAGATGTACTGGTTTCACAGACGCCAGTGTGGGAAGAGAGGGCGCTGGGTAGCAAGACGCCAGCTACAGGGGCTAGTGTCTCGGTGGGTCTGGAGTAGTGGTTAAATGACATGTTTTGCTCCAGGTTTGGGCAATGTTCTGGAGGGTTATTAGGTTGGAGGAGCTTGAGTTGTAAGAATGATCTCAGTACTTTTGAGGGGTAGAAGGCGGGTGAGCCAGTATGAAGCAAAGTCTCCCCAGAGGAACTAGCTGCAGGGCCTGGGAGCTGGGACAGGCAGCAAGGCACTGGATTCCTTCTCTGGGCCACCCGGGCACTTGGTGGAAAATGTAGGGTACAGTGTGGCATACAAGAAAACCTAATTCTCACCCTGGAGCTGGAGAAGCAGCAAGGGTGAGCCATGTCATTAACACTCACCGCCCCTCACTGCAGGCAGTGCCAAAGGAAACAGCATACCAGCATCAAATGCCAATGTAGCCACATGGCATCACAAAAAACAGCACACAACAGAGCTTGGGCAAACCCACAGGCAGCAAGTCTTTCAAAGGACGGGCATGAGTGAAGGCCGACCCACGCCACTTCACACAGAGCCACACTCGGCACACGGACGCACAGAGAACAGAGACGACAACTTCAGGAGTACAACCAGGACACTCGCAGTCTCGCTCAGACTTGGGGATCAACAAGACCACACACAGGCAACACTCGTCTGGCTGTTCCCCAGCCTGGGGCACATGGCAACCACATATCCACACACAGACATGCACGGAGAATGACAAGTGCTCACGCACGGAACACCTCCCACTGCAGACGCCCTCCCAGTTTTGTGTCACACATGCCCACACCTGCTGCCTCTCCCACCTGCCCTGACAGCTCTGTGCCCACCCGAGACCCTGGGGGTGGGTGGGAATCCAGCTTTGAACTCCAGTATCTAGCTGGCCGCCCAGAACAGCCAGGAGGGTGCTTGGAAATGGGGGACCTTGTGGGAAAGGGCCTGGCAGGGGTCAGCGAGCTGAACGGCCTGGGGTGGGGGTGGGACCTACCCGCTACCCACCCTTGGCCCCTGAGCCCCCGACTCACCCGTGAGCTGGTCGTAGGACCCGTCCAGGTCTCGGGAATCGGACAAACTCTCCTTGCGGCCCTGGCCCCGCATGGCCCCCCGCGCCCCGTTCCCTTCCCGCCGGGGCTGTGGGAGGGGGCGCCGGGGGGCCGGAACGGGGCGCTCACACGGCGCCCCCTCCTGTCTGAGCGCGCTGCTGGGGTTGGGGGCCTGGTGGGTCAGGTCGGGCTGCAGTGGGCGGGCAGGGGCCGGGGTCGGGGGCCCAGCCGTGGCCCCGGGGCAGGAGGTGAGCGCGGAACCGCAGAGGAGCGGAGCCGAGTGCCGAGTGGAGCGAGCTGCCTCTCCGCCCGCCCCCTCCCCGCGGCTGTCACCGCCGCCTCCCCCCTTGGCGCTGCCCGGATTGGCTCCCCCTACCCCGGCCCCTCCTCTGCCGCCCGCGGGAGGCACCCGGTAGATGAGCGGACTGGGGAGTGCCGGACCGAGCCTGGCGCTCCAGCGGGTCTGGGGTCTGAGGAGACCCCGCCCCAGACCCCGGGCTCTCCAGCTGTCAGCCTATTTTCTCCGGCATCTCCCCACCAAGTGCTCCTCGCCAGCACCCATTCTGCTAGAGGGCTGGTGGCGCTGGGGACCGATAGCTGTGGACTGCATCTGTCTCCCTATTCCCCAGAGTCACCCACTCTGGGCCCTATTCACTGTCTCTCCCCTAGATCCTGATCTAATGACCCCCATGGTCATCTGGGAGAAAATAAGTGAACCGGGTCAGTTCTCAAGATTTTCCAGTTCTTGTTGCTTTCCGTAGTCCATTCTCTGGCCCACTCCAGTCAGGAACATCTGAAGAGCCACTAAGAGTTGGGGTGAGAACTCAGTGAGGGGGTGATGTTTTGGTTAGAGGGGCCTTCTTCTTAGGTTCCTTTCAGAGCCAGGGTCTGACCTAGCCCAACTATCCCAGGAGTGTCTCACCAGCACCAGGTGCTCCCTAGGCTGGCTGGTAATTGAGGGTTCCTTCCATCCCCTGGAATGGGAAGCTGTGTAAGTCCCAGGGTCCAATCCTGGAGTGACCTACGGAAAGCTTGGTTTATCTGCTCTTCGTGAGATTGTTAGCACACAGAAAGGCGGGTGGAAGTCCAGGCAGAGCCCCTGGAGAGGAGCGACAGCAGGAGGACGGAGGGCTTGGCACCTGGCCAGAAAACTTGCCACAGACACCAGGGCAGGACCAGGAGCTGATTTCTAGGAGAGGACGTGGCTCCTATTTGGGGTGCTTTTGTGGTTACTGATGGGCTTTTGGAGCATGGGTGGGATCCTCTGCTGTGCCTAAGATCTGCCCTTGTTCATGGTGAGCTTCATCGTGAACAGGAAGGCAGGAAGCAGCACAAACAGTCTGACCCAGGGCTGAAGGGATAGGGCAACAGGCTGAGTAATTGACTTGCATGTGGCTGGCCCAGGTTCCATCCCTGGCACTGAAAATGGTCTTAGCCTGGCCAGAAGTGATCTTTGGGCAGAACCATGAATATGCTAGCATCTCTCGATGTGACTTCAAAACAAAAATGAAACTAAATGGTCTGGCTTCTCAATTTCCTGTCAAAGTTCGACAGTGAAGGGAGACAAGGGAACTCCCTTCTCTATCCTTCCACCAGAAAAGCAAGGGAGGCTGCAACACTCAGAAGCAAGTGGTCTGGAGGGCTGGGTGTCTCCAAGCACCCTTGCTATCCAAACAGGACCAACATCTGGATGTGATCTTAATGACATTTGGGAAATGACTTCTGGGTAACAAAGATTAAGGAGAAAAAAATGACACTTCAAAGACCGTCCCATCGAAATCAATCTTTAATAACTTCAGTCTGTCACCGGCTCGTTGGGTCAGTGGAACCCCTGAATGCCCAGGTGGGGCAGTCATCTAGTGATTGGAGATAACCCAGCCCATCTCTGCAGACTCTGCCTCTGCAGCTGGCAGGTGTTGGTGGAGACTCTGGGACTGTGTGGCTGTGTGCTCGACTGGAGCTGGAACTCTGGCCCAGGGAGAGCAGGTGTCCCCAGAGATTGAGGCAGAGGCAGCTCTCAGGCTGGAGCCCAGCACCGACTCTCGGGATCCTCCTGACTGCCTGCCCTCCTCAGGTCTTTCCAAAGTGCTTTCCAAAGGGAAGAATTTAGGGCAGTAGCTCCTGAGGAGGGAACTGTAGGCAGAAAGACCACAGGAGTCCCAGGCTGCCAACGGAGGAGCCACAGACCAGCCTCCCCAGCAGAGGGGAACATAAGGCCTCCCAGGGCATCTCTCAGATGGAAGCGCCTGCCCTGGCAGGGCCACAGCAGAACACATTCCTCCCTGAGGAAATTCTCCGGCAGGCTGGATGTAAACAACAGCCGGTGAGGGGGTGGAACACGTGGAGGGGAGCTCGGCAGAGGGAGAGGATCCTAGAGGAGGGGCTGCTCAAGGTAGGGAAGCTGCTGGAAAGGGAACCAGCAAAGCAGGCACCTGAGGGCTCTGGAAAAACTGTCAATGTTTATTCATACACAGTCCGAAAGACAGCTCAGACTGGACTCAAGCTCAGACTGGACTAAGAGGTGCTGCTGGAGTGCCTGGGCTGAGAATCAAATCCAGAAAGTGGTGCCAGGCAGGGCAATGGCACACCGGGCGGACTCTAACCTCTAGTCTTCCAGGAGTCAGTGCGGAGTTTAGAAAAGAGGAAAGAGGTGCCACTTCGCCCTGCCCTGCACCTGAGCTAAGGGCCCTGACGGCTAGAGGCCAGAAAGACAAGGGACAGGGCCCAGTGCAGTTCCAGGCCCAGAGGAAGCTGCATTCAAGAGTGTTCTCAGAAGTTTCGGGGGGAAAAAAAGCCAGTGACCCTCAGGGTATTGGCATCACCCTAAGATTTGTCCCAACAGCTTCTACACATGAATCAGTAGCTACAACTTGTGACTTTAACTGGAAATGTGAAGGAGCTCTCAGGAAGCCACCCTGGAAGTCCCCACACTTCTAGGTTCCCACCCCCCCACTCACAATAGCTCTGGAGTGCCCCTCCTGAACCCCGCTGTACCAGCTCTGCTGCCATCCCGAGAGACTCAGTGTCTGTGTGGTCTCCAGTCTGGGGGACAGCCCCTCTCCCCTTGTGGGTAAGGACAGTCAGTGGCTGCTGAAGGCTGCGTGGTCTCAGGAAATAGTGGAGAACTCCTTGAGCAGCACTTCCTGGCTGAGTGTGTGGAAGGCCAGGTTCCTCCTGACGTTGGTGCTGATAGAGCGGACCTGGGAAAGGTGGGAGGGCACAGGCAGAGAGAAAACAAGGTCAGTTACAAAAACCGTAGATAGCCAAGCCAGAAGCACACCCCCGCCCCCGCCCCCGCCCCCCCCCCTACCCAGGATATAGGATCTGAGACTTCTTTTTTTTTTTTGGAAATGCACCCTAAAAGCTAGTTTTCAGGCAGGCAAAAGAGCATGACAGTGGAAAGAAAAGGAGAGAAGAGCTCAGAAGCTCTGGCACTTGTGAGAATGCCCGAGACTGAAAAGGGGAAAGCACAGACAGGAAGAAAGAAAGGAGGGCTGAGGTCAGGCCTTGGCTGTGCAGAAAGAAAACTGTTCTTCTCAGTGTTTTGATGGAAGGAGAGAAACTGAAGTCAGATCAGTCAGGCTCTCCCTCTCCCCACTTATCTTCTGGGAAATTGTGTTCAAAGATATAGCCCTGTCTGTCTGCCATCCATGCAATTTGGCAGGAACGGGATCCTAGGACGTCAAAGACCAGGGAGCAAGTTCCAGGCTTCTCGACTAACATTTCTCCCACATCTATCTGGCCACATCTGGCATTGTTCAGGGATCACTCCAGGCTCTGCACTCAGAAGTTACTCCTGCTTGTACACGGGGGACCATGTGGGTTGTTCAGGATTGAATTCAGGTTGGCTATGTGCAAGGCAAGTGCCCCTATCTGCTGTACTAACACTCTGGCCCCCTTGAACACTCTTTCCATGGCAAAAAGTGTCTACCACTTCAGAGGGAAGTGTTCAGAAGATCAATGTGTCCCCATGGTTCATCTTATGGCTTTCTTTTTTTTTGGTTTTTGGGCCACACCCTGTGACGCTCAGGGGTTACTCCTGGCTATGCGCTCAGAAGTCGCTCCTGGCTTCTTGGGGGACCATATGGGACGCCGGGGGATAGAACCTCGGTCCGTCCTAGGCTAGCGCAGGCAAGGCAGGCACCTTACCGTCAGCGCCACCGCCCGGCCCATCTTATGGCTTTCTACCCACAGACTGAGAACTTCCAGAAAGTAGTGCCTGGGTCAGCAGGGAGGAGCAACTCTGGAGAATAGGGCTAAAGGCCGAATTTCCTAGTTTGAGGAGGAAGCAGACATGAATGCTGTATGAAAAACCAAAGAAGGGAGATGAAAGAGAATGTATGTCCTGGGCTAGAGAGATAGTACAGCAGTGGGGCGTTTGCCTTGCATGTGGCTGACCCAGGACTGACCTGAGTTCGATTCCCAGCATCCCATAGGGTCCCCTGAGCATGCCAGTAGCGATTTCTGAGCGCAGAGCCAGGAGTAACCCCTGAGAGCCACCAGGTGTAGCCCCCCCCCAAAAAAAAAAAAAAAAACAAAAATAGACAAACAAAAGAGAATGTATGTTCTGGGCCCTAAGTCCAGGGAGCCTTCCTTGGATTTTTGTTTTGCCTGGGAACTCAATGAAGCTGCCAGGTGGATAGCACACAGCAGGCAGCTCATTAGCTCCAAATCCGACCCTATCCTCAGAGGTTCAGCTGTGAATACTGTGAAAGGCAGAAGGCTTCCTCCAGAGCTTCTCTCTCTCCTCCACTGTCCTCTTCACCTCTCTGCATTAAGGCTCCCAGGGAGCCTCTGTGTAAGCCTTTGCTGTCCCATTAATGACTTCCCTGTCTCAATGGACTCACCCATAAAGTATGATCCCAGTCCAGGGACATCCCTCACACCTGCTATGTCATGTCAGGACCCAATCTAGGCTATGATAAGTACTGAAAAGAGACCTAAAACCCAGTACCTTATTTACAGATAACACCTGCTTCTTTAAAGCTCGGTTCCCTCAAGTTCTGCCTCAGCTGTGAGGAAGGACTGAGGACGTGCAAAGTGAGGACTGGGACCTGATCTGATGTATCCTGATCTCAGCCCTCAGCCAGAATGTTCTGTACAACCAGGCAGCTGGACTGGCAGGATTACAGGCAGCCTGAACTTCTCTGAGGGCAGCTCTGAGCACAGGCAGGAAAAGATCAGACCATCACATGGGAGAATTAAGGGCCTCAGGAGGTAACTCAAAGGGCTAGAACATAAGCTCAAAATTTGAGCACTCCACACCTGATAATGCAAGGCCTCCCAATGTGGGGAACATTCCCCAGTAGGTGTGGCCCCACGAAGGGAGAAAAAAAAAAAACAACACAATAAAACCTAAAAACCAGGGAAAGGAGAGAGGACTACAGCACATAGGACGCTTGCTCTGCAGGAAGCACGTACATATTTGACCTCTAATACCACATATGGCCCCCAACCCCTGCTGGGAATGATCGCTGAGCAGAGCCAGAAGTAACCCTAAGCACCACTGGGTGTGAACCCAAAACCCAAAAGAATAAAAAAAGGAAAGCAAGAAAATAGTACTAAAGTTAACTTAAGTTAACTTACTTTCAGCTTACTCTCAGCTTGTTTTTGTTTGTGATGCTCGGGGATTATTCCTGGCTATGCACTCAGAAATCGCTCCTTGCTTGGGGGACCATCTGGGATGCCGGGGGATCAAACCATGATTCATTCTAGGCTAGCACCAGCAAGGCAAACACTTTACCGCTCTGCTCCACCGCTCCAGCCCCTTGCTCTCAGCTCTTGACTTGCTCTCAGAGGATCCTGGTTTGAATCCCAGGCATTGCATACAACCAAAAAACAAAACCAAACAAAATCCCAAATCCAGGGAGAGTAGAGATGGTGATGAGCAATGGGCTAGGGGTAGAGCCTCGTGTTCAGTGGAGCCTAGAGCAGAATCTGTACAGCATGAACCGAGGCAGAAGAGACTGCACAGGAGGAGGAGAAGGAGGAGGAGGAGAACCAATCACTCCCAATGATTCCTCGGAGGACCGTGCAGCGTGAAAGGTCGGAGCTACCACCAGGAACACATGTGCAGGCCCAGGCAGAGCACTGAGGGGTTGTGCGGTGCCACCTCAGATTTTCACCCCCACCCAATGGCACTAGTGCCCTCAGCAGCTGCTTCTCTCACTCTCTGCTCGACAGATGCCTTAAGTCACCCCAGGTGCCTTTCCCACACTACCCCGCTGCAGCCTGGATGCCACACCTGTACCACAAAACAGAGTGGCTGGAAATGAGCCCCCAAGAGGCAGTGGGCAGCCTCACCAGCTCTTTGAAGAAGGCGGTTTCCTTATGCTGCTCCGAGTAGCGTTCATACTGGTCCAGGCCATCCTGCAGCTTCAGCGTGAGGGTATCATAGTTGGCGCGAACCACCTCCAGCACCTGTAGAACAGAACCAGGTGAGACTCACATGAATTAAGGTCACTGAGTAGGTCTTGATCACATCTTCTTCCTTTTCTCTGCCTGGGAAACATATTCTTCAGTCCCAGGATGTTCCTAGTACCATCTGCCACTTGTTTTCCTTCCTCAATGCCAACTCAGTCCTCCTCTTCAATTTTTTTTTTTTTGTTTTGTTTTGCTTTAGGGCCATACCCAGCCAGCTCAGGGGTTACTCCTGGCTCTGCACTCAGAAATCGGTCCTGCCAGGATTAGGAGACCATATGGGATGCCGGAGATCAAACCCGGGTCCATGCCAGGTTGGCAGCATGCAAGGTAAACGCCTTACCGCTGTGCTATTGCTCCAGCCCCACTCCTCTTCAATTTTTGGAGTGAATTCTTGGGCACCCCAGACCAGGAGTATGGGGAGCACTTCCTAGACCCCTCTTGTGCTCTGATCAGGGCAGGATTCTTCCCAGCTATGCTTCTGACTTTCTCTGGGATGGCTCTATGCTTCCAGAAGGAAGGGACTACCATAGTCAGTTCCAATGGGACTTCAGTCACCACACAACAGTAAGTCAGAATCTAGGCTGAAAAGAGAAAGTAGCAGCAGGAGTGACTTCATTCCAGCAATTGGGTGATAGCTATTCTTTCACTTGAAGGGACCTGAGTGGGAAGCCATGGGAGCTTCTGAGGCATGAGTGAGTGATGATTGTGGGGGGCGTGCTTAGCTCCGGAGAAGGTGAGGGGGATGAACCTGCTAAGTCCAGTCAGAAGGACTGAGGGCTCCTGAGGGGCTCGAGTGCTGAGGGGACGTTTCCTTTTACCAAGTCAACTAGAAACACTTCTGCCTGCCAAAAAATGTGAAAGAAAAAGTGAGGAAGAACCCAGGAAGGCTGTCTCCAGAGTGTGGGGGTAAGGGGTAATTAACACAAAGGCCTGGCCCAGGGTTCACCTCCAGTTTCTTCCCTTTGTTAGGCCACTGCCTGGGTGGCTCCTTTGCTCCAAAATTCATTTGTTAGCTTTGTTGGCAGAGGGACTGGTACCCAGCAACAGAAGCCAGCCACAATGGAAACTGGCCTCTCAAGCATGTAGGCCATGCTCATGGCTGGAACATGCACAGCCAAGTCTTGGCTCAGCAGTGAAAGCTCAAGCCCAGAAAGAGACAGAATCCCTCAATAACACACTTTCCCAAACCGAGCCTGAGGAGCTGCAAATATTCCTGTGGTCCAGCCAACTGGGCCAGACCTCAACAAGAGGTGTCAGGTGCCATGTAGCAAATATCATAAGAGCTGAGTTTGAGAATCAGTCTGTCTGGAACGGTCCCTCCTGAGAGAATTGTCCCTGAAAGGCTGCCTTGATAGTCCATCTGAGCTTTCTTCTTGCTGGGTCAGAATGGAACAGCTAAGATCTGATGCAGGACAGATATTTGTTTTGCTCAGGGATAACTCCTGGTGGTGCTGAGGTACCATATGGGATGCTGGAGATGTACAAGGTACACTGGCCCCAGGAAGTCTTTTCTTTGTCTGGATTTTGTTTTGTTTTTGCCATACCTAATAGTGCTAAAGCAGGGGTCTCAAACTCAATTTACCTGGGGGCCGCAGGAGGCAAAGTCGAGGTGATCCTTGAGTGCAAAGTCAGTAGTAAACCTTGAACATTGGGGGGGGTATGACCCAAAACAAATAAAACAAAACAAAACAAAAAAAGATTCCTCTAGGGTAGGGCCACAAAATGTTGTACAGAGGGCCTCGAGTTTGAGACCTCTAAAGGATCACTCCTATAGTGCTCAAGAAATCATAGAGGGGCCTGGAGAGATAGCACAGCAGCGTTTGCCTTGCAAGCAGCTGATCCAGGACCAAAGGTGGTTGGTTCGAATCCTGGTGTCCCATATGGTCCCCCGTGCCTGCCAGGAGCTATTTCTGAGCAGACAGCCAGGAGTAACCCCTGAGCAACACTGGGTGTGGCCCAAAAAACAAAACAAAACAAAAAACAAAAAACAAACAAAAAAAATCATAGAGGATGCCGAGGATTAGGCCCAGGTGAATTGAATGCAAGATAAGTGGCCTATTTGCTGTACTCTAGACCCAACTCAGAACATTCTTGAGGCCAGAGAGATAGTTAGCTCAAATAATGGACTGGTGTGATAGTGAAGTGGGTAGGGTGCTTGCCTCATGCACAGCCAACCCGGGTTCAATTTCCAGCATCCCATATGGTTCCCCAGCACCACCTGAAGTAATTCCTGAGTGCAGACCAGGAGTGACCTCTGAGCATCACTGGGTGTGGTCCCAAAACCAAAGGAAAAAGATCTAGCAGGGGCTGGAGCAACAGTACAGCAAGCAGGAAGCTTGCCTTACATGCACTGAATCCACGTTCTTTTCCTGGTGCTTCATGTGGTTCCCTTAGCCATACCAAGAGTGATGTCTGATCAGAGAGGCAGGAATAAGCCCTGAACATAATTAAATGTGGTCCCAAATAAAACAGAAAAGAAAATGAAAAGAAAAAGAAGTGTTGGGTTCAGAGATAGCACAGCGCGTTTGCCTTGCAAGCAGCCGATCCAGGACCAAAGGTGGTTGGTTCGAATCCCGGTGTCCCATATGGTCCCCCGTGCCTGCCAGGAGCTATTTCTGAGCAGACAGCTAGGAGTAACCCCTGAGCAATGCCGGGTGTGGCCCAAAAACCAAAAAAAAAAAAGAAAAAGAAAAAGAAAAAGAAGTGCTAGAGATATGGTTTGCATGAAAAAAATCCTGGGTTCAATTCTCAGCAACCTACCAGTGTTCCCTGAAATACAGCCAGGAGAAACTCCCCCCTACCCCCAGCACCAGGAATAGTTCCTAAATCAAACAAAAATAATAAAAATATAGATCTTTTCTTTTCCAGTAAAGTTGGAGTAAGCTCTGAACATAGCATGGTTCAAAAACAAACAAACAAAAACCCGAAAAGCATAAAAATCAGAAATAGCAGAAATTTCTGATTCCTAATCCAGTGCTATACTTTGGTTTGCTGCTGGTCTAATCTGGGAATGTTAATGAGTTTTTTGGTTTTGTTTTTAAACCATACCCAGTGATGTTCAGGGTTTCCTTCTGGTTCTGTGCTCAGAGATTACTCCTGGAAAAGCTTGGGGGACCATATACGGTTCCAGGGATCAAACCCAGGTCAGTTGTAGGTAAAACAAATGCTACTATATCCCAGGTTCCTATTTGTGTAAATTGCCCTACCTGCTGTGCTATGTCTTTGTGTAAAATGGCCCGACGGGCTGTACTATCTCTCTTGGCTCCATGTTACTAAGTTTATAAATCAAGCTAAATATTCCTAAAGAAGAAATACAGCAGAAACTCAAATAAGCTCTGAGAGCTGGAAAAGTAACTAAAGGTGGGGCTTGATGTTCGGGCTTTCAGGACTACCAGCTCCTCAGGACTTCCGGTCCCTAAACTGCTATTTTCTAAAGCGAACCTTCATAGAAATTGACTGGGAGAAATGACAATCAGGTATGTAAATCCTAAGTACATGACCTTAACTGTCTCAGAACTTGATAGGAAAGTCTTTTTCTGCCAGGTTTATTTTATTTTATTTTTTATTTTTATTTTTTTGGTTTTTGGATCACACCCGGCAGCGCTCAGGGGTTACTCCTGGCTCTACCTCAGAAATCACTCCTGGCAGGCTCGGGGGACCATATGGGATGCCAGGATTTGAACCACAGTCCTGAAACTAAGGCAAACGCCTTACTGCTGTGCTATCTCTACGGCCCCCAGGTTTATTATTTAATTAAAAGTGTTATGTGTGGGCCGGAGAGATAGCATGGAGGTAAGGCATTTGACTTGCATGCTAAAGGATGGTGGTTCAAATCCGGGCATCCCATACAGTTCCAGAGCCTGCCAGGAGTGATTTCTGAGCGTAGAGCCAAAAGTAATCCCTGAGCGCTGCCAGGTGTGAACAAAATACCAAAAATATAAAATAAAATAAAATAAAATAAAAATATGTGTAGAATTCCAGAAAAATCAGAAAGGAAAGAAAAGGAAAGGAGGAGAGGAAAGAAGAGGGGAGGGGAAAGGAGGAGAGAAAGGGAGGAGTGAAGGGAGAGGAGGGGTGAAGGGAGAGGAGGGGAGGAGAGAAGGGGGGAGGAGAAGAAGGGAGTGGAAGAGAGGGGAGAGGAGAAGAGGGGAAGGGGGAGGGGAGAGAGAGGGGAGGGAGGAGAGGAGGGGAGAGAAGGGGAGGGGAGAGAGGGGAGAGAAGGGATGGGAAAGGAGGGGAGGGGAGAAGAAGGTAGAGGAAGGGAAGGGAGAGGAGGGGAGGGGAGAGAGGGAGAGAAGGGGAGGGGAGAGGAAGGGAAGGGAAAGGAGGGGAGGGGAGAGGAGGGGAGAAAATGGAGGAAGGGAGGGGAGAGGTGGGGAGGGGAGAGGAGAGGAGGAGAGAGATGGGGAGGGGAGAAAAGAAGGGAGGAGAGAAGAGAGGAAGGGAGAGGGGAGAGGAGAAGAGGAGAGGAGGGGAGAGAGGAGGGGAGAGGAGAGGAAAAGAGAAGAGAGGGGAGGGTAGAGGAGAAAGGAAGGCAGAGGAGGGGGAAGGAAGGGGAGGGGGAGGGGAGGGGAGAGGAGAAGAGAAGAGGGGAGGGGAGAGAGGAGGGAAGAGGAGAGAGGAGGGAAGAGGGAAGAGGGAAGAGGGGAGAGGGGAAGGGAGAGGAGAAAGGAAGGAAGGAAGGAAGGAAGGAAGAAAGGAAGGAAGGAAGGAAGGAAGGAAGGAAGGAAGGAAGGAAGGAAGGAAGGAAGGAAGGAAGGAAGGAAGGAAGGAAGGGAGGGAGGGAGGGAGGGAGGGAGGGAGGGAGGGAGGGAGGGAGGAAGGGAAGGAGGAAGGGAAGGAGGAAGGAAGGGAAGGAGGAAGGAAGGAAGGAAGGGAGGAGGGGAGAAAGGAGGGAGGGAGGGAGGGAAGAAAGGAGGGAGGGAGGGTGGAAAATGAATTTAGTAGTTTGGCTTTGGCTGCAGTCATCGGCTGGTTTCCAGGCTTGGGGGTCAGGTTAGGAAGTCCCTTCTACAATGAATGCTTACCACATGACCAATTTCCCATTCTCTCAAAGAGATATATAACATCCCATTCCCTCCTCCAACCCATCCTGCTTTAGCTCAGCCCAACTCCTAGTCACAGAGAAATTAATCTTTAGATGGTTTGAAATATATACAACAGTTAAAAGGAAGAATGAAAGCCCAGAGAGACAGTACAGTGGCTAGGGCACTTGCCTTGCATGGGGCCAACTTGCATTCAGTTCCCAAATCCCTGAAGCCTGCCAGGAGTGATTCCTGAGTGTAGAGCCAGGAGTAACCCCTGAGCACCAATGGGTGTGGCCCAAGAACAAAACAAAAAGAAAGATAAAGGCTCTAGATAATTTTCATGATTATTTCCATTAATCTTTCCCACTGGACTCTTTTGCTCCATTTCGGCTGTTTAGTCACTAGTGAGAGAACATGCTTTTTCAGCCCCATTTCTTTCACAAAATAAGGAAAGATAGACTGAGAGAGCAGCTGTAAAACCACAGCATTCCCAGGCCTGTGTCTGCTCAGGGCTTTTGCTTTTCTCTCCATTAGTTAGAGAGGGATAAAATTACATATTACTTATTCTACAAGCTGATGTAGAAAAATAATGAAAGAGGAGCCAGAGAAATAAACAGCAAAGTGGTCCTCCAAGCCTGCCAGGAGTGATTTCTGAGTGTAGAGCCAGGAGTACCCCTGAGCGCCACCAGGTGTGATCCAAAAACCAAAAAAAGAAAAAAGAAGGCCCGGAGAGATAGCACAGCGGGCATTTGCCTTGCAAGCAGCCGATTCAGGACCAAAGGTGGTTGGTTCGAATCCCGGTGTCCCATATGGTCCCCCGTGCCTGCCAGGAGCGATTTCTGAGCAGACAGCCAGGAGTAACCCCTGAGCACCGCCGGGTGTGACCCAAAAACAAAACAAAACAAAACAAAACAAAAAAAAAAAGAAAAGAAAAAGATAAAATAGAAAAATAATGAAAGAATTTGATCCATGGCAAGAAGTTGGAAAATGAAATTCACCCCTCATAAAAGTTCAGGATTTTGGACAAACCTATTCTGGTGCTAAGTGAACCATAGATTGAGCCAAAGCTTTCCTTTCTATGCCCTTCCTCTAAAGTGTTGAATCTAGAGTCGAATATCTAAAAGAAATACTGCTATGTATGGAGTAGACTGGTAAAAACAGTGTGTGACACACAGATTGCTAGAGAGGAGAGGAAGGCAGATATTATAGTAAAAGCAGATGAGAGATCCCGCTTCGGTCTTTGAAGGAACTTATAACAAGTTAAATACAGGCGATCCTTAAGCCAATCCAGGTTCGATTTCCAGCATCTTAGATGGTACCTCATTGCCTGTGAGGAGTGATTCCAGAACACAGAACCAGAAATAAACTCTGAGCAACACCAGGTATGTCCCTCAAACAAAACATCCCATACAACTTACAGGAAACTGCCCCCACTCGTTACATCTCTCTGGGTTCAGCATCTACAGGTTAAACCAACCAATATCTACACTGTACCAACTGTGTGGTGTACCACCGTAGACCAGTCAACAGTATACCTTTTCTCAGCCAAGTGGCTCACACCTTTTTCCTCCCACTAACTAGGAAACTTACTCACCTCAATGAAAGATGCCCTTTCCTATAAAAACAAGAATAACCTGGGTTTGAGAGAGATCAAGGGACCAAGTGCATTCTTCGAACGTGGGAGGCCCAGGTTTGATCCCATGAATGTGACCCCTTGAATACTGCCAGGAGAAACCCTGAAGCAGAGTGAGTGAAAACTTCTGATCCAGAGAAAACTCCAAGAGAGGCCAAAAAACTAACCTAAAAAAGAAAATGACCTACTCAGGGTATACTATTCTCTGTACTTGTTACAGGGATGATGATGTCCTTTATACATTCTGGTAAGGACTAAAGAGAGAAGTCAGATTTGAGTTTTCAATTTCTCCAACCTCCCACTGTTTCTCTACTTTGCCTTAACCAGAATTTCCTGAAAGTTGATTATGCACTTCCATATGAAGAGCACCATCTTCTCTCCCAGAAATGGGAGGTCTATTCCTAATTTATAGCATCACCTTTTTGTGGCTTTCTTAAAATTCAGTGTGGTTGGGTGTCACAGTTCAGAAAAGTGAAAGCCAGAAGTAGACGCACAGCACTGCACACACAGTACTGTCCAAGCAAAGATTTTGGTGGGTCACTCTTGGATCTCCTTGTGTCTGGGCACTGAAAAATCAGTGGGACCAACAATGATTCTCAAGAGTATAGTTGAGAATTAGTCTGCCAGAACTCGGATCTTAGCTCCACCACTTACAACGAGCAAAATAGCTTCAATTTCTTCATCTGTAAAAAGGGGATCATAATAGTCATGTTCTTCATCTGTGGGGCCAAAGAGATCTCTAGCTTAAGGAGTTGAGTGCAAGCATGCCTGGGTGTGATCCCTAGCATCCCTGAACACTGCTAGGAGTAACCTCTGAGCACTAAACGAGGAGATGCCTCTGAGAACAACCAGGAATGGCTCCAACACAAAAAGATCTAACAGAACTTATGAAGATTAAAGAAGGCAAAATTACATGTGGTCAACTCTGGCTCAATCCATAGCAATGCCTGGTGCACCAAGCACTGCCAGAAGCATCCTTCCATCCCAGCACAGAGCGAAAAGTGGTTCCTGAGCAATCTTGGGTATTGCCCCTCTCTCACTAAAAGAAATAAAGCAATAACAGTTATAAAAAGTACTAATCAGGGGCCAAAGTAGTGGTGCAGTGGTAAGGAATCTGCCTTCCCTGCACTAGCCTAGGACGGACTGCAATTTGATCCCCGGCATCCCATATGGTCCCCCAAGCCAGGAGTGATTTCTGAGCACATAACCAGGAGTAACCCCTGACCATCACGGGGTGTGGCCCAAAACCAAAACAAAACAAAAGTACTAGTCAGGGGCTGGAGAGATAACAAAGTGGTAGGGTGTTTGCCTTGCAAGCAGCCAACCCAGGACCTATGTTGGTTTGAATCCTAGCATCCCACATGGTCCCCTGTGCCTGCCAGGAGTGATTTCTGAGCACAGAACCAGGAATAACCCCTGAGCATAACTGGGTGTGACCTAAAAACCAAAAAAAAAAAAAATGTAGTAATCATATTTGATCCACAGAAAGTACCAAATGACTTAAGTTACTATAATTTTTCATTTTACTATCACTTTATGAAAAACTGCTAAAATTGTATACTTTGATATTAACTCCTTCCACACACTAAGGTGCTTCCTATATAAGTGAGAACACACTGCTTTAGAGTTTGTGTATTAGCAAGTATTAGCAGAAAGACTGACAGGAAGACTGGCAGGAAGACTGGCAGCCCACTCCTGGGCCTAGTTGGCCACTCACAAACTTAATTGTTTTGGGGCAGGAGCCAACAGTACAGTGGATAGGGCATTGCTTCACATATGGCCCACTAGAGTTCAGTCCTTGGCATCCCATATGATCCCCTGAGCCCTTCCAAAGGGTGATCCCTGAGTGCAGATCCAGAAGTAACCCCTGAGCACAGTTGGGTGTGATCCAAAGAAAAAAGAGGTGTGGAAGGGTGGGACTGAAAAAAATCATTTCCTATTTACATTACTATTTCAGGTTTTTTTTTTTTTTTTGCAGGGGTATAAAGCAATACCCTGTGGTACTCAGGGACCATGTGGTATCAGAGTCCATATGGAACCTAGGCCTCTTGCATGCAAAGACAGCTTGTTACCCTTCCTGGAGCCCTGTGTGAGCCAACCCTGAGAATGAACCTGCATCATGCCTGCTGAGCCCTAGAGACAGAATCTGTTGAAGGCCATTAGTTGACAGGTCTTGACAGGTCTGTGACTGCAGACCTGACAGCTCAGGCTCCATTAGGGCCCATCATCTGAAGGACACATTGTTCAAGGCTCAGCCCTGGTGCTGAGAAAAGAAGTCTAGCACAAGAGATGAGCTCAAGGTTGAAAGGATGGGGATGAATGTCACTGTGTTCCTCCAAGTATAATCCATAGTTCCAATTTCTCAGAAATCAGGTTTCATCCAGTCTGAAGTGCCCTTGTAAGGTGTGTTCACTTGAGCAATGAATTTCCACTGCACAAATCCAGCTCTACTGTGCAATGTACTGATTAACTGCCTGAAGCAATCTAAGCAGATACATATGCTGATCTTTGAACAATTATGGTCAAAGTCTTGCTGAATTTTTAGTTGTTGTTTGCATACAGTAACTCAGATTTGCATATAGAAGGAGAAGAAGAAACAATTAACATTTTGTGTTTGGGGGCCACACTCTGCAGTGCTCAGGCTTACTCCTGGATCTGTGCACAGGGACTATTTCTGGTTGGCTCAGGGGACCATATGGGGTACTGGGGATCAAATCTGGGTTGGCTGTGTGCAAGGCAAGCATCCTACTCATTGTACTACTGCTTTGGGGACCATATGGGATGCCGGGAATCGAACAACCATCCATCCTGAATTGGCCACATGCAAGGCAAAAGCCCTATCGCTGTGCAATCTCTCTGGACCCAAAACAATAAAATTTCTGAGCTCTGATGCTAACTGGTATCCAGCAAAAACTGTTATCTTCCTTTGGATACTGTCTGCTTAACTTCCTGTTATACAAGACCAAACTTGGTTCATATTCTGATGGATACTGACTACAGGAGGCCTAGAGCCAGGTAGACAGAAAAAACAACCTCGCCAAGATTTTCCTATTTGCTACTTTTCTTTTGTTTTGCTTCATTTTGGGGCCAAAACCACACTCAGGGCTTCCTCCTGCCTCTGCACTCAAGTTACTTCGGGTGGAGCTTAGGGGATAAACCATATAAGGTGCCAGGGATCAAACCGGGGTCAGCCATGCGCAGGGCAAGTGACCTACCTGTTGTATGCTCTATAGCTCCAGCCCCAGTTTGCTTCTTTTCTTTTGCTCACTCCTTCCCATCCTTCCTTCCTTTTTCTCCCTTTATTCCCCCCTCCCTTTCCTTTTTCACTCTCACACCTAGAGATGCTCAGAGGTTACTCCATGTTCTGTGCTTATGTGTATGTGTGCACATTTACAGACATGTACATGCTGATATCTCTTGGGCCCAGAGCTTTACCTTTTTTTTTTTTTTTTTTTTTTTGTGGTTTTTTTTGGGTCACACCCGGCAGTGCTCAGGGGTTATTCCTGGATCCATGCTCAGAAATTGCTCCTGGCAGGTATGGGGACCATATGGGACGCCGGGATTTGAACTGATGACCTTCTGCATGAAAGGCAAACGCCTTACCTCCATGCTATCTCTCCGGCCCCACCTTTTTTTTTTTTTTTTATAATTATCTTTATTTAAACACCGTGATTACAAATATGATCATAGTTGTATGATTACAGTCATGTAAAGAACATCCCCCTTAGGGGCCCGGAGAGATAGCACAGCAGCATTTGCCTTGCAAGCAGCTGATCCAGGTGGTTGGTTTGAATCCCAGTGTCCCATATGGTCCCCCGTGCCTGCCAGGAGCTATTTCTGAGCAGACAGCCAGGAGTAACCCCTGAGCAACACTGGGTGTGGCCCCAACCCCCCCCCCCAAAAAAGAACACCCCCTTCACCAGTGCAACATGCCCACCACCAATTTCCCAGATCTCCCTCCTCCCACCCCCCCACACCTGTACTCGAGACAGGCTTTCTACTTCCCTCATTCATTCACATTGTTATGATAGTTTTCAGTGTAGTCATCTCTCCAACTGCCCTCATCACTCTATGTGATGAGCTTCATGTCATGAGCTGCACCTACCAGCCCTCATCTCTCTTGTCTCTGAGATACTGTTAAAAATGTCTTTCATTTTTCTTAAAACCCATAGATGAGTGAAACCATTCTGCATCTTTCTCTCTCCCTCTGACTTACTTCACTCAGCATAATAGATTCCATGTACATCCATGTATAGGAAAATTTCATGACTTCATCTCTCCTGACGGCTGCATAATATTCCATTGTGTATATGTACCACAGTTTCTTTAGCACTCATCTGTTGAAGGGCATCTTGGTTGTTTCCAGAGTCTGGCTATTGTAAATAGCACTGCAATGAATATAGATGTAAGGAAGGGATTTTTGTATTGTATTTTTGTGTTCCTCGGGTATATTCCTAGGAGTGGTATAGCTGGATCGTATGGAAACTCAATTTCCAATTTGTGAAGGAATCTCCATATCGCTTTCCATAAAGGTTGTACTAGACGGCATTCCCACCAGCAGTGAAAAAGAGTTCCTTTCTCTCCACATCCCTGCCAGCACTGGTTGTTTTCCTTTTTTGTGATGTGTGCCAATCTCAGTGGCGTGAGGTGGTACCTCATAGTAGTTTTGATTTGCATCTCCCTGACGATTAGTGATGTTGAGCATCTTTTCATGTGCCTTTTGGCCATTTGCCTTTTCTTCTTTTTCAAAGTGTCTGTTCATTTCTTCTCCCCATTTTTTGATGGGGTTAGATGTTTTTTTCTTGTATAATTCTGTACCTTGTAAATTTTGGATATTAGTCTTTTATCTGATGAATATTGGGTGAATAATTTCTCCCATTCAGTGGGTGGCCTTTGTATTCTGGGCACTATCTCCTTTGAGATGCAGAAGCTTTTCACCTTAATATAGTCCCATCTGTTTATCTCTGCTTCCACTTGTTTGGAGAGTGCTGTCTCCTCCTTAAAGATGCCTTTAGTCTCAATGTCCTGGAGTGTTTCACCTACATGTTGTTCTATATACCTTATAGTTTCAGATCTGATATCAAGGTCTTTAATCCATTTGGATTTTACCTTTGTACATGGTGTTAGCTGGGGGTCTGAGTTCGCTTTTTCGCAAGTGGCTAACCAGTTGTGCCAACACCACTTATTGAATAGGCTTTCCTTGCTCCATTTAGGATTTCTTGTTCCTTTATCAAAAACTAGGTGGTTATATGTCTGAGGAACATTCTCTGAGTACTCAAGCCTATTCCACTGATCTGAGGGTCTGTCTTTATTCCAATACCATGCTGTTTTTATAACTATTGCTTTGTAATACAGCTTAAAATTGGGAAAAGTAATGCCTCCCATGTTCCTTTTCCCAAGGAGGGCTTTAGCTATTCAAGGTTGTTTATTGTTCCAAATGAATTTCAGAAGTGTTTGATCCACTTCTTTGAAGAATGCCATGGGTATCTTTAGAGGGATCGCATTAAATCTGTACAATGCTTTTGGAAGTATTGCCATTTTAATGATGTTGATCCTGCCAATCCATGAGCAGGGTATGTGTTTCCATTTCTGCATGTCCTCTCTTATTTCTTGGAGCAGGGTTTTATAGTTTTCTTTGTATAGATCCTTCACATCTTTAGTCAGGTTGACTCCAAGATATTTGAGTTTGTGTGGCACTAATGTGAATGGGATTGTTCTCTTAATGTCCATTTCTTCCCTATCATTATTAGTGTATAAAAAGGCCATTGATTTTTGTGTGTTAATTTTGTAGCCTGCCATATGAATCTATTGCTATATGAATCTATTATTTCTAAAAGCTTTTTGGTAGAGTCTTTAGGGTTTTCTAAGTAGAGTATCATGTCATCTGCAAACAGTGAGAGCTTGACTTCTAGCTTTACCTTTCAAAGGTCTCTACTATTTTAAAAGAGATGGGGAGCAGGGGAGCAGAGTGATAGTACAGCAAGGCGTTTGCCTTGCATGTGGCTGACCCAGGCTTGATCCCCAACACCCCATATGGTCTCCCGAGCCTGCCAGGAGTAATTTCTGAGCAGAGTCAGGAGTAACCCCTGAGCACTGCTGGGTGCCCCAAAACAAAAGCAAACAAATAAAAAGGGATGGGGGTGGCTAGTTATAGAGACAGTACAGCAATTAGCTTGCATGTGGCCTACCTGAGTTCAATCCCTGGCACCCTATATGAGCCCACAAGCCTGACAGGAGTGATCCCTGAGTATAGAGCTAGAAGTAACCCCTGAGCACCAGCATTTGTGGCTGGAAAAAAAAGAAAATGCCAGGAAAGAAAAAGAGCCTTTGTTCAATGTTTTTGCTCTATTTCAAAGTAAGGCTGGTGGGGCCTGGGCCCAAAACCAGAAGGAAAAACAGCAAGAAAGGGAAAAGATACCATATACCCATGTACTTGTTCACTCGCTCCTTCCTCCCTCTCCTCTCTCTCCCACCCCTCTCATTTTCTCTCCCCCACTCACCTCTCTCCCACTCTCCTCTCTCTCTCTGTCTCTCTCTGTCTCTCTCTCTCTGTCTCTCTCTCTCTGTCTCTCTCTCTCTCTCTCTCTCACACACACACACACACACACACATACACAGACACACCCCTCTCTTTCTCTCATGAAAGAGAATTAGTGTTCTTTTCCTGAAGGGGCCACACCTAGTGGTGCTCAGGGTTTATTCCTAGTTCATATGGGGTGCTAGGGATCAAACCTGGGTCAGTCACATTAAAAGCAAGCATCCTACCTGTTGTACTATCATTCTGGCTCCATGATCTCTTTGTTTTGGGGTGGTTTTTTTGTTTTGTTTTGTTTTTTGGGCCACACCTGATGATGCTCAGGGGTTACTTACAGCTATGCGCTCAGAAATCACACCTGGCTTGGGGGACCATATGGATGCCAGGAGATCAAACCATTCATCCTAGGTTAGCGCATGCAAGGCAATTGCCCTACCGCTTGCGCCACTGCTCTGGCCACAAAGTTTCTCTTTGTAGAAACTCAGTTTATTTTAGTTTTGGGGCCACCATACATACTGATGCACATGTGTACTCCCAGCCCAGTAATTAGGGAGTTGTTCTCAGTGGTACTTCTGGGATCATGCTGTGCTCAGGACTGAAACCCAGCCCCTGCAAAGCATGTATCTTAGTTCTCTGAGCTGTCTCCCTGGCTATCGAAACTCACCTTAAGTGATTGTCATTCAAGTGTTAATGGATTTTCAAAGAGGCAACAGTTCATGAGGGTAAGAACAGAGACTATTTGTCCTTCTTAGGTTTGTAATGCATTGTGGATGGGGGGTGGGGGGTGAAGTCAAGCTACAAGCATGTAAGTATATTAGTTTAGCCAGGAGGTCTATAGAAGAACACAGAAAAGTATAAGCAAAATATAATAATTCTGTTTTTGGTTTTGGTCCACATCTGGTAGTTTGAGGGTCACTCCTAGTGGTGCTCAGTCCTGTGGCACTATGGAGTGTTGGGGATGGAATCTAACATGCAGAGCACACACCAGTCTTAGCTGCCTTCCACCCTGAAGTAGTGATTTGGATTTATATACTGTTAAAGCCACAAAGGTAGGTAAGATTTTTCCAATTTGTAGCCCTGGCTTGGCATATAGAGGATACTTGTAATTTTGCACAGAAAAGTTCTGGAGAATTTGAACCCTATCCCTTGTTTACTGCACCGAGGACTCCCAGAAGTATACCATTTATAGATCAGTGGAGGTTCTGAGAATCAGGATTCTTTTTTATTTTTATTTCTGTTTTCTTTTTTCGAAAGTTTTTGGGTCACACCCATCAAAGCTCAGGGGTTACTCCTGGTTCTACACTCAGAAATCACTCCTGGCAGGCTCGAGGGACCATATGGGTTGCTGGGATTCAAACCACTGTCCTTTTGCATTCAAGGCAAACACCTTACCTCCATGCTAGCTCTCTGGCCCCCAGAATAAGGATTCTTACTGGTTTTTTGGGGGGGAATAAAAAAACTGTTGTTGCTGCTGCTATTTCAGAATGACTTAGCTCAAAATGTCTTAACAAAGAAAAGAAAATGGGGAGAAAAAAGAAGCCAAGTACACAAGATTAGGGCTAAAGAACAAATACAGAGAGTAGGTAGGGTGCTTGTCTTGTATATTGCCAACTCGGGTTCAAGTCTCAGCACTCCACATGGTTCCTAAGCACAATCCAGGATTGATCCCTGAGCCCAGGTCCAGGAGTAAATGCTGAACAGTGATTATGGATGTGCCTCCAGAGCTTTTAAAAAGCCCACAAGGTTTCAATAGCACCTAATAATCAAACCATAAACCCCACTGGATGATTCCTCTCTTCCCCTTTATCCTCTCCCTCTCCTCCTGAAATTCTCTGTGGGGAACAAAACTCTGATGACAGTGGAAACACAGAATGAAGAGGCAACACATAACTCTTAACCTACAAAAGTTATCAGGGCCTGGAGAGAGTATAGTGGGTATACAGTGGTAGTCTGCTTGGCATATGCCTGACCTGGGCTCGATCCCTGGTATCCCATATGTTCCCCCAAACAACATCAGGATTAATTCTTGAGTGCAGAGCCAGGAGTAACTTCTGAACATCGCAGAGCATGGTTCAAAACCAGAAAAAATAAAGAAGATGGAGCCAACAGACAGCATGAGACCGATCATCGGTTCAATTTCTGGCATCTGTATGATCCCCTGAACTTGCCTTGGGGATTCCTAAGCACTACCAGGTATAGGCCAAAAATTACAAAATAAAAAATGAAAAGATGATGTCTATTGCAGTTTCTCCTACATGGCTACCTTGTATCTAATATGTACCCGTCTTTTTCTCTGTTTTCATCTAGTATACTTAGGACCAAATGCAATTTCAGAACCAATTAAGTTGGCGAGTTCCCCCAGTTCATCTGTATCTTTTAGGCAGGCTACCCAGGCCTCTCTGCTACCTTGAGACTGATCTGAAAGTCTGGCTCCATCTTTCAACAAGGTGGACCAGATAATGAACCTCACAGTGGGTGATTAGTCAGAGGCCATGGCTAGTTAAAGTAACAGTGACAGTGACTTCCTTTAATTTCCCCGGGCAGTTGCCCTACCTCTCTGACTTTGGTTGAAGCCCTAGATGCCCCTTGAAAAGCTTTCTTTTCACTAATTTCAGAAGTAGTATGTCAGGTTCCTTATCCCACACAATCAAGGCATCCAATCACACCAAGAAGCAGCGGTGCCAGGAGACAAGATGCCATGTCAGGCCTTCTCCTTCTTTATGGTTTGCTGCAGGTAGGAAGGACACCGTGCAGCACAAACAGCATGTCTCATTCTTCTCACATTAAGGTTTTTCCCCTGAAAACACACCATGTATCATCAGGCTAACAGGAAAACTCCACCTCTGCTCCTAACTCACAATGTGAAGAGAGGTGCTTCACCTATTTACCTAACAGAATTATTTTCCTGGTTTTCTTTGGGCTATACTCTGTGGTGCTTGGGTGCTACTCCTGGCTCTGTACTTAGAAATTACTCCTGGCGAAGTATACTCTTTGGGGTACCATATGGGATGCCAAGGATTGATAAAAACCCAGTCAGCTGATTGCAAGGCAAACATCCTACCACTCTACTATAACCCTGGACCCATAATTATTTTATTATGTATAGATTTGGGGAGTTCATATCTGGTGGTGCTTGGGGGACTATGTGAAATCAGGAATAAAATCCAGGACTGCCTGGATGCAAAAGATAAATTCTATTTGTGGGCTTGCCAGTTTCCCTTCGTTTTTTGGGGGTACACTTGGCAGTGCTCAGGGGTTGTTCCTGGAATGTTTGGGGGGACCATATGGGATATAAGAAATCAAACTGGGTTGGCTGTATGCAAGGCAAACTCCCTACCTGCTGTACTCATCCACAGCTTCCCTTCGAGATGGATGGGTCTCCTGTTTGTTTTAGAGGCACACACTGTGGTGCTACGGTGATCATAACAGTGCCAAGGATGGAACCTGGTCACTATCCATGACAAGGATGCCTTCTCCTTGGGTGGGTTATTTGTAAGGTTACACGTTCCTTTAAGTAGGACTTAGTACCAGTGCAAAAGACTCAAGTACTGGTGTGATACTTAAATAATAAAACATTTCCAATTAATACAATCTAAAATAGAAAAACTGCCATGGGAACTTCTGGCCTCTGATGTTAAAGTGGCAAACGATACTCTTCTGAGCATATTTCATGGAATTCTGAGATACCTCATTGGAAATAGGTCACAGTGGAAATAAAAATTCCCAAAGTTACTTTTGAAAGAAAGGGGGTGTCTAGCTGAAAGAGAGGAGACCTATGTACACATTTCCATTCAATAAACAGCACAACAGATCTTGCTTGGGAAAAACAAGGAAGCAAAGACTGCAATTCTGTCTTGAAAAACTGGCAATCCTGGAATTCCTACAAGCTGAACAAACTTCTGAGTGTGCTGCCAATGAAAGTCCACTGGCAGTGGAGCCTGACTGATGATCAGAAATTTATGAGATGGGCATTTTAAAATTCGTACTTAATTGGAGAAAATTCAGTCAGTGGCAGAGAGGAATAATAAGCTGGACTCTCCACCGAGATTTCTTCATTCAACCAGCTTGACTGTAGGGCGTTCACTTTAGATTCATTCTCATTCTCTCTTTATGTATATATGGATTATTTTACTGTACTAGATATACTACATAGATATATGTATCTATCTATATATTTACCTCAATATGTGTAAGGAAGATTGGGAGCCACACCTATTGGTGCTTGGGGCTGAATTCTGGGAGTGCTTGGCCAACAGTCTCGGTGGTTGAGCTACTCTACTATCTCTCCAGACTAAATTCCTGTGTTTGTTTGTTTTTTTAAATAAATGAAACTATGACTTTAAAAATAACTGACATATATTTTGCTACCTTTTGTATTTTGAAACATTTAAACATATTATCTATTAAATCAATAAAAAACACTTGCTGGGAGCACTCCTATAGTGCTGGTGGCTCTGGGCCACAAGTGGTATTTGTTTATTCTGCTCTAAGGGCACAGACTATACCTGGGACAGGGGTAAGTAGGGGGAGGGATGGACAAGGATACTATCTCCAGGCCTTGAACATACCAAGACTTATTTATGCTCTATCACTTGAGCCATATTTCTACCCTAAAAACTTTCCCTCATTCAGTTTTTCAGTGCTGGGATCAAACCAAGAACCTCATACACAGGAAGCACATATTCTGCCACTGAGAAACATCCAAGCACTGACAACATATTTTTTGGTTTTAAGGAGCCTCCCAAACAGTGCTCTGTAAGCAGAGAAATGTGTCCTCGTGATTCTTGGCCAATGAGGCTGGTGGTTCAATGCCTGATCCTGCAATGGTGGAGACTACCCAAAAGTGCTAGAGGGCCTCCGGAATATATGGTGCCAAATGATGACAGAGATTATGTAGAGTCAGCTGCGTGTACAGCATGGACCTCAACTATGCCATCTTTCCCATGCCACTGCTATTTTTTGGTGGGGGTTATAGAGGCAGTGTTCTGTGCTCGGGGATTATTCTTAGTGGTGGTAGGGGGTCCATATATGGTGGTGAGTAGAACCTGGGTTGGCAGTGCAGAAGGCAGGTACCTTACTTGACTGTACTATATCTCTGCTGGTCTTCCCCAAACCTCTTCTTAATAAGCCACTATGTGGAGTCAAAGATAAATTCAGTGGTAGAATGCCAGCTTTTGGGTATGAGACCCTGGTTCAATCCTTGACGTCAGAGAAAAAGTCACTATGTTCCTTTAGTGTGTGGAAAGCCTTATTTCTTACATGCTGGAAAGGACAGCAATAGTTCTCTTTTAAACTGTATCAGAATCCCTACCAAGACTTTCTTTTAGAAAACACTGGGTTTACTCCTAGCTCTGTGCTCAGGGGAGGTGCTCAGGGTTTACTCCTGGCTGTGTGCTCAGGAATCACTTCAGGCAGAGCTCAAGGGATAATATGCATTGCTGGGGATCGAACTCAGGTTGGCCGCATGTAAGGCAAGCATCCTGCCTGTGGTACCATCTATACAGTCCCCCCAACTGGGACCTTTATGACTAAGGGATAAGCAGATTCTGTAGGTGCTTATTCAACTCCCCTCCTAAACCAATCTCTTTCCCTGCCCCCTAAGAATAGCCCTGCTATTTTCATTTTCTTGCTCTGTCCTCATCTTCCTGGTTTGTCCCTTCAGATAATCTGACAAACTCAGGTTGTCACACACAAACCCTAGGCCTGACGAAAAAATACTCAGATGTTGGAGTCAAAAAAACCTAGACTAATCTTGAACTTTAGTAAAAACTACAAACTTAGACAAATGGCTTAGTTTCTTTAGTATCCTCATTTAAAAAATGAGGATATCATATTTACCGCAAGATACTAAGGTAAAAATGAAAGAGATAACTGACAAAAATGCTGAACTCAGGGCTGGGGAGATGGTCCAAAGGGCTGGAGCACTTTTTCTTTTTTTGGTTTTTAGGCCATACCCAGTGATGCTCAGGGGTTATTCTGTGCTCAGAAATCGCTCCTGGCTTGGGGGACCAGATGGGACACCAGGGATCGAACCCAGGTCCATACTGGGTCAGCTTTGTGCAAGGCAAACACACTGCATACTGCTGTGTTATAGCTCCAGCCCCTGGAGCACTTCTTTTTTTTTTTTTGTGGTTTTTGGTCACACCCGGCAGTGCTCAGGGGTTACTCCTGGCTCCATGCTCAGAAATTGCTCCTGGTAGGCACGGGGGACCATATGGGACACCGGGATTCGAACCAATGACCTTCTGCATGAAAGGCGAACACCTTACCTTCATGCTATCTCTCCGGCCCCTGGAGCACATTTTGTATGCTGAAGCCCTGAGCTTAATGCAGCAATCATGTTTCCTGAATACCCAGCCAGAAGTTGCCCCCAAGTACTGGCACTTGTAGCACCCACACCAAAGCCTTGTTCTTTCCTTTCATATATTTATATTCCACCCCGCACCTTTTTTTGAGTTCTGGACCACCCTAAGGTGTTCCTGGGACCATATGTGATGCAAGGTATAGAATCATGGTCACCATAGTCACATGCAAGGTTTTATACTCTGATACTATCTTTTCTGCCCAATTTGCATTCATTTTTATTTATTTTTTGTTTGGGGGGGTCACATCTGGCATGCTCAGGGCTTGCTCCTAGATCTGTGCTCCTATTACTGCTTGGGCAACCATATGGGGTGCTAGGGATGGAATGCAGGTTGGCAGCATGCAAGGCAAGCACCTTTCTCCTATACTAATACTCAAGTCATGCTACTTGTATTTACTTTAAATCTAAAATACTTTCTATTCTCACCATGACCTCTGATAGTCTGGGCTGACTTCCTGGTCCAAATAAGAGTAGTCATTTCAGTGGCACAGTCAGCTCACCTAATAATACACACATCTCAGATGCCAATGTGATATACATATATATGTATATATGTGTGTGTATATATATCTGTATATATATATAAAAACATAGAGTTGATTTCTGAGGTTATGTAGCTTGTAGGAAAATCTGTCTTTATGTCTTTCCTGCTTTAGTGAATATGGTAAACAAACAACTCACACTATTTTTTCCCCTGTCAAACAACAGGTCAACTGAAATGCCAGGATCTAAACAAAGCAACAAGAAAGACAGGGTCAGCCAACACTAGTGCCACATGCCCACACTCAGGCAGCGTTCCCACAGCTACCATCCATCAGGGCTCCAGAGTAGCCATGCAAAACTACAGCTGTTGTAGAAAAACATGATGCCAAGTCCAGGAATCTGAGTGATGGTTATTGTGGGAGTTTTAAGCCAGCTCTCTAGCAGATCTATCTGCCAAAGCTGCTGTACATGGTGGCTAAGGCACTGTTTTAAAAAGAGAAAACATGGGGCCAGAGAGATAGCATAGAGGTAAGGTGTTTCTTCTTGCATGCAGAAGGTCGGTGGTTCAAATCTTGGTATCCCATATGGTCCCCTGAGCCTGCCAAGAGCGATTTCTGAGCATAGAGCCAGGAGTAACCCCTGAGTGCTGCTGCTGGGTGTGACCCAAAAATAAAAATAAAATAAAAAATAAAAACTATAAAAAGAGAAAACATCAGGGGCAGAGAGATAGCATGGAGGTAGGGCATTTGCCTTGCATGCAGAAGGTAAGTGGTTCAAATCCCGGCATCTCAGATGGTCCTCCGAGTCGCCAGGAGCGATTTCTGAGCGTAGAACCAGGAGGAACCTGAGCGCTGCCGGGTGTGACCCAAAAACCAAAAAACCAAAAAAAAAAAAAAAAAAAAAAAAGAGAGAGAGAGAAAACATCAAAGTGGCTCTCAGAAATAAGTGCTTTAGGGAGGATTTATATAGGTAATTCCTATGAGGAAAGTGAAGCACAGATATCTTCTGCACAGAGAGCCCAGCCAGATTCTCGCAGAGTTCCTCACATTCAGTGGTGTGCTTGAATTGGCTCACATGTGCATTGCCTAAAATGCTTAGCCAAAGTTTGAGAGTCACTTGGCTTCAGGCTGGTAGCATGGTGGAATCATATGTCAGACACCACAAATCAGCCTCCTAACACCACTAAATCCTATCCTTGTTAAATATTTACCGGAAAGCCAAGGGTCAACAACTGTAAAGCTAAAACTAATACTTTACCTTTTTTGGACTGGAGCTTTGAGTCACACTCAGATATGCTCAAGACTAATGCCTGGCTCTATGCCCTAGCAAGGCTTCGGGAGCCATATGTGGTACTGGGATCAAACCAAGGTCAGTCACTTGCAAGGCAAAAAAAAATCCTCCCTGCTATACCATTTCTCCAGCCCCTAAAACTAATACTTTAGACTCTATTTTCCATGCAAGCCTGGAAGCTCAGAGGATTTTCCCCCAAGATCTTTTTGTGGTTCCTCCTACACATTCTCAAGCAAGTATCATCCAAAACCCCTAATACTGTTTGGCCATAAACTAGGATTCTCCTCTTCTTAGTATCTCACTTTTCAATGATATTTCATTAGGATTTGTACACACCAAGCAGTTATCTACAAGCAACTCTTATTTTACGATAATAAAATTTAGAAAGATTACTAACACAGAAATACTGTTTCTAATGTAAATCTTTATTCATTTATATATGAAACATTATTTCTTTGTGTGTGTGTGTGTGTGTGTGTGTGTGTGTGTGTGTGTGTGTGTGGTTTTGGGGTCACACCCGGCAGTGCTCAGGGGTTATTCCTGGCTCCATGCTCAGAAATTGCAGGCACAGGGGACCATATGGGACGCCGGGATTCGAACCGATGACCTTCTGCATGAAAAGCAAACGCCTTACCTCCATGCTATCTCTCCAGCCCCAAAACATTATTTCTTTTACTTATATTAACCTGTTCCCACAGTGACCATATGATTTGTTATAAAATATAATTCTTTGTTTATATATGTACACATATATATATTTGCCTCTAAATATAAAATTCATAGCCATAATAAGTAGAAATTTAGAAAAATAAGGTGAAATTCTATCAAAACTGCTACTGGGGAAAACCTAAATCTGGCAATATTCCATGGTCATAAATGTGTCATAGGAAGGTGCCAGAATATGACCACTATGATCTTCCTGTATTTTTAAGATATTTTTATTATAATAATTTTTATTGTGACCAAAGAGTGAACAACTAATCTTTCACAGTAGTATTAAGGTACATATATATATATATTTTTTGGGGGGGCCTCACCCGGCGGCACTCAGGGGTTACTCCTGACTTTCTGCTCAGAAATAGCTCCTGGCAGGCACGGGGGGGGGGGGGGGGGGGGGCCATATGGGATGCCGGGATTTGAACCAACCACCTTGGGTCCTGGGTCGGCTACTTGCAAGGCAAACACCGCTGTGCTCTCTCCGGCCGAGGTACATATATTTTTAATTTTTTGTTTGTTTGTTTGTTTTCAAGTTTTTATAGAAAGAAAAATTGCAAGATCTTTGGTCACTTGGTAGTAAGGAATATAAACTTCAAAGTATGTTTTTCTGGTCTTAGAAATAAAGTGGAAAAAAAAGAAATAAAAATGGTGGTTACAGGAGAGTAAGAAAGGAATGAGGGTAAACAGTGAATATACTGTTTCCTTTTTTTTTTTTAAATTGTACTTTTTGGGGGGCCAGAGAGATAGCATGAAGGTAGGGTGTTTGCTTTGCATGGTGGTTCAAATTCCAACATCCCATATGGTCCCCTGAGCCTGCCAGGAGCAGTTTCTGAGCATAGAGCCAAGATAACTCCTGAGTGCAGCCAGGTGTGACCCAACCCCCCCCCCCCAAATATATTGTACTTTTGTTTTGTTTTGTTTTTTGATTTTTGGGTCATACTCAATGGCATCAGAGGTTACTCCTAGCTCTATGCTCAGAAATCGCTCCTGGCAGGCATGAGAAACCATGTGGGATTCTGGGATTTAAATCACTATCCATCCTGGATCAGCTGCATGCAAGGCAAATGCCCTACCATTGTGCTATCTCTCCAACCCTAAATTTTACTTTTTTAGTTTTAGGGCCATATCTGTCATTTTTAGGCTCTCCTGGTCTGTGCTCAGAGAATATTTTTGGAGGACCATATATAGGGTACTGGGGATTGAGCACAGGTAGCTGCAGCAAGGCAAACCTGCTATACTCTTGGTTTAGTGCTCAATTTCAGCGTTTTTTTTTTTTATTGAATTACCACAAGATACAAAGTTAAAAAGTCGTTAATAGTTGAGTTTCAGTCATACAATTGTCCAATACCCATTCTTTCATTAATATTTATTTCCTACCACCAATTTCCCCTGGTACTTGGCATGCTCCCAGCCTCAATCCCAGCCTGCCTCTTTGGAAGACACCTTCTTTCTTCCTGCACCCTTTTTTCATTTTAGGAACCGCAGTTTGCAAACTGTTACTGCAGGGATATCATGCATATCATTTTATTTCCTCCAGTTCCTAGTTTGAATCTCAGCTTTTTAAGATTGAAATGTTCAAGATCAGTTACACAATGTTAACTACAGAGTTAACACCAGTATATATACCAAACTAACTAAGGTGGAACATTTTGTTACGTGTGGTTTTATGTACCAGACCTGGTTGTTTTTGTTGGGTGCTATCTCTGGCTCAGTGCTTAGAGATTGCTCCCAGTAGTGCAGAAGGTAGGGTTGGGGAGAGGAGTGGGTGTGGGTGAGAAAGTCAGGGAGAGGAAATCACATGCTTTGGGACCAAGGTTCTGGGTGTAAATGATGCATTTCCACCCTCTGACCTGTCCCTAAACCCTTGCTAGTTGTTTTTGTTTGTTTCCTGGGTCACACATGGCAGTGCCCAGGGGTCTGTGTTCAGGGATCTCTCTGGGTGGTACTTGGGGGACCATGCAGTGCCAGGTATTGAGGTGAGGTTAGCTACATACTCTGGTATTGCATGCAGCCAATCCCAGTTCGACCTTAGGCACTGCATATGGTCCTCAGAGCATTTCCAGAAATAAGCCCTGAACTCTGAGCACTGCTGTGTGAGGCCCTCTTAAAAAAAAAAAGAAAAGAAAAAGAAAAAAAAGAAGCAGGCTTAAACAAAGATATTCTATTGAATGGTAGAAAATAATTGGGGGGCCCGGAGAGATAGCACAGCGGTGTTTGCCTTGCAAGCAGCTGATCCAGGACCAAAGGTGGTTGGTTCGAAGCCCGGTGTCCCATATGGTCCCTTGTGCCTGCCAGGAGCTATTTCTGAGCAGACAGCCAGGAGCTGAGCACCCCTGAGCACCGCCAAGTGTGGCCCAAAAAGCAAAAAACAAAACAAAAAAACAAACAAAAAAAAAGAAAATAATTGGGGCCGGAGAGATAGCATGGAGGTAAGGCTCTTGCCTTTCATGCTGAAGGATGGTGGTTAAAATCCTGGCATCCCATATGGTCCCCTGTGCCTGCCAGGAGCAATTTCTGAGCATAGAGCCAGGAGGAACTCCTGAGCGCTGCCGGGTGTGACCCAAATATCAAAAAGAAAAAAAGAAAAAGAAAAAAAATTGCATACCATACATCAAATAAAGGGATAAAACCCTGTGTGTTTGTGTTTATTTGTGTGTGTGTGTGTGTGTGTGTGTGTGTGTGTGTGTGTGTGTATGTATGTACATAAAATACCACTAAGTTCAACAACAAAACAAAGCCAGGACTAGTCCCTGAGCACAGCTGACTGTGATTCCAATCTTCCCAACTCTCCGCTCCTCAAAAAGGAGGGCCAGAATAATGGTAGAGCAGATAGGAAGTTTGCCTTACATGGGGCTGACCCAGCATACTATCCAGTCCAAGTCCTGACAGGAGTAATTTCTAAGTGCAGAGTCAGGAATAATCCCTGAGCACTGCTGCGTGTGACTCAAAAACAAGCAGCAACAAAGGAAATAGGAAATGAACAGACACTTCAATCAGTGGAGACATATAAAATGCCAGCAGACATCAAAAAGTGTTTATCCCCCGGAGCAGTAATACAGCAGGCAGGGTGCTTGACTTGTACAAGGCTGACATGGGTTTGATCCTTGGCAAAATCTGGCTTCCTATATGGTCCCCCAAGCCCACAAGAAGCGATTCCTGAGTGCAAAGCCAGGAGTAACCCCTGAGCACTGCCAGGCATGCCTCCCCCAAAGTGTTTATCCTAATTTATTATTAAGAAAGTGCTCATCAGGGCCGGAGTGATAGCACAGCAGTAGGGCATTTGCCTTGCATGTGACTGACCCAGGACAGACCTGGGTTCGATCCCTGGCATCCTATATGGTCCCCTGAGCCTGCCAGGAGCCATTTCTGAGCACAGAGTCAAGAGTAACCCCTGAAAGCCCCTGGGTGTGGCCCCAAAGCAAAACAACAACAACAAAGGGAAATGTCCATCAAACAACAATGAGATATCATCTTGTACCAGCAAAAATTGCATATAGAAAAGACTGGCAAGAGACTATAGAGACAGCCCAGAGGGGAAGCTGTTTAATTTGTGTGCATCCAACCTAGGTCATACCCCAGCACCACCTTTGTCCCCGGAGCACTACAGAGAATGATCCCTAAGCACAAACATGGAAATAAGCCCTATCTATCACAACCTTTGGGATGGCCCCCAAACAAAACAAAACAAAATCATAAGTGAAAACATCATGAAATTGGATTTGGCCATGAGTTCATTTCTTAAACTTTTTTTTTTTTACTTTTTCTTTGGGGGGGGGGGCACACCCAGTGTGTGCTCAGGGGTTATTCCTAGCTCTGTGCTCAGAAATCACTCCTGACAGGGTCAGGGGACATTATGGGATGCTAGAAATTGAACCTGGGTGGGGTACACGAAAGGCAAATGCCCTACCCACTGTGTTCTCTCTCTGGCTGCCATGATTTCTTTTCTTTGGTTTTTGTTTTGGGTCCATATCCAAAGGTTCTTCCTAATTAAATACAGGAAATAAACCTGCATGTACAGCATGTGCTCCGGCTCTTTAAGCTATCTCCTTGGTCCTGATGGTTGTGTTCCTACTACGGTCACACACATGGATACACAGGGCTCAAGAGATCCAAACCCAACAAACACCAGCAGGTGTGCAGTCTTTGTGTGTTAGGCATGTTGTGCCTTATCACTTGAGTGATCTCCCTGGGCCTCACTGTAGCTTTGACATGTCCCTATAATTACACCTGCTGACATCTTTTTATGTGCTTTACTGGCCATCTGCATGTCTTCTCTAAAGAAACATTTGTTCAAGTATTTTTTAGTTTTGGGGGTCACACCCAGCAGCGTTCAGGGATTACTCTTGGTTCTACGCTCAGAAATCGCTCCTGGCAAGCTCGGGGAACCATATGAGGATGCCAGGATTTGAACCGCTATCCTTCTGCATGCAAGGCAAACGCCCTACCTCCATGCTATCTCTCTGGCCCCTTTTTGATTATTTTTAAATCATCTTTCTTGCTTGTTTTATTTTTTTTTTTTTGGAATTTTATTTTCTTTTTTTTTTTTTTTTTTTTTTTTTTTTTTTTTTTTTGTGGTTTTTGGGTCACACCCGGCAGTGCTCAGGGGTTATTCCTGGCTCCAGGCTCAGAAATCGCTCCTGGCAGGCACAGGGGACCATATGGGACGCCGGGATTCGAACCGATGACCTCCTGCATGAAAGGCAAACACCTCACCTCCATGCTATCTCTCCGGCCCCGGAATTTTATTTTCTTTAGGGTTTTTGTTGTTCTTATTATTAGGTAACACCCATTGATGCTTAAGAGCTACTCCTTTGTTCACAGTGTCACTCATGGTCATGCTCAGAGGACTGTATATGGTGCCAGGAATTTGAACAACCAGGGTTAGTTATGCACAAAACAAGCTTTACTCTATGTACTATCTCTCTGGCCTCAGTCATGATTTCTTAGATATGATACCAAAAGTACAGGCAACAACAACAACAACAACAAACCAACAATGACGAAAAATAGGCTAGTTCTTCACTGAATCAAAAAAATTTATGTGGGACTTGAGCGATAGCACAGAGCTTGCCTTCCACACAGCAAACCTGAGTGGAATCCATGGCATCTGTCTCCCAAGCCTGCTAAGAGTAATTACTTAGTGCAAAACAGGAGTAATCCTTGAGCATCGCTGGGCATGGCCTCCCCCCCCCCCCCGAAAAAAAAACAAAACAAAAACTTTTATGCATTAATAAACATTCAAAAAGAAAATAATTGCCACCAATATTTCCCAGGTAGCTTGGTCCTTGCTGACCCCTCACTGGCATTCTCAGAAATGGGGTGGGGGGGAGCAGACTCCCCTTTCTGCATGAGCTATAACAGCTGAACTCTACCCTCAAACAATTCCAGACTTAAAAGTTATCAAACTTCCAAGCCACCAAATTAGTTTTAGATCTATAAATCCTGGACTGCATGGCCCCAACACCTCAGTATCTTAAAGCAGTGTCAGCTCAGCACTGTCACACGAAATCTGAGGGGAAAGTTCCATAGTCATCTACCCACCTCAGGGAGCCTAAACAGTAACACAGAAGGCTCAACTAGCACTAATCGCAGCCCAGTAAATCCTTAGACACTGACTTTAGTAACACCATAGAGAGATATAACAATTATTTCAAATTGACCTGTGTTGATCTAAATTTTGATGATTCTATTTGCCTATGTGTTGCCTGGCAACATGAAGTGAATTTCTTTGTGCCTGCAGAGGCAGGCTAGCGTGGTGGGTAGGAGACTGGGGACAATTGAAGGGAGGTCACACTGATGGTGACATTGGTATTTGAACATTTAATTCCCAAAACTGCATTATAATAACTTGGTAAATCATGGTGTTATAATAAAAATTAGAAGAAAAACAAAGGAACAGTCAATATAGTAAAAATGTCACTGATAGAATGAGAGTGTATTCTCAAATCATATATATGATTAGCAATTACTATCCATATTATATAAGAAAGTTTTAGAATTCAATGACAAGGGCTGGAGAGATAGTATATATGTAGTTGGCAAGACACTGGTCTTGCATATAACTGAAATCAATTTGATCCCTGAGCTCTACCAGGAGTGACCCATGAATACAGAGACAGGAGTAAGCCCTGAGCATCGTCGGGTATAACCCCACTCAAAAAAATGATTTGAGGGTTTGGAGAGATAGGGCTTCAGATAGAATGCTTGACTTGCACATGGCCAACCCAGATTCATTTCTTAGTATCACATATAGTCCCTGAGTACACCAGGAATGATTTCTAAAGCATTGCTAAGTGTGGTCCAACAACTAAATAAAAGAATCAAAAGAAAGAATTAAGTGGTAAGGGCTGGAATGATAGCACAGAAGATAGAGCTTTTGTTTTGCATGAAGCCAAGCTGAGTTTGATCCCTGGCACCCCATATGGTCCCCCAAGCCTGCCAGGAGTGATTTCTGAGCACAGAGCCAGGAGTAACCGCTGAGCACTATTGGTGTGGCCTAAAGACAAACAAAAAATAACTAAGTGATAAATATTATATATATTCTATCCCACATATACAAAAGAAGTAAAATAAAAAGATTTTATGGGGCCAAAGAGGTGGCACTAGAGGTAAGGTGTCTGCCTTGCAAGCGCTAGCCAGGGAAGGACCAAGGTTTGATCCCCTGGCGTCCCATATGGTCCCCCCAAGCTAGGGGCAATTTCTGAGCGCTTAGCCAGGAGTAACCCCTGAGCATCAAACGGGTATGGCCCAAAAAGAACTTAAAAAAAAAAAGATTTTACAATCTATTCCAAATATGACACCTATGTATACAATATCAAAATCCATGTAAGTTATTCACTTAAAAGTACATAGATAATGGGGCCGGAGAGATAGCATGGAGGTAAGGCGTTTGCCTTTCATGCAGGAGGTCATCGGTTCAAATCCCGGCATCCCATATGGTCCCCCGTGCCTGCCAGGAGCAATTTCTGAGCCTGGAGCCAGGAATAACCCCTGAGCACTGCCGGGTGTGACCCAAAAACCACAAAAAAAAAAAAAAAAAAAAAAAGTACATAGATAATTACTGTATATACTGGAGTATAAACCGAGTTTTCCTGGCACAAAATTTGTGCTGAAAAACCTGAACTCAGCTTATACTCGGGTCATACAGGTTATTTGATTCGGTGTGTCTTCTGCCATCTGCTGGAGGTGCTTCAGCTCAGTCCACAAGTAGCTGAGCTGAAGAGGAAGATGGCTGAACTGAACTGTATGGTACTGAACTATTTAACCCACAATATTCTGTGCTTTGTATGAGACCAACAGCAAAGATGATTTCTGTGAACTCAATGATGATGTCTATGTTGATATATCGATGCCACATTCATGTCTATGTCACAGTAGATACTGCTGAAGCTGTTTGGACATATAGAGGATGATGAGGAGGATCCAGTTTTGAAGGATTTTAACCTTTGTAATTTAGCTTGATTACTGGTTCAACTATGGTTTTCTGCACTTTTTTTTTAAAGTTTTATAGTTATTGTTGCTAGCTTACAGTTTTTCTTTAGCAATAAATATTGAAAAACATTTAACATACTGATTCCTCAATTACTGTAATTGTTTTGGTTATATATTTTTATTTTTGAAATTTGCCAGTGGCTGCTACATTTTCCACCTCAGCTTAGACTCGAGTCACTGTGTTTCCCCAGTTTTTAGGGTAAAATTAGGGTGGTCAGCTTATACTTGAGTATATACATAATCATGGCGTGAGGAATAAGTGGTTAAAAGGCTTTGCATTTCGTGAAGGCAACAAGACCTAAAAAAAAATGTAATATATTTTCTGAATATCTGAAAAGGAACCTCAGAAAGAAAGACTGGGCTTTTTTAAATCAAGCAATAATGAATATACAAGCATCACATTGAAATGCCTCAAAAAGAAGTTGGACTGTATTTGGGGATGGTCAGAATTAAAAACTTACCACTTGTCAGAGAAAATGGCAGGAAGATCTAGCAGAGTCCTTGACTGCTGTCTTAGTAAGTGCTATAAATTTCAATTAACACCTATCTGCAGTGGTTGGCTTTTATTTTAGGAGTACTTTAGAATCTACTTGGGGATTAAGTTCCTGATTCTTTCCTTAGTAGATAGTTTGCTGCTAAAACGGCTGGGTTCTTTGGGAAGCTGTGAATACACTTAACATTAAGTGATATTAGCATTAACGTTCATAAGTGAAGAGAGAAGTGCCCCAACACATGCTGAAGATTAACAAAGCTGCCAAATACTTCTAATCTAAAGGGCTAAGAATAAAACCAAGTACACCCTAATGCTTTTAGTGCCCTTCACAATCAGAGGAGCAACAACTATTTGAGGACAGTTTTGAAAAGGGTCCCAGAATATTATTATCCTTCCTTCCCTTGATCTCCAAGTGAAAAGGATTGGTAAGAGAGGTAATGAGCACACATATTCTCCAAGACTCAGAACTACACTTAGATTCACTTAGACCCAGCACCACATCAGATTTACAACAGGCATACACTTATTATTAATACCTGCTCTCCTTTCCCCACTCCTGAATTGGGTTGTACACTCTCCCTCTATGTAGAAACTGTCTCCTTCTGTCCTACAAACTCTTTTGAGAGGCACTTTCGTCACTTCATTTAACTCTGAAAGAAGTTGAAGGAGGGTGAGGACACGTGCTTGGTAATCATCCTCTTCCAGATTGCCTCGTGAGCCAGAATGGATTTTTATTATTGGTCTGTGGCTGCAACTGCTGCAGAAAGACTTCAGCCTGACCTTCCCAAGCTGCTGGGGGAGGAATACAGCACGTGGCTGGCAGAGAAAATGTGTCTTCTCTTTTTTTGGTAAAAATCTTTTGGACTACCAGAACTCATTATGGTAGAAAGTCACCCTTTTAGCGTGTAAGACTCAAGATGTCGCATCTGTTAAGCTCTAATTTGATAAGAGTAAAACTGATCTGAACTGATCCAAAAAGTGAAAGGCTAAACTCCTCAGAAGAGCAGCAGAAGCAAAGAACAGACCTTAGGGACTATTCCATGAGCAAAAGAGGAGGAAAGAAAATAAAATCCATTTATAAATGCAGCTCAAATATGAGGATAGATCCCACAGCTGGACCCATAAAGAGAAAAAATATGTCAAAGTAAACAACTGATAGACTAATGCAGTCCAATCTATCTGGTGGAGCGAAGATCCACTGTGGGAATACTGAGAAACTTGTCTGTTAGGAAGGGCTTGCTTGTTGCCTCACTGAGGAAGACTAAACTGGCTCTAGAACACTGGAATGCATGGTCACAGTACACTGGCTTGCTAACGAGGAGGTTGGGAAAGGAGAGAGGAAGAAAGGACAGATAAAGGAGAGAGGCAGAGAGGGAGGGAAAGCAGGGACAGAGAGCGGAGAGGAAAGCTGGGAGAGAGTGAAGGAAGAAAAGAGGGAGAAGGAGATGAGGGAGAGAGACAGAGAAGAGAGGGAAAGAGAGAGAGAAGAAGAGAAATGCTTGATTTTTAGTCGACTTGGAATCTTTTTGTGACCCTTATCTGCTGAATGTCCTGGCCTCCCACTGGGGAAGAGGGTGGGATGGTAGAGAAACTGTGCCCAGCCTCATCCTGTGTTTTTGTGGTCCTAGGACTCAAGAGTTTCATTCTGAAACATCAAGTTCAATCCTATGCCATGCTAAAGCCTCATCTGTTCTTTATATAAACTCAGAGCTGAGGACAGGCACTTTGTGGAAAGGGAAAATCAGGCCAAACTCAAGGAAAACAAACACTCATACACTAGGCTAATCACATCTTCAACTCAGCCCATACCATATAAAAACTGGCTCAAAAACAATGCTCAAGGCAAATGAACTCAATTTTTGTTACTATTATTATTTTTTAGTTTTGAGTGATATTCAGAGATGACTCCTGCCTCTGCAGTCAGGAGTCACTCCTGGTGCTTGGGGGTATATGGAATACAGGATGCCACGGATCAAACTCAGGTTGATCCTGTACAAGGCAAATGTCCTACCCATTGTATTATTGCTTGGGCCCCAGAACTCAATTTTAAAGACATATGTACCAATGAAGTTGGATGGCACATAGGGTAGGGTACCTACCTTACACACAGTCAACCTAGGTTCTATTCTTATCATTTCATATAGTTTCTTGTGCACCACTGGGACTTAATTCCTTGCACACAGAGCCAGGAGTAATCCCTGAGCACTGTTGGTTATGGTCTTCTCCCACAAACCAAATAAATAAAACAAAATAAAATAAAAATAAAGCATAATAAAACACAATAAAATAAAAATAAAGCAAAAATAAAACAGAAATAAATATGTACCAATAAGGGCTCTGGCTATGAGAATCCAAAAAGCCATGAATTAAACTTAACTAAAGTTTTTTCTGACTTATAGTTTCATTCAGTTCTAAATTTTTATTTTTTTACTTTCAAAAATCAATACAACTCCCTAAAGTTAAAAAAAAAACCTCCTCACCCACTCTAAAATAATAAATCACCAAATTTTCACCTACATATCTTCTATACAACTAAGTAAACTCCCCATAGAGCACAAAGCAGAAGACATATGCTATTTAAAGTACTATCAACAAATCCCTTACTAATTCTTCTTAGCAGCCTCATACTTGTCTCTCCCACTGAAGCTGTCACAGACTCCTCTGCCATGAGAGAGAGCAAGCGAGCAAGAGAGAGAGATCCTCCATCTCAGGTACCACACAGTCACTTGGGGAGAGTAGTGCTTACCTGCTCCTCTGACAACTGGGATATGTGATTCACAGCAGCATAGGACTCAATCTTGGGATTAAAGTGGTTGATGATGGCTCTGAAACAAAGAATTAATATTAATATAGACTTTGTGGAAGAAGAGAACATCAAAGTCAAAATCAAATACTGAGTGAGAACTGGAGAAACAACTCAACAGGCAGAAATGCATGTGCTGCATATGGAGGCCCTGGTTTGATCCCTGTAACCACATGATCATCCCTGAGTACTTCTAGGAGTGACCCCCTAAGATCTGAGTTGTCCTTAAGCACCTCAAGGTGTGGCTAAAAACAAAGTACATTTACTCAGTTTGAGAGTGCTAACACATAGAAATAGCTATAAGGTGGTAACTATTCTCTTCTGAATGAGATCACATGGGAGGTGATTTGCAAACTCTGAAAAGAGAAGAGTTAGATAATTTATTAGGAAAAAATAGAATCAAGGGGCTGAAGAGATAGCACAGTGGTAGGGCGCTTGCCTTGCACGTGGCTGACCCAGGAAGGACCTGGATTCAAATCCTGGCATCCCATATGGTCCCCCACACCTGCTAGGAGTGATTTGAGAGTAGAGCCAGGAGTAACCCCTGAGAGCCACTGGGTGTGACCCCAAAACAAAAAAACAAACAAAGAAACATGGATCTCTACAAATAAAGTAGATAAAAAATAAAAATAAAAATCCCAACATAGAATTTAAAAAAGTATAACCCCCAAACCAAGTGACCCTGGGGGCTGCCACTAGGGGGCCCAGTTCAGTCATAAAGAAAAGTCCATGCTGACTTTTGGGACTCTGACTTCTGGGAAACAACTCAGTCAAGTTGGGCTAACACACTCTAAACCAAAAAACAGTTTGGTCCAGACTAAACAGTTTCTAAACTAAAACAGTTTCTCTAAAAAAAGTGAACTTGGGCTAAGCTTAAAACCAATCTTCATACTTGTTGATATCTGAAACCATAAAACTGATTGTCCTTTTCAAATTTCTACTCAGACTCCTAATCAGAGTCACAAAGTTTCACCAAATTGACCTCTTATGGGGTCAAAATAATAGTGCAGCATGCAAGGCATTTTCCTTGTAAGTGGGAGGCCTGGATATGATCCCATCCCATACGGTCCTTAGAGCACTTCCAGGAATAATTTCTGATTGTAGAGCCAGGAGTA